>NW_027518692.1:21825000-22277500 GCF_043159265.1 Tasmannia lanceolata
ACCTCTCTCTCTCTCTCTCTCTCTCTCTCTCTCTCTCTCTCTCTCTCATTTCCTTATGGACTAATTAAACAAAAGGCCATAAAAAACAAGAGATTATTCACAAGGGCGACGATATCCCCCCCCCCCCCCCCCCCCCCTGCAGTAATGTGATCGATTTAACGTCAAAAAGCGTTAGAGTTGCCCACTGTTCATGTTATAAGGGTGGTGAATGCGTACTGCAGAGGGGGTGAAAATATCATCTCCCATTCCCAAAACCAAGCAAGAAGAGGAAGGAGAATAAGACCTTTGACAGCCTTGTCCTCCCTTCTCCTAGTGATCGATAATTGAAGAGGCTCCTTGTCTCAACTTGCAAGTGAATTCCATTTTGTGTAATTTATCCTGCTTTTAGTAAAGACCAATGCAAGTTGGGTGGAGTTGGTGCGTAACACCTTCCAACTCCGTAACTAGAACACGGACCTTCCTTTGGGAAAGCAAGACGGTGCTAATAGAGAGAGTCAATACGGGTCCTAGGCCCGAACCTAGGTGGCGACTCTACCATATTTTTCTAAGGAATTTGATTCGCCCAATTTCATGGGAAAATCCATGTCAAGGCCTTGCTGGCCCCTCCATTGAGAAGATTCAAGCCGGTAAGGGTTCTTATGAAAATCAAAGGGCGGTAAGACCCAGGTAGAACCCAATAATGTGCGGAATACGCAAGAAGAAGAGAAGATGTAAACAACAAACAAAAGGAGAGCATCGGCACCACGTAGCTGGCTGGGGGCCGTTGTGGGGCCACGGGGTCATACTAGGAGAGAGAGAGAGAGAGATCAACCAGGCTATCAAAATGTTTTCAGTAGTCACAAGCAAATGAACTACATAATACAGATGCTTAGGCACATTAAATCCCATAACCAACAAAACTAAACACTTACATAGGCATTACTAGAAACATGCTCAAACAAGTAACCAGACACCCAACAACACACCATATATAAGACTAAACACACATCTCCTAATCATCATCAACTACATAGGGTCTGATCTCCCTAGTCTTTCCCTCCACAATTGCACGTACTACAGTTTCGACACCAAAAAGTAGAACACTGGGTGGGCAGAGCAGCCATACCATTCCCTAACAAAACCTTACACACACAAGCACAGCGATTCTGGCTCTTGATATGTTTGCTAATGGCAGTACAACAGTTCTTGTTAGGTACGCCCACTCGGCATGCAGGAATCGAAGCAGAACACCGCAGCAACGCCGTGGGAGAAGCCACAGTCATAACCATAGTATTTCGGATCATGAGAATGAACAAGCAGTAGAAAGGGAAACATTTAGAAATGGCCATGTTAAACAGAGACCCTATATCGGTGGTGTGAAATTCTATTGCCCCTTTCTGACTTTACTCCTTCTATGTAAAACTCCCACGTGAAAAAAGCTAGTGTACTGGCACACAACTTTTGCTAGATGATAGGAGTACTCATTCCAAGTCTGATATTGGCACTATTCACTTTATTTTATAGCTTTTCCATTAGCTGGTACAATTTCAGATTGAAATTATACTTGGCTAGCATGCGCGGGGTACGACATAGGTGCCATGATATTTGATCTCCATGCACGACTAATGCGGGTACGACGCAGGAGAGCAGCCTGTAGATTCCATGTTTGATACTTTGGCCTTTTGCTCTTTTTTAATTTATGTTCTACTTGTTCTTCCTCTTCCAACCTTTCCAAAGTACTGTTGGAGATATGGAAGAAGAAGAGATGTTTCTTAGAAGCTTTTATTTTATTTCATTGCTTGATTGCTTAACATGAAGATACATCCACATATTTATAATCATCTTACACTGACATTGAGAATTCTAGATCTTAGATATTTTTCTCTACACAACCGACACTTCTTCCCACCGACACATTCAAGATATTTCTTAAAGAATACATGGTCTACAATATTCTAGAATTAACAATTACAAATTACTTTTTAACAAGTACTCCTTGGCTTCACTTCACCCATTTTACTAAGATTCATTTGATTGTTGTTTATTCTATGTCCACTGACTAAACTGTTGTCGATTATCACAAGGTGGTTGCTTGTGTTCACAAACTGAAGGGAAGTATATTCTATTATTGAAACGCCCTAAAACTAAGGACGTTGTCGTCAAATAAGCCCTTCGGAGAGAATTTGGATGTTTTAAAAAAAAATTAAGGATGGTGTTGTCAATTCACAGTAAACCTATGGTTTTACTTGCTTTCGATAAGCCTATTAGCAGGGTTACCAATCATAGTTACTCTCTTTCCAGAAGAGGGATTGGTAGTCAAAGTTTTCCCAAAAGATGCATCGTATAATTAGACAAGCACTCCCTCCGGAAATCAAAAGAAAAAACATAAGAAACGACTGCATGGCATGGCTTCATCAGTGGCTTAACCATGAAGAATCCAGAGCAGAATCAACAGCTTCATTATTATTATTATTATTATTATTATTATTATTATGAGAATCAATCCTACTGCTTCTGGTCCTGGGGGCTTCCACACTTGAAGAAAAAACCTATGGCATATTGCTCAAATCAATGGTCTAGTTGCTTCTAAAGGCTACCCTCTCTCGGCTGGATGTTGGTCCAGCCTACTAAGAGGATCCCATATCTCGTACATCATCTTTCTCCCTCCTGGGTCCCCTGGTTCCTATGCCGCCGCGTTTTCCAGTCCTTTTCTTTTAGTGCTTCGACCCGAAGCGATAGCTTCTAGCAGTTCAATTCACAATAAACCTATGGTTTTGGGTATAAATACACTTATTAATCCTTAATTTACATCTAATCTCTACAGAAGAAACACTAGAAGGAGAAAAGGCTGGTGAAAACCTTGAGGAAGAGTGTAGACACCCCATTTTGACCATGCCCTAAACCTTCCAGTTTTGCGAAAAAACCCATCAAATGAGTGAGTTAGGGTCCGAAACTTCACCCTAGTCTAGGTTAAGATCCCAGCTAGGTTCCTGCGAAATTTCATCAAAATCCGAGCGTGTTTGCCTAGCGAACGAACCAAAGAAGTGTTGAGGTGCAAGTCCAGAAGGGGAGTGAGTTTATCCAGAGAGGGGGCGAATTTATCCTGGTATGGTGCAATTGTCATCTGAATGGGACATGATTCCGCGGCGCGCTCATCAAAATTCGCGCAACCGCGCTCTCATCCAATAGTAGTGCCAATATCCGCACTTTGTTTTTTATATAAATATTTTGTTTAAGCTCATTTTTTAAGAAAAAAAAAGAAAAATTCATTTTCTAGAGAGAGAAGCTCTCGGTTTTCTAGTGAGAGAAAACAAATCTCGCTCAGATTCCGGCAATCTTCTCCGATCGGAAATCATCTCCGGTAAGCCTATGGGAATTCCGATCATCTTTACATCTTAAATTGTTTTTCTTCTTCTTAAGATTCAAATGCTAGCCTATTCTTCTCCTTTTTCTCTGATCGATTTCATTTGAGATCCGATCTAATTCCAGACAATTTTTGATCCATTTTCTCCGACGAACTCGCCTGAGATCCAGCCATTAGTTTTCTTTGAGATTTTTCTCTTCACATCATAATCCATTTGTTTTTTTATCTTGCGTATTTTCGAGAGATATGAAATTTATACCGTTTTTCCCTCTCGAAACCCTAACTGTGCTTCACCGGTCATCTTCTCCGGTGATCCTCCGGTCAGATTTTGGCTAGTTCATTATTGCTGACAAGGTTAAGTTCAGTTCTGACGTTGTACTCCTTTTCTTTTAATCTCAAAATCCTTACTCTCTTTGCATCTTCTCTGATCTTGCAAGTATTTCTCCTTTGCCGATCGAAATTTGAAAAAAAAAAAAGAAATGAAAGAAGAAAAAAAAAAGAAAAAGAGAAATGATCTTCTCTATATATCGAAAAACTTTTGGATTCAGACATTAATGATCACTGGAGTTCAGATCTGAGGCGTAAAGGGTGTTTCTGAAATATTTTGTTGTCTCTGGAAGAAGGGATCAATCCAATACTTCAAGTCATCTGGATCTTAGTGAAATTGAAGAGAGTTTAGATTTACAAAGAAGAGGAAAAACTTGAAGAAAAGAAGATTCAGTTGTGAGAGCCTTGAATCTGAAAATTGCAAAGGAGTGTTCATCAGTTCTAAGAAGAAGGTGAAAATTCGTCTACTACAGGTAAGATCTGAATCATTCCCTTATACAATTTCATGATTGTTCTTTTTAAAATTGCATTTTTGTAATGGTGTAATAGTTGATTTGAATGATATGCCTTTGATTTTTAATTCTCCAATGGATTTGATTTTTAAAATTGCACTTTAATAATTGTTATGCCTGAATTTTGATGTTGATTCGGAGAAAATATTTCTTTCCTGCTATGTTGAATCGACACAAGATGATCAAATCATTAAGATCTGTTTCATGTTATCATGTGTTAAATAAAGAGGATCTGAACATTAATTGTTTGATGCTAAAGTAATGTAACCTGAGATTCTTAAAAACTCTTTTGGATGAGTTATTTGGAGTTTAAGTTTGTTGTGTCTTACATATCTGTGCTAATAGCCATAGTCATCCATTCATTTGATTTACTATACAAGTTATGTGTCATTTTTTTTTGTTTTTAGTCAGCTTTGTGCATTACTGAATTTATCTTTCAGAATGTGGTAACTTGGGTACAGAGTATGGTTATTAAAATTTTGATGTTCTAATTAAAATATTATGATGTTGAGAGGTGATTTGAAGTCTTTTTGTATTTTTCAACTATTAGGTTAAAATAACGATGGTCAAATAAGAATTCTATATAGGTTTTTTATTTGTATTTTTTTTAGAACTTTAATTTGAACTTCTGTTCAAATGATGCTTCATGAGTTCTGTGAAGACCTGTTTGAATAGTCCTTAAATTAGTCTAGACATATGTTTGGGTGGTTGTGGTGATATTGAAATAGGGAAATGTCTGCATGATAGTGTCGCACGAAAACATGAGGGTCTTGTCTGAACATTCATGTTTTAATAGCTATTCGAAATCATTTATCCTTGGGTGTTTTGGTCAGATCTTTGAATTTGTGACTAGGAATTATAATAACTCATCAATTCAGTTTTTTTTTTTAAAAAGAAAAATGATGGGTGAAAGTTATGTAAAATCCCAAGTTTATATTGTTTTAACTTTGAAATTTTTGATAAGAGTACTTTATTCATGATTTAAAAAAATTTAAAAAAAAATGTCCTGGTTGTTTTTAGGCTTATTCAGTTTATCTTTTCCTTGAAAATATGTAAAAAAAAAAAAAAAACTGAATAAAGAGTACTTTGAAATAAAATTTGAGAAGATTTCGATAAGGATTTCCAAAATTAAGCCTATAGTCCAGTATTTATAAATTTAATACTTCTCTTTCATACTAAGCTTTGAGTTAGGGTTCGAAGACGGTAATAAATGGATTGTTCAGGTGAGATTATCTCAAAGCTTATTATACTCATTCCTTTTTATTTAAATAAATTGTTTAATAGGAAGAAGGAGATCAGATGACTACTCTATTCGATATTATCGACATGAGTACTGTCTGATTTCAAGGCGGGATATAGAAATATTATCATGTGTATATGATATCAGATGATTACTTTAGCATCATCTGATTTCATCCCCATATTGGGGTGGTGTTTGTGGTTGGGCATAGAAGTGTTTGATATTGTTTTCTTTTACTTTATTAGGCTATCCAGCGGTTGGTCTGGACTAATTAATGTTGTTTATCATTTTATGATTGCTATAGATTTTTTTATTGAAAATTCTTCTTTGCTTAGCACTTGATTTATTTTTATAAGAATAGAATGAAATTTGCGATTATCTAGTAGCCTTTTCTTCTCTCTTTGATAGACTAACACAGTCTTATAGATTTCTGTTAATTTTCTTTAGATATTAGAATCCCCTCTCATTGCAAGGGCTATGAAGGAGTCATCCCGAGCCCATTATTTTAGAGGACTTGCATAGTCCTAGTAATGTTTTCCCTTCTAATCTTTTCTTCATTTTATGAGACTGTTTAAGTCTTTCAGGTTTCTTTCCTTTGTCATTTCAAGCCCATCTCTAGGGGGACTTGCACAGTCCAAATAGCATTCCATTTTCTCAAAAGACTTGCCTAGTCTTTTAGATCCAAATCTTTGGAGACAGGCATTGTCTCATTAATGAATCAACCTGAGTCAACCCCTAGGAGACTACCTCTAGTCTCACAGGTCTTAAACCCTCTTCTAGTCGAAGACCAACTTGGTCTGTCAGTTATCTCATTTTCTTATCATTGTTTAGGCAATGATAAGGTTACTTGGAGCCCATCCTTCTTCTTAGGAGACTTGCCCAGTCTTGCTAGCATTTTTCTCTATCCTACCTCTGTGTCTAAGAGACTTACCCAGTCTCATTCTCTTGCTAAACCTCCTCTTTGTGCGTCGTTTAGTTTTGGGAGAACACCTTACTCGGCTTGGCAACATACCCCTACCCTTATGGGTATTGGGTTGCACATTTGTTGCACCCTAGGGCTAGGTAGCTGTCCGGCCCGGCTGGGTGTTTTTCCTTTGCCAAATATGCACAGGGTCTCTTTTTTCCTTATTAATTGTGAGCTTTATTTTGGTTTGATAGTCCACTAGCATAGGAATCTGTCCTTAGTCTAGAGAGTCAGTCCTCTTGTTCAGGAATCAAATTCTATCATCATAGGGGTTAGGATTTTATCCAACCTTTCATCAGATCATGTTCTTCTATCCGCTCTTGCAAGGTATAGGATGCTGTCCAACCCTTGCAGAGTCGTGTTTCTGTTCATTCCCCCGCAAAGCATAGGATGATGTCTAACCTTTGCGGGATATCAGGAGTCTGTCCTCCCCTTATGATGATAGGATTCAGTCCTCTCGTGTCAAAAACATCAAAAACATCTGAAAAACCAAAAATCTCAAAAATCTTGAGTCATTAGGAGAGTAGTTAGGAATTCTGTTCCGAACTACGTTGGCTTGATCCTCTTTCACGAGGTACGTAGTGCAGCTTGGGATCCACATCCCAAGTCCAGACAAACCTTTCAAAATAAACATTTTAAACCTTCCAAAAAAATACAAAACTTCTTCAAAACCTTTTCAAAAAAGATCTTCGCCTAGAGTTAGGAGTCTGTCCTAGCTATTTAGGTTGTTTTAGAGTTAGGAGTCTGTCCTGATTTGTTGATATGGTGTGTCCCGTCGCGTGAGTGTCCCTAGAGTTAGGAGGCCTCAAGTTGATCGGTTAGACACTAGGTAGCTGTCCGGCCCGGCTGGGTGTTTTTCCTTTGCCAAATATGCACAGGGTCTCTTTTTTCCTTATTAATTGTGAGCTTTATTTTGGTTTGATAGTCCACTAGCATAGGAATCTGTCCTTAGTCTAGAGAGTCAGTCCTCTTGTTCAGGAATCAAATTCTATCATCATAGGGGTTAGGATTTTATCCAACCTTTCATCAGATCATGTTCTTCTATCCGCTCTTGCAAGGTATAGGATGCTGTCCAACCCTTGCAGAGTCGTGTTTCTGTTCATTCCCCCGCAAAGCATAGGATGCTGTCTAACCTTTGCGGGATATCAGGAGTCTGTCCTCCCCTTATGATGATAGGATTCAGTCCTGTCGTGTCAAAAACATCAAAAACATCTGAAAAACCAAAAATCTCAAAACTCTTGAGTCATTAGGAGAGTAGTTAGGAATTCTGTTCCGAACTACGTTGGCTTGATCCTCTTTCATGAGGTACGTAGTGCAGCTTGGGATCCACATCCCAAGTCCAGCCAAACCTTTCAAAATAAACATTTTAAACCTTTCAAAAAAAACACAAAACTTCTTCAAAACCTTTTCAAAAAAGATCTTCCCCTAGAGTTAGGAGTCTGTCCTAGCTATTTAGGTTGTTTTAGAGTTAGGAGTCTGTCCTGATTTTTTGATATGGTGTGTCCCGTCGCGTGAGTGTCCCTAGAGTTAGGAGGCCTCAAGTTGATCGGTTAGACACTTAGTTGAACTGATGGCTAGACTATGAAGCATATAGTCAGCCAATGGTTTTCATTAGGTTGCACAGCCTAGATACGCATAGGATGTAGGGCCCACCTGCATTAGCTTAGGGTTAACCAACTTGCATTAGTTAGGGCATATAGAGTCCTAAAAATTACAACTCACATGAATTTAGGCAATTGTACAAAAAAGCTTTAAAAATCAGTCGAGTCTAATGGAATCGAGTCTAGGATAGCAGTTCTAGATGGTTAGGCATAATAGTTTAGAATAGGGGCATCGAACTACGTTGACTCCAAATCTTCCCGAGGCCGGGATACGTAGAGCAGCTGGGATGGACGGCCATCTTGGTCCGAGTCAGGTTGCATTAGAGTTAGGACTCATTTTTGTCCAATCATGTATAGAATTGAATTGTGTTGTGTGTTTTGCTGTGTTTTCTTACTTTCATGTACAGATCCTATACCTTTAGCTGTAGCATGCATGTGTTTGCACACCAGAACTCAGGCGCCAATTAGGTATAACACTCATAACCTAGTTATTCTTAGGCGACACTTCTTTCATTTCTTTTATGTGTGCTTATTATTCATCTCCGAGACATGCATGATTAGATAGACGTCTTCTCGGAGATATTCGTTCCTATTTCATATGACTTTTGCCCAAAACTCTTCAAAATCAATAATAAATGGCATAAGAGACCAGGTGCTTGCACTTGGGCGGATGAGGTGCTCTTTAGACCTTCCAAATTCGTAACCAGGCACGAACCCTCTTTTTATAATCTCTGATTATCCGTTGCAACAGAGCATAGTATGAGATCCTTGGCCCACTTCCTTGGATGGCGACTCTTCTTTGTTTAAGGTACGCCTCGAATCTGGGCTAGTCCCCCGCCGCCTCTCTCTCGGATCGGGGTCCACAAAGAGGAAGATTGTTAACAGTGATTAACAAAAACCCAAGGTAAGAACAATTCGCGATGGAAGAACAATCTCCAAGGTAAGAAAAACCCAACTTGTTACTAGCTAAGGTAGAAAACTATGTTACAAACGAGTTAGAGATTTTATTTTATTTTATTTTATTTGAATGGTACGAGTTAAACATTGTTAACAGTGATTAATTGTAGACATCTCATTTTAACCGAACCCCAAATAGCTTTGTTCGATTAGAAACCCTATTAGACTAGTGTTTTAGAGTTCCAAATTTCACCCTAAGATAGGTTAGGATCCCAGGTAGGTCTCTCTAAAATTTCGTCCAAATCCGTCAAGATTTGCCTAGCAAACAAGTGTTGTTTTGTAATATAGTGTAATGTAGTGTAGCAAAAGGGGAGTGCTTTATCCGGTTTGGGGTGCGGTTTAGTTAGTATGATTTCTAGCAGGAGGTGGGGCAACTAAAAGGACCTAAAATTTTCTTAATTTTTCGTTGGGGCATTTTTCTGCGGACCACCTCTTTGATCTAAAATTAAAATCAAATACACCCAAAAGAGGGGTGTCTTGTTAACTTAAGGGGATTAAAAATTATTGAATAAGTCTATAAATAGGGCTGCAACTCGGGTCAGGCGGGTCGGGTTTTGGAGAACCCAACCCTACCCGAGAAATATCTCGGGTCGGGTTTTTTTTCGGAAAACCCACAATTCCCAAACCCGGCCCTACCCATGATAAATCTCGGGTCGGGTTTTTTCACGTTGACGCAATTTTTTAAGGAAAATTCTTGTTTGTCAAGGCAACTCAACTCATAGAAGCAGAAATTACTCTCACATTACACTTGAATCAAACATTGATGTAATTACACTCACATTACACTTGAATCAAACAATGCTGTAATCAAACAATGTTGTAATTATAATCAAACAATGCTGAATCAAACACTTGAATCAACTCAACTCATAGAAGCAGAAATTACACTCTGTGGACCCCGATCCGAGATAGGCGGCGAGGGAACGGGTCCCTAACACCATCTTCTGGATCATCCACGTGTGAAGGAGAGCTCTACCAAGGAACTCTCAAAACGGATGCCACCCTCATAGCATAGCACGAGTGGCGATATAAAAAGAAAGAGATATGTCTCGATCCGGAGCCAAGGCTCGAAACCAAGACATACCTGAAATAAACTCAGAGTCGCCATCCATGGATATGCCATGGAACCCTAAAATCAAATCCTCTGTGCAATGGATAACCAGAAATATATATGGGTTCGTGCCTGGTTACGAATGGGGAAGGTCTGAGAGCACCCCCAATTCGTCCGAGTGCAAGCACTTGGTCTCTTATGCCATTTTTAGTAACTCCAAAGAAGTTTGAATAAAAATCATGTGAAATGGGAACAATCCTCAGGACTCGTCTACCTAAGCATGCATTTCCTAAGGATAAAAATAATAAACACATATAAAATAAAATGAAAGATGTGCCACCTAAGCATAGCTAGGTTATGAGTGACAAGCCTAATGGGTGTCTAAGTTCTGATGTGCAAACACATGCAAGCTATAGCTAAAGGTATGAGATCAGTACAAAAAAAATGAGAAAACACATCAAATCCTACAATAATAGCACAACAAATCCTAAGACTCTAAATGATTAGCCTGAGTCTTCGGATGGTCTGGTATTCATCCAAAGAAGCCTACGTCTCCCCGCCTCCACGAGAATCAAGGCAACGTAGGTCTTCGCGCCTATTCTAAGCTATGATGCCTAAGACACCTAGACCTCTATCCTAGACTCGATCTAAAAGACCGGACTAGTTATTAAAGTTTATTATATGATTATTTATATTCCAGTGAATTGTGGATTTTAAGACACCCTATATGCCCTAACTAAATGCAGATTAGCCCTAGGCTAATGCAGGTGGTTCCTACAACCTATGTGTAACTAGGCTGTATTTCCTAAGGAAAACCAAAGGTGGACTAGCGTATCCTACTCTAGTCATCACTCGGCGATGTGGATCGCCGACTGACCAGACGGAGGCACTCCTATAACTCTAGGACAGACCCCTAACTCTAAAACAAGCACACAGCAAACAAACAATCAAACAACCTATCAAAAGAAAAACCCTAACTCTAAAACTCTCTATCTAGGAGAAACTCCTAACTCTAGAGGAAGATCTTTTGAAAACAAGATTTTAAAGGTTTTTGAAGAAGGTTTAAAACGTTTATTTACAAAAAAGTTTGGCTGGACTTGGGATGTAAATCCCAAGCTACACTACGTACCTCGTGGAAGAGGATCAAGCCAACGTAGTTCGAAGCGAACTCTCCTAATTATTGTTTCTAAAACACTCAACACTTTTGGCTTTTTTATATTTTTTAATGTTTTTGATGTTTTTAAAGTTTTTCCAATGTTTTTGAGTTTCAAATTTCTAATGTTTTTGGGTTTTAAAGCTTTTCAAATGTTTTTGGATTTCGAATTTCTGATGTTTTTTAGATTTTTAATTTCTGATTTCACCCTTTTGATCAAAGACCTAAGGGAACACACAAAGCAAAACCCTAGAGCTAAACCCTAGGGCAAACAGGGGAAACCCCTAAACCAGGCAAGCTAACTATCAAAGATGACAAAAGGATCTAAGACCCAGAAGGTAAAGCTCCAATGAGACTGGGCAAGTCTCCAACAAACAAGAGTAACGACAACACTAAGGAGAAGCTCCTAAAAACAACTAAAGGGATGGGGAAATGAGTCAAAGACTCTCTAATACTGCTATCAAAGGACGAGCGAGTCAAAGACTCTCTAAAAGAAAAGGAATATGAGTCAAAGACTCTGACAACCAACTAAAAGGATAAATGAGTCAAGGACTCTCTAAAAGAAATGGAAACACGAGTCAAAAACTCCACTAACACCAACTAAAGGATAGATGAATCAAAGACTCTCTAAAAGAAAAGGAAACACGAGTCAAAGACTCCACTAACACCAACTAAAGGATAGATGAGTCAAAGACTCTCTAGAAAAAACCAATAAGAGAAAGATTGAGTCAAAACTCTTTAATAACACCACCTGAAAGACAAATGAGTCACAGACTCTCTAATACTACCAAAAAGGCAAATGAGTCAAAGACTCTCCTATAACACTACCTAAAAGGCGAATGAGTCAAAGACTCTCTAATAACACTATCTAAGGGATGAATGAGTCAAAGACTCTAATCAAGGCTGACTCCTATGCGAATGGACTATCGAATAAAGAGAAGCTTACAAGCAAAAGGAATAAGAGACCTTGTGCATTTGGCAAAGGTAAAACACCCAGCCGGGCCGGACAGCTACCTAGCCCTAGGGTGCAACAAATGTGCAACCCAATACCCATAAGGGTAGGGGTATGAAGCCAAGCCGAGTAGGGTGTTCTCCCAAAAAACCAAACAACGCACAAAGAGGAGAACTAGCGAGAGAATGAGACCGGGCGGGTCTCCCAAACACACACAAAGATGGGCTCCAAGCAACCTTATCATTGCCCTTGCAAGGGGGAAGCAAGGCTAAGACAACTAATTGACCAAATTGGTCTCTAATTTACAGAGGCACAAATTGAGGTGCAATCTCAGCGAGGATTCTACAAATGAGGCCAAGCATGCCTTCTAAAAGTACACTATTTATCAAAATCAAAACAACCTCCCTGAGGTTAAGCTAAAACGAGGCTTGCCTCCAAAGGAGGATTGCCTAACGAGACAGAGTATGTCTCCTAGTACAGGTTATAGTGTCTAAAGAAATTTAATCAGAAATCCAAAAGACTGTGCTAGTCTATCCAAAAAGAGAGGAAAAAGGGTGCCAGATAATCTCAAATTTTCAATCAATTATTATAAAAATAAATCAAATATCAGCAAAATATGATCTACAACTAAAGAGTGCACAACCTGTAGCAATCATAAAATGATAAACAACATTAATTAGTCCAGACCAGCCGCTGGATAGCCTAATAAAGCAAAAAACAATATCAAACACTTCTATGCCCAAACACAAACACCACCCCAATATGGGGATGAAATCAGATGATGCTAAAGTAATCATCTGATATCATAATACACATGATAATATTTCTAATCCCACCTTGAAATCAGACAGTACTCCTGTCGATAATATCGAATAGAGTAGTCATCTGATCTCCTTCTTTCCTAAAATAATTTATTTAAATAAAATTAAACAAATATGATAAGCTTCAAGATAATCTCACCTGAACAGTCCATTCATTATTGTCTTCAGAACCTAACTCAATGCTTAAGATAAGAAGAGTATTAGAAATATCAAAAGATTATGATAATTCCAATTAGTAAAAATTTCAGTGCATACAGGGGACATCAACTTGTGCAGATCCAAGCACGAAGCGGTGAGCCACAAAACATAAAGACGAGCTCCAAGTAACCTTATCATTGCCCAGAGAAGGGTTCTTTTAAAAAAAATGGTTAAAAGAAATCCAAAAGGTTGGGTAGGCCTACTAAACAAAAGAGGGGAGCGCTACTTGGATTGAGCGAGTCCCCTAAAGATGGGCTTGGGCTATCGCCTTCATCGCCCTCATCTTAAGATCTTAATACCTCCGTTTCAGGTTTATCAACAGCAATGGAACCTTACTACCATTCTCTACTAAATGGAGACAAATTAGTGCTAGACAGGTGGCAAGACACGCTCGGGCAATGATTCAATGAAATAAGAGATTCTCTTAACAAAAAGCAAAATAAAAAGTTCTCATCATATAACTTCTATTTAAGAGAGTAACTCTTATAATGATAGTACCATTAGCTAACAACTAATATCTATGCTACACCATTTAAATGGCAGCATTATCAACCCCATACCTATTTCAATATACACAATCCAACAACCCATGCATAATTTCCCAAGCCAAATTTTACTATTGGAACTTAAAGAGAAATCAGGCCAGACTCTATCAACAGTAAAGTGTAAGCCTGAACTGAACTCGAGAATTACTAGCAGATACTGTCTGTCAAAAGTAAAGTACGAATATAGTAGCCAAAACCATAGTGAAATATAGACTACACCAACTCAAAGTGAGATGGTGGCTGCCAAATGACAAAGTGAAATGGACGAGCACAGAGAAGAATCTTCGCTCATAGCAGCTTCAATGCACCAACAACAAAGCTAAATTTTTTTGCGACTCCATGGATTTACGAGGAGCTTAACATGTCATCAGATGAAATCAGCAAATAAAGGGATAATAGAGAGATTGTAACCTGAATATGCTATCATTCCAGATCGAAATCAAAATCAACATAAATTATTTGCAATTGTAGGAAACCATAATAGATCTTGAAAAGATTGGCATAATTCTCAACTAAAATTATGATCGTGCATCATTAAATGAATTATCACATGAATATCATAAACTATCAAGAGCTGAATCATACGAAATTAAAATTTGAGATCCAAATCAAAATTTCTACAGCTATGACAATTCAGGGGAATCTCAAAGGAAATGATCTTCTTCTCTTATTCATACCTTGAGCTAATGAGGAAATGTAACTAGCAAATTCAAGCTGCGAAAATGAATCTGCTTCATCATCTGAAATTTCTTTTACCTCTGTGAATATCCAAGCCCCTTTTTTCTGCAAAGGGATTATGCCCAGATCTGCTCATGATCCTTGGAATTTCTGATCCTCTTACGCAAATCTTAAACTAAAACCCATCAGATCTAAAATTTTGCCCGGAGTTAATGTCGGAGATGAGATAACGACCAGAGAGGATGGAGGATTTCGGCAAAAATTATCGGAATCAAAGGGTATTCGGGACGGATCTGAGGAGAAAAAGGGTAGATCTAGGATTTAAAACAGATAGAAGCTCTCATGGCTTAAACTAGGGTTTGAGAAGAGAATAAGGCTGAGAATAAGGTAAGAGGAGAGGGCTATAGCTTAAATATCTGCCGATCGGAAGCTAGAATCAAACTCCGGCCCGGTTCCGACGGAACCTTGCCGGAGAAGATGATCCAAAACAAAAGAAGAAAAGAAAACCCTCCCTCGTTCTTTCTTTCTCTCTCTCTCTCTCTCTTCTTAGATCAAAGATCTCAGATCTGAGATTTCGCAGGGATGTGATCGGAGCTCCGGCACCGTTGCCGGAGGAGAAGAAAACCCTCCCTCTCTCTCTGCAATCTCTCTCTCTCTCTCTCTCTCTCTCTCTCTCTCTCTCTCTCTCTCTCTCTCTCTCTCTCTCCGTAAAAACCGAGAAAATGAGCTCCTCCCCCTCTCTGCTCTTCGTATATTTTTTTTTATATTAAAAATTTGAATGCTGATATCCGCACTACCCATTTGATGGGCGCACAAATGTTGATGGGCGCGCGAATCAAGCGCGGCCAGGACGGGATTATGTACCCCCCCTTCTTCATATAAATGATATATTTAACTCCCTCTTTCTCACGGACAACCCCCTTCTGGTCCGCATTGCGCCCCCTGTCTTGGCTTGTTCGGCAGGCAAACGCACTCGGATCATGATGAAATTTTATGGGGATCTTAGTGAGACCTTAAGCTACTCCAAGGTTCAATTTGGAACCCCAGCTCACTGATTTGACGAGGTTTTGCACAATCGGCACGAACTTGGGTCCGGTCAAAATGGGGTGTCTACACACTCACATACAGTAACAGTGGGTGCGTGGGTTTTCACTTTTAACTTTTAACTAACAATAGAAAAAAATGTACATACTATAACTTATGTAAGTCGGGTCGGGTCGGGTCGGGTCGGGCCCCTTCAAACCCTGTTCGACCCAAGATTCATGCGGGCTTTTGAATGCTAAACCCGGCTCGACCCGAAACCCATGAAACCTGAACCCAACCCAGGGTATTTTCGGGTCGGGTCGATGCGGGTCGGGTAAAACCCGGCTCAAGTTGCAGCCCTATCTATAAATATAGGTGATTAGAGATCTCATTTGGGGGATTTTTTTCATTCGTTAGGGTTTTTCTTGTAATCTTAGGGAGGGAGAGGGAGAGGGAGAGGGAGAGTAAAGCTATCATTTTTTTTTTTTATCATCTCCTCTACTAATTTCCACCAGCCATTGATTCTAGCACCACAAAATCTCCATTATCCTGTTTAGCTATCTCTATTGCTAAATTCCTCTCATATAATCATCATCGTTTATGAAATTCTAGCAAGGTCTTCCTATTGGCCTCCTTGTCACTGGTTTCACTATTGAAGAGTCTTTAATTACGACAGACCCTTGCAATTCGGGCCGCTCACCGGAATCCGGCGATTACTTGCAACACAAATCCGACCTTTCTACATCTGGCGAGCTTCATCATCTCTGGAAATAATCTAAATCTTCTCTTAGTTAGAGATTAGAAGGAGCTGCAATTCAGGAGGAAATTTGCATCGTTTGATGGGAAGAGGTTTTTGGAAGCTGCTTGTGAGTTTAAAAGATTTCACTATATCAGGGAATGAGAGATCGAGTTGCATAAAGAGGACATAGTCATCTCAGATCCGCGAAGAAACAAGATCTGTGATTCAAATTCCCTTTTGAAGCAATATCAAAAGGGAACAGGAAATAAAGAGAGTGAAAGTTGCAGACAAAGGAGACTTCAATTTCCATCTTCGAAAAGGGTAAAAAGGGCATTGGCGACAGGTTTGAGAAGGAAGCGTGGCTCATTCCAGGCTGTCAATGATTTTAAATTTCTTAGCATTCCAAAGAAAATCTGAAAGTACATCAGCTTTTGAAGATGAAACCCTCATGGCATATATTGCATTATATGTTATTAAACAAATGGTTCATTACTTTCTTTTTCTTTTTCTTTTTTTTTTTTGGGGGGGGGTGGGGAGGGGATCCATTCAGCTCACTTGTATCTAGCTAAGAAATTTCTTTCAGAGCCTCAAATATTTTAGAGTGAGATTAAGTCTCCTTCACACCCTGATTGAAGATGCATACTTGAAGGTGGAGAACAGAGCAATCGAATCGCATCCTTCTTTACTTATTATAGAAATGATCCAGAGGACAAACAGTTCAGAATCTTCTGATGGCCATTGAAGAGGAAGTTGACTGATATGAGGATATGGTGTCATGAAGTAAGAAATGGTCATGCATATTTTAATCAACCGGATGAGCTGGACAATGAAGAGTTCTCAAATTCAATAGCAGATGCTCTGCTATCGTCAGATTGCTTACTACTATCCCATGAGTCAGTTTTGAGCATGTCATTTCAAATGAATTCTGAGGATACACATTCAAGGATGCATGATATAATCATAGTTGTGAACGCACAGAATTTTGACAAAGAAACGTTAATATCTCGGAGAAGCTCGTACCAAAAGATTCTTGCAATGGAGAAAGGAAGGGTGCAAGTTGTTGAACGAGAGTTCAATTTGCCCATGGACCTTATTTTCAATGCTGCAACTTGCCCAGTATGATATGATGCTAAAAACATTGGGGCCGATGCTACAGCCAAGGACAGAGCTTATTCATCCATAGCTGGGTACATGGAGAATATTGCCACCAATATCTTGATGTCACTGAGTTTTGCTTTCATTAGTTGCGTGCTGGTTTTTGTGGAAGAAAGCAACTTCCTTGTTGCCATAATGGAATCATCAGATGGAACTCCTACACCCAATGTAACTGTAGAGGAAATGGATCCAAATGAAGTCATATATGCGGATAGACTAACAAAAATCGAGGGAATTTTGTCAGGGGAAACCTAGGTACAGTTGACGTTGCAATTTTTATTTAGCCATAACAGGTCTGATCTTCTGATTCTAAAGATGATAAAGCGGTCTATTGAAATGAGAAACTGTGTCTGCCACAGTGCAACTGTATATGCCAATGCAATAATGCACGCTGGAACAACCGTGGATACATTTCTTAGGGACAATCTCAACTGGCTAAGCAGAGTCACAAATTGGTCTAAATTTAGCGCTACTGCCGGGTTGGGTGTTATTCATTAAGGCCACCTTCAACAAGGCAGACCTCTGATGGCACCTTACCTGCCTCAGAGTGGTGCTGGTGGTTGTGGAAGTTCGTACTCGGAAGGTGGTGCTCTTTACCCTTTAGGTCTGATTCATGTTAACCATGGTGAAGGCATCAAATAATTCCTTCGCGAAAGCCTATGCAGTACAAGTGTTGAGGTTATTCAACAGGGAACATCCTTGGGTTTTGGTTTGGTAGTTCTTGGAACTGCCAATGAGGAGATATATGATGATGTCAAGAGTGTTCTTTATATAGATAGTGCCGTTGCCAGGGAAGCTGCAGGTATCAATATGGGTTTAATAATGGTTGGAACTACCAGCAAGAAGGCTAGTGAGATGCTTACTTATGCACATGACACACAACATGAAAAAATCATCAAGGGATTATCGCTAGGGATTGCACTTACAATGTATGGAAGGGAAGAAGAGGCCGACACATTAATTGAGCAAATGACTCGTGATCAAGGTCCGATAATACGTTATGGAGATGTGAGTGATGATGTAAGGCGCTAACTGAAGAAAATGGTTCTTGATAAGCATGAGGATACACTGAGCAAGATGGGTGCAATTTTGGCGTCTGGTATTCTTGATGCTGGTGAAAGGAATGTGACAACCAGGCTGCTCTCTAAAACTAAGCATGATTAGATAACTACAGTTGTTGGGATTGCAGTATTCAATCAGTTTTGGTATTGGTACCCCTTATCTATTTTATAGGCCTCGCCTTCTCTTCTACTGCCTTGATTGGACTCAACTACGATCTAAAAGTTCCAAGATTTGAGTTCTTATCACATGCCAAACCATCCCTGTTTGAGTATCCTCGCCCTATAACTACACCAACTACAACATCAACAGTTAAGATTCCTACTGCCATTTTATCAACATCTGCAAAAGCCAAATCTAGGGCTAAGAAGGAGGCAGATCAGAAGGTGTGCACGTAAAAATTATCCAATGAAGGTGCTTCAATTGGTTCGAGTTCAGGGAAGGGCCCTAAGTCCACTGAAAAGGAGAGTGAATCCATACAGGTGGATACCCCATCAGAAAAGAAAGTGGAAGCTGAACTATCTTTTGAAATTCTGACAAACCCAAGTAGGGTGGTTCCTGCTCAAGAGAAGTTTATCAAGTTTTTAGAGGAAAGCAGGTACGTGCCCGTGAAATCCACCCCATTTGGGTTTGTTATCTTAAAGGATCTGCAGCCCACCGAACCAGAGGTACTGGCTCTCACAGATGCACCCTTTTCTATGGTCTCACCTGCAGGAGGTGGATCGACTATGGCCCAGCAGGGAGCGGCCTCGGCCATGGCCGTGGATGAGGAGCCTCATCCACCATAGCTCTTTGAGTACACCTCATGATTGGTGGGTTTGAAATTTCAATAGGTACATTTATTTTTTTGGGTTCTTCTAGGAAAAATGGAGATGAAGGTGTTAGCCCAAGCCCATCCTTAAGAGACTTGCTCGGTCTTAGTAGTACTCTTTTTTTTTAGAAAACTTTCGTAGTCTTTTAGTTATCCTTAGACATAGGTTCTCTTATTCATTGTAAGGGCAATGAAAGAGTCATCTAGAGCCCCCTTTAAGAGACAAGTTTTGTCTCATTTAGAGAGTGTACCCATAGAAGGCTTGCTTAGTCTCATTTAAAGAATTACCTCTTTAGTTGAAGACTAACTTCTGTTAGTTGCCTATACCCCTCACTACAAGAAACAAGCTCTTTAGTGGCGAAAATAGTCGTCACTAAATATCTTGATGTCGTCACTAAAAGGTTTTAGTGGCGACAAATTCGCCGCCACTGAGTTGCCACTATAGATGTGTCACTAAAGATAATAGTGACGACTTTAACATATCGCCACTAATGAGATATCTTTTAGTGATAACATAATTGTGACATACGGGTGGGATCTGAGTTCACCAAATTGTGACATGTAAAATTCCGGGTCAATTTTTAGCCGAACCCGTACAGGTTGGGTGAAACACAGCCCGGCCCACCCATTTGCCAGGTCTATCTAAGATCTAGTTAGTCTACTAATCTACAAATGTACACTAAGTTTGCAAATGAAGATCATTCTGTCCTAATAGATCTTCTACCTTTTCTTTCTTTTTTCGTTATAGCATGTCCATTTGGAATGGAATCAAGACCATATTGGTCACCTAATGAAGACCAACGGTCTTACATGTACATATATACATCGGTCTGAAGTGTTAAAGTCATAGTCATTCTCTTGTAATTGAACACACTACCCCATTGACATTATTGAATGTAATCAATTGGCGATTCTTGTCTTAACCGTCCATTCATAGGCAATTTGAAGATGGCTAGAATTTTTCAACTTCTGTGATTTTGGGATTGTGTGATACGGTGGGGTCTATCTTATTATTTAGTCAAAATTGTGTGCCATTGCATAGGATTAGTGACGCTGTATAAAGTGGCCACTAAATTAAATCTTTAGTGGCGACTAAAAGGTCTTGTCACTGAAATCTAATTATTAGTGGCGACCTATATTTCGCCACGGAAGAAAAGATTTTCCATTAGACCATTTTAGTGGCGACTTATGAAAGGTAGTCACTGATACTAAACACGCTAACATTTCCCATGAAAAAAATTTCCCCGCCAGCGACAAGACAGGAAGTCGCCACTAATGTTATAATTTTAGTGGCGACTTTTATTTGTCGCCACTACAAACTAGTTATTAGTGGCAAATACCAGGTCGCCACTAAATTAAATCTTTAATGGCGACTAAAAACTCTTGTCACTAAAATCTAATTATTAGTGGCAACTTATATTTCGCCATTGAAGAAAGACCATTATAGTGGCGACTTCTGAAAAGTCGTCACTGATATTATTCCCGCCAACATTTCCCGCGGAAACTTTTCCCCATCAACGGATAAAGTGGCGAGATGTTTAGTGACAAGACAAATGTTGTCGCTATACTTAGGCAATTACGTACGGTTAGTGACAAGATATAAAGTTGGCACTATCTTATAAGCTTTTGTGACAAATTTTTTTTAATTAGCGACAAGAAAGAAAGTTGCCACTAATGTTTTAATTTTAGTGGTGACTTTTATTTTTCGTCACTAAAACTTGTCATTAGTGGCGAAATGCAGGTCGCCACTAAAAATATCGCCACTAATTGCCCAATTTCTTGTAGTGCCTACTAATCATTGCAAGGGCAATGATATGGATACTTGGAGCCCACCTTTGTGTCTAGGAAACTTGCTCAGTCTCACTAGCAGCCATATTTATCTCCTCTTCTTCTAGAAAGAGTCTTTGACTTATTTATCCCCATGTTTTGGTAGCGTTATTAGCGAGTCTTTGACTTATTTGCACCTCCTCTAAGAGTTGTTAGATGTGTTTTGGTCTACTTGCACTCCCTCCTTAGTGATGTCAGTTATGAGTTTATCCTTTAGTGTTGTTGTCACTCCTCTTGGTTAGAGATTAGCTCAGTGTTGTTATAGTTTTACCTACTTGGGATCTTATCTTTTCATGTTCTTTGGACACTAGTTTACTCATTTTGGGATCATTTCACTTTTAGTGAGTTTACTTATTTAGGGTTTGGCCCTAGTGTGTTGTTTTGCATGCCCCTTTAAGGGTGAAAACATTTTAAAAATCTAAAAATACTTGAACATTTTAAAAATCCAAAAACATTGAAGCATTTTAAAATTCAAAAACAATAGAAATTTGAAACTCAAAAACATTTGAAATTTAAAATTCAAAAACAATAGAAATTTGAAACTCAAAAACATTTGAAATTTAAAATTCAAAAACAATAGAAATTTGAAACTCAAAAACATTTGAAATTCAAAATTAAAAAACATTTGAAATATTTGAAAAGTCAAAAATTTTAGGAGCGTACTAGGAAAATTTGTTTCCGAACTACGTTGGCTTGATCCCCTCCCACGGGGTACGTAGGCAGCTTGGAATCTTTGTCTTAAGTCCAGTCACCATTTTGTAAATATTTCTCACCATTTTATAAATAAATAAACCAAAAATCCTTAAAAATCATTAATAAATTCAAAACCCTAAAAAATGTGAAAAACTCTTAAAAAAATGAAATGTTTTCGAAAAGATCTTCCCCTTCGATTCTAAGATGGTGTGACAGGAGGTTTAGATTGTCTAGAGTCTTGTTTGGTCGTGTTTGCTGTGTCTTGTCATGTGAATGTCCTTAGAGTTAGGAGGCTTCGAGTCATGGTCTGTTAGACACTTAGTCGAGCCGATGGGTAGATTAGGATGCACTTAGTTAGCCCACTTTCTAGGGTCTCAGCTTAATTGCACATAAGATGTAGTGCTCACCTACATTAGACTAGGTTGACTTGCGTTAGCTTAGGACCATATAGGCGTGTCAAAAATACTTAAACAACTTAAACATGAGTCGAGTTGTGTCGTTGTGCGTCTAGTGTGGCCTAGGCACATTTAGGCATCGTAGCTTAGAATAGGCCACCGAACTACGTTGACTCTGATTCTTCCTGAGGCCGTGATACGTAGATCAGTCGGGATGGCCATCCTGGTCCGAGTCAAATTTCACATTAGAGTCTAGGGTTTGTCGTGTCGTATCGTATGTAGTGTCGAGTCGTGTTGTGTGTTTTTATTGTGTTTTCTTACTTTCCTGTACATACCTTATACCTTTAGTTGTAGCATGCATGTCGTGTCGTATCGTATGTAGTGTCGAGTCATGTTGTGTGTTTTTATTGTGTTTTCGTACTTTCCTGTACATACCTTATACCTTTAGTTGTAGCATGCATGTGTTTGCCCACCAGAACTTAGACATCAATTAGGCATGACATTCATAACCTAGTTATGCTCAGGTGACACTTCTTTCATTTATTTTGTATGTGCTTATTTTACCCATTTCCGGGTCATGCATGTTTAGGTAGACGTTTTCTCGGGGATGCCCATTTCCATATCAAATGATTTTCGCCCAAAACTCTTCAAAGTTAATAAAATATGGCATAAGAGACTGAGTGCTTGCATTCGGGCGGATGGGGGTGCTCTTCGGACCTTCCTCATTCGTAATCAGGCACGAACCCATATATATTTCTGATTATCCATTGCACAGAGGATTTGTTTTTGGGTTCCATGGCCTATCCATGGATGGCGACTCTGAGTTGTTTTAAGTACGTCTTGGTTTCGAGCCTTGACTCCGGATCAAGAGGTATCTCATTTATATCGTCACTCGTGCTATGCTATGAGGGTGGCACCGTTTTGAGAGTTCCTTGGTAGAGCTCTCCTTCATGTGGAGATCCAAAAGAACCGATGGGGACTCGTTTCTCGCCGCCTCCTCAGGATCGGGGTCCACATTAATAGTGATGTTTTTGTCGACGGACGATGTCCAAAGAGTTTCCGGTGAATTTATGGACTCGTGGGGATCCTTACATCACAATGATTCTAGCTAAATGCTTTAGCTGATCTTGATTAGAGAGGGGGAGGCTTGAGAAACTAGAAGATTAAGTTCTTAGGGTGTTTTTCCATATTCTCTAAGATAAAAAAAAAAAAACTCGAAGTTGTGGGCGTGAAAATTTAGAGAAATGAAGAAAAACTGCGCGTTCTGAGAAAACCCAGAATCATGGGTTCAGTCGACCGAAGGTGATGGTAGGTTGACGAAACCCAACCGCAAGGTTTTGAAAAAAGTTTCTAGGACCTCCCCGTCGGTTGACCAAGGAGGGACCGGTTGACCAAGCCAGAAAGTTTTTTGACTTTTTCAGTTCGTGGTTGGGCTTTCAAGGGTGATTTTGGGGCACGATCTCACCCCAAGTAACTTGTATATGTACCTAAAGATTAACTTAGAGACAGTCTGATTGTAGGGTGACTGACACAATAAATCGATTTAGAGACCGGTTGTTGAGGGACTTGATCAACATCTTAGTAAGTAATTTGTATTCCTATATTGGTGTTTTCTCCATGATTTTTGTTCTTGCATATGACTCACGCTTTGCAACCCATTTTTATGGACCGCTGGAAAAACATGCTTCGAAACCTTGTATATTTGTCAGCTTCTTTTAAATCATGTTTTGGCATGTTTTATTGACATAAATTTATGTATCAAGTATGGTATGTTGTTGCACATGATTCGCAAGTTGTTCGACGCTTTTCAATGTATTCAAGATTTCCATGGAAATGTTTTGGGTCTGACGAGACCGATGTGATACGAGATGTTCACGCGTATGCAAGCCTAGCTATGTTACCGTGTCTTATTAGTAGAGATGTTTAAAGATGTATTTCACAAGCCATCTTTGAACATCTCTCTCTGTCTCAGAGAGAGAGAGAGAGAGAGAGAGAGAGAGAGAGAGAGAGAGATAACACGGCGAATCAACCAGGATATCATTTATTTTCAGTAGTCAAAGGCAAATGCACTAAAGAGATTTGATCTCCACAAATCTTCGCATAATTTTCATTAACCATAACGAGCGATTAAATAAAGTACTTACAGATGAACATAAGAGATAATGATAACTATGAAGGAAGAAAATTCCAATCTCAGTTAGCTACTAATCTATCTTAATTTGTAGACTGATCTACCCCTCTAATGATCCAAAGATCACATCTTATTAGATCTTATATTCTCTAACATGCCCCCTTAAGCATGCTCATGACTTAGTCCCATTTTCTATCAGTCTTTCTCTTACTGTGTAAACAAACTTGATGCCTTAATTGTCCCTAGAGTCACTTTTACCCGTTGAGCGACATCCGTTCCACTCGGCCTCAAGGTGGATATACTGGAATTTTTTAAAGGGGCCTTTGGAACCGATTCATACCGATCTTTGTGGACCCATGGCAGTTCCCAACGGGTTAAATATCCCCTAACGGGAACCTCTGCCAACACGCTAAGCACCATTCAAAAAAATATTTGGAAATCAAAGATGGGTATGTGATTGAAAAAATCAACATACGTTTGATATAACATAAAACTTCCCACATAAAATTTCCCAATTTGATGCACAATATAGAATATTGATAAATTGTCTGTTGAAGATATCGCCTGATAGATGTTGCCGATGTTGCAGAGGACGATGATTTATCTCTGTTGCCAGATGACTAATAGTAGTTGTTGAATATTACGTCAGTTGGAAGTAGGGGTGTGCACTACTCGGATATAACCGAAATAATTGACCGAACCTAATTCGGTCGGTCATTTTGGTTCGGTTCCTAAGTGTGTTCGGTTTCAATTATTAATTTTTAAAAAAATCGGTTTACGGTTTCGGTTTCGGTTATTGTTTTCAAAATTTCGGTTTATTCGGAGAACCGAAGTTTTGGGTTGGAAATAAACTTTTATGAACAAAGTAAATTATGCACACTTTTTTTACTTTGAAGTTTGTACAAACCCCCCCGCCCCCCCTCCTCCCCTCCCCCCCTCCCCCAACCACTAAAGACAATTAAATAATAAAAGAGTAAAAGAGACTAGTGACTAGTCAATTCAACTGTGCACGCTTTTATTTACTTTGGAGTTTGTACAACCCCAAACCACTAAAGACAATTAAATAATAAAAGAGTAGAAGAGACGGATCAATTCAACTGTGACATGTCAACATCAAGGCTCAAAAGCTCAAGGGGTGTCCCAAGTAAAAATGGGTGCATAATATAGTATTAGACTATTAGTCATTATTCCCAAGGGTTTCATTTTTCATTTTCAAAGTTTCCAAGAAGAGGAAGCACCAAGGAAGAGTTGAAGAGGAAGGAGAGGAACATGAACTTGAGAGCCTAGACTTGAGAGATCAAGGGATCAACCGACGGCTACACCCCTACCGAAACCTCTTTCGATCTGCGGTAGATTGGTCTCAATCTTTGAATCCGAAGTTCCGATTCTTTCGAAGAATCCGAGCGTTTTTTTTTTATTGTGATGCAAATCTCTGTGATCCAAAGTCCAAACGGCACCAAATCTCAGTCTTTAAAGTCTACAATTCGATTTAGGGTTTCAAAGAGAGTTTGGGCGTTTGGCACTTTGGCTAAGAACACTTTGGCTAAGAAAGAGAAAGACGGTTTGACCATTGGAGAGGTTCTATTATTAGGGTTTCGAGGAGAAACCAAGAGAAGAAGGGGATTTTTTTTTTGCAGCTGTAACCAAGGTTTAAAATTTTGGTTTCGGTACCGGTTTCGGACCTTGAAATTTTGAAATTTCGGTCGAAATCTGGTACAAAAATCGAAACCCATATTTTATTCAATATTAAATTTCGGTAATTTCGGTCGAAATTTAGGTTAAATATGAAATTAATATTTAAAAAAACAGATTTTTTGGGTCAAATTTCGAAAATTCCGAAATTCCGAAATTTCGAATTTCGGTCGAAATTTAAAACCATAGCTGTAACTTCGTTTTGCATGGCTTTTTTGCATTTTCATCCCCAATCTATAATTATTCGCTGCTTATAACTGAACTTACAGAATAACCGATTTTAGGTTCGGTTACTGTAAATTTCGATTCGGTTTCGATTCCCTATTCTCAGGAACCGAAATTTCTCGGTTAGGTTAATTTCAGCAAAATCAGTTCGGGTATAACCGAATGCACAGTCCTACTTGGAAGATAAGCCTTAATAGGCTTGATGGGACTCTAGCCTCGAAGGGCGAGTTTTCATGGATCGATTTTAGATATCGTTCTTCAAGGATTGATTGGTTTTAGATACCTCTCAATGGGCAAATCATCACGATCGGTTTTAGTTACCAGTCCTCGTTGAATGAAACATCATGGGTCCACTTTTGATATTGTTCCTCGTGAAATTTGACTCTCTTAGACACACACCTCAAAGAATTGAGGCACTTCAACTGAGTAGAGCTCATATTTCAGATACGCACCTCAGAGAGGTATAAAGGGAATAAAAAATAAGAAAAGATGAAGAGAGGCGACAATTGGAGAATGGTGGCAGCAGTTATCAACGAGAGTAGAAATATAGAAAAGAATTTGTACATTCGTATAAAAATAGGTGCATGTATCAACTTTGTGGGCATTTTTCTTCTTCTTTTTTCTGTATAAGACAAGATGAGCGAGTGCTTTCGGAAAAAAAAAAAAGGTTTTCGTTATCAATCCATGTGAAAATCCAAGGTGGAATGGATTGAGGTGCCAACTATTTTCATAAGATAAGACAAGAAGGCTGTGTGTTGATATCAAATGAGGGGCGTGATATTTGGGTAAAGATAAAAAAAATAAGGTGAGAGAGGGTGTTTTCAACTTTGGAACTTGAGTTTACGAGATAAGACCAAAATGGGTGTTTTTAGAGAAATGGGATGGAACAATGGGAGTGTTGATAGTAAAAAGAATGGGTGTATTTTTTATCATTCTTCACATCGTGAGAGAGATTTTATGTGACTTGTCTCTTCAAACCTCATCATTACCACTCCTAATGACTTGGGAAATACAAACGACTTGGAAGAAATGAACTCTCCTTCAAATCTGCCTCTTCTCTTTAATGCTTCACAGAAACGGAAATGAAAGAGCCTCAGGAGAATCATACCCATATTGTTATTCCCTGTTTTTCATCAAAAGAAAATTTTGTTGCCTTGCCTCGCCATGGATCAGTGCCAAAGAGGTCCTTTACTTACAGGTATTGCAAAAAATTGTGAGGCTTAATTATCCCAGAAGAGAACTATCACCCGTTTTATTTTTATTTTTTTGTCCCCGAAGAGAATGTCTGAAATCTGAACAAAGATAGAAGAGATACTCAGATACCATAGAGACATGTTAATTCCATAACCAACAAAATTAAACACTAACAAAGGCATAACTATAAACACTCCAAAGAAGTAACCAAACTACATAGGCATCACTAGAAACACTCCAAAGAAGTCACCAAACACCCAATAACACATCATATCTAAGACTAAATACGCAGCTCCTCATCGTCTTCATCATCATCCACCCTAACAGTTGCACGTAGTACTACACTTTGGACACCACTTAGAACACTTGGAGGGAGACACCATACTATTCCCTAAAGCCCTACACACACAAGTACAGCGATTCGGACCCATGATCTCTTTGCTAATGGCATTGCAACAGCCCTCGTTAGGGACACCCCCTCGGCATGCAGGAATTGAAGGAGGACATTGCAAGGCTACGGGGAAAGCCACTTCTCTGGCTTCTCTGGCTTGAGTCTTAATCATCTCAATATTTAGGAACATGAGAATGAACAGGAAGTAGAAAGGGAACCATTTAGAAATGGCCATGTTGAACACAGACTCTATGTGGGTTTCTAACTCATGCCCCCTTGTCCTCTATTTAATGGTGTGAAATTCTAATGCCCCATACTTCCATGTAAAACACCCATGTGAAAAAAGCTGTGAAGTATATTCGCACTCAACTTTTGAGAGATGATATGAGTACTCCTTTGATATTTGATATTGGCACTTTTCACTTTATTGTATTGGTTGTCCATTAGCTAGTACAATTTCAGAGTGAAATTATATGGGGTTCGCGTGCGCTGCGCGGGGTACCACATGGGTGCTGTCCTTGATATTAATTTGATGTGCAAGAGAGACAAAGGAGCCGGCCTTGGTATTTGATCCCACGACAGCCTCCGGTAAAGGTGTCACTTTTTTTATAATTTTACAAGTTCTTGAATGATGATGTGCATATTTTTGTTTTTTTGTCGGTAAGCTGTGGTTTGGGTAAGTTGTGGTTTGGCTGGGACCTCTACAGACTTATTTGATACAGAGAAAGATGCTACATTCACACGCACAAGACCCCATCCCTAACTCGGAATACATGAGGGAGGGAGATCCAAACCGCAACGTAAGCCTTTGGAGAAAATATGGGAGCACAAAGAATATACATAGCGGCACACTACTCAGGATCATCGTCTTCATGCTTGTCAACAACAGCTAGATTGCTAGTACGCCGGCCACCTTTGGGACACAGGTTGGATTTGTGATCCAACTGGTTACACCTATAGCACATGATATGCTGCTCGAACTGCAACTCGTACGGATCACATCGTGGAACAAGCGTCATTGTAAAAGTAGATGGGATGTCTCCACGTCCTCTTTCTCGCGTCGAAAACGTCTGGGCAGGCTTGCTTCTCCCAAAATAAGGATTGAGAACCTCCTCTATTGCAATTGGAATCATCGTCTGTGGTGTCTCTACCATGACTTGACTTACATAAAAAGTCTTCTGAGCTCGAAACTTGAGCATGGTCTCAACTTATTACGCCATCTTCACTACCTCAAATAATGTTCAAACTGGGTGAAGAGTTACATGATCATAGATTTTTTAACGAATATCGTCGATGTAGTGTGCCACTTATTGTGTTTCGATCTCTAAAATATCAATTCTGGACGATAGTCAGTAGAACTCTTCTGTATAATCTTGCACTAATCTGCTACCTTGGTGATAATTTTAATATTGTTGGAATAGTAGCTGATCATAATCAATTGGTTGAAACTTCTCATGAAGGACTTGACTCATTCATGCCCATGTCTGGATCGATCGATGTCCCATCCTTGTACGAGAGAGTTCAAGTTACTCCCACCATACCGAATCTCCCCATTTAAACATTGATAGCCGTGAGTCTTGTCTTCTTCTCCTCAGGTACTTCCATGTAATAAAAAAAATCTCTCGACTACAAGCTAATTAAGGAAGTCTTCTATGTGAAGTTGGCCGTTAAACTCGAGCAAATCCCTTTTAATATGATAGTCGCGATCACGAACCACAGCTTGTGGAACGTGACCAGGGGCATGCCTCAGATAGATGAAGTCTTCGAATTCATCGTCGATGAAGTAATCATCATCGGAAAAATATGTAACTCTATGGCCGGGACATGGAACTTGGTGTAGAGTTTGAGAGTGTCGTCGTCGATCACCATTGTCGATATGGGGTTGCCCGCGCTCAATAGGATTCAGCCGTCCAATTGTTCTACTATTTGATTAACGATAGCTTGTAGAGCATTGAACATCTCTATCGTCATGGTCGATTGGCTTTCTCGTTCTCCGTGGGAAGCCATGGAACGTAGCAGGACTCTGATACCACCTGGTGTAGCCAGAAGCGCAAAGAACGAGTTGAGACGCCGATCGGATAAACCTTCGAATCCACAAAGTAAAATTCTATGAATCCATAAAGAACAAATAAAAACCAACACTTTCTCTCTAAAGAAGATAGGAGATTTTCTTCTAAACTCGACAAAAAATGATATGAACTGTGCAAACAACCCTTGCACATAGCTTTTATAAAATCCACTATCTCCTCTATTTATGATTAATCCAAAACACTGATGTAATCAAACAGCTATTACTAATTCCTAGCCCATGTCTAAAGGCTAGGGAAGTGATGATGGGTTTAGAGTTTAAGGTAGAGTTTGAATTTGAAATGGGTGGGTAGTGGGAAAAGATGGAGCAAACATGTGTGACTCACACATGTGACATGTGCAAGCTAGGCCAACAAACCCTTGACACAAAATTACAATATTATCCTCACTACATCTCTCAAAAGTAAAAATAAAATAAAACTAAGCTAAACAAAATTAGCTTCCAAAAGATACAGACTCTAATTTGTCACAAGTCAAGGATCTTCAGAAGGCAACAACCATACAGACTCTGTTATGAGGATAAGGTTAGTTCTGCCCATTAAGTTGTTGCTTTTTCTTGAATCTTTTGATTTTTTTTCATGTGAATATTGTTGTTCAGTTGTTCTTGTAGACGGACAATAATCACAAGCAAGATTCCTGCCACAAAGAGGTCCATGGAGCGTTTCCTGTTTCATGTTAAGGCTCTCCTTCACAACACATCAAAAGGGGGGCACATTTTGGATCGGTACATTATATTTTAATGGACCCATTATGCATTTTTACGATTGATTTCTACATGTACCGTGTCTGTAACCTGAGCATAGATTTCATGAAACAAAATTCATCATTCATGGACTCAATAGACATGTATGTGTGGACAAATATCACCATACAAGTAGACTCGCTATTTTCCTTTTCATGAAATATTTTTAAACTATCCAAACGGGCATGTTTGTACAGGCAAATGTGGAAGACCTGACACACCAACGTGCCTGTAAAGTTATTAGACATTATTGAAAATAAATATTATTATCTACATGTTAGTTCTTTTCCTGCATTAAAATTTGATATTGATATGCACTGCCTATATGATCAAGGGCAAATTCAGCTTTGCTTACCAAACATCTTACTTTAACAGGCAATCTAAAACACAAGGACTTGTTCGGTCAGGTTGTGAGCTCCCAAGTATATGCCAATGGAGATGATATCGATGAAGAAGCTCACATTTGACAGGGAGACTGATGTTGAGGAACGAGATGTACATTAACCTCTTATACATTTTCTTTTGATAATCAATGAAAATATTATTAGAAGAAAATATAATGAAGTAATGCACTTGTATATATCATCACAGGATGGGGCAGAGATCCCAATAGTCAAGTGAGGTTTTTGAGGCTTTATCTTCAACAATCTCGACATGGTGAAATGTTGTATCTAGAGTCTCGAAGTCATGGATCTCTTTGCATTCTCTGCTCTTCCAAATGAATTGTATTGAGGGGGGTCACCTTCCAATACTAGCTAGCTAGATTGTAAGCTTCGAATCACTGTTTTGAAAGGACTAGTTTCTTAATTAGAATTTGTAAAGCCCCTCCTCAAGGACTAGTTTATCTTCGAAACCCTTCTAATTGCTAATATATATTGCCTTCATCCTTTCTACAAGCACTTCCTTAACCTCTCAACAGATCATCAAACCAAATGCCTCAAAATGTTTCTCCCTAAGTGCCAAAAAAATGACCGACTGCATGGGTACTTGCTTCGGAAAATCATCACAAGGAAAGACAATTGCCCCCAAAATCTCCACTCTTTTGAGAGTGGGCAAAACTTCCAAATGTCTACGACTCATCAGTTCACTGCAGTGCCACCCACCATACCAAACAGAGAACAAAACGCATAGAATGGAAAGGGATTACCAATGAACAAGTGGTTTATTTTTACCTCTGCAACATAAACATGGATAATGTTTGAACATTGTATTAGTGGATTCTTTGGTGGTGGAGGTGAACACTAGTAAAAGATCTTTTCTGCATTCTTTTTCTTCGTAAAGAAACATAGAATATAAGGTCATAGTTTTTCTCTTGTTTTCTTATATATCAGTTATAATAATGATTTATAAACTCATGATTTGAGGTCAATCACCATAACCAGACTCATAGATATACTTTTAGCAACCAGAGGGGTTTGGGTGGGTCTCTCTAGATGAATGAAACGGCAAAGAACAAAGCCCATTACAGATTATTTATGCAATTTCTGATCTTCAAGCAAATTATAGTAGCAATTAGCAAACCCCGAAACCATGCGCTTATATGTTTGTCGTGTAGTATTTAAAGGGCTGTTAGAGGAATATTACAGTTCTCAAAAAGTTCTTAAGCCCTTTAAATACTACTAGACAAACATGGGAGCGCATATTTATCAAAACATTGGAGCGCTGAAATCCTTTCCCTAAAAAAACATACAAATTATGATGCTTGACTAAAAGGGTCAATGCACCTTAGAACATTTAGCTTCCTCTATTTCACACCACAAGACACAACAGAGAAAGATAACACCCATATATCTCTCAGACAAGAAATAAGACAACCAAAATGGAAAAAATTACAAAAAAACAATCTATGTTATAAAAAATAGACACTCTTAATGCAAAATACATTGCTCATGGCAGAATAAAACCCCAATTCATGTTTTCTGCTAAAACCAGATGAATCACGGTTGGTGCAGTCCGACGATCTTGACGATGGAGTTTTTGACAAAAGTAGTAGCTGCAACTTGATCAGCGACGGTGGGATTATGTCGATTTTGGCAAAGAGGGGCATGAATGGAGGTGTCGATGTCATCATTGAAATCGTAATTTGGATCTCTAGACAGGGTTGGCAGGCTATCTCTATGGTTATTCATCCCAGAGCCAATCCAACTATGGCGATTATAAGCTCCCATCTTTCTCTCTTCTCTCTTCTCTCTTCTCTCCTCCGTATCTTTTATCACATGATCCACTGGGATAGAATCTAAAACATGACGAAAAAGTGGAATGTGTGGTGTTGATTATGGTTGCATTGGAGGTAAGGAGAGGGGCGGTTGAGTCAATAATATGGGCCTGAGTAAATTCTTTTTCTTGTAGTTGCATGTACTTGAGGACACCGTATATAAACTCAACGAAGCAACAAATAGCAGAGAACATACGTAATAGATGCAAGTGAGTAGCCAAACATTCCATTCCAGCTTCTATTTGGCTGATCCCCTCTTCATGGAAAGAGTATATATCATCAATTGTATAGACCCCGTGAAGCACATTAATGCCGAGCTTGAGTAAGGGAGGTACTTGGCTCTCAGCTTAGTCTGCAAAGGATAAAACCAGAGATCAAGAAGGAGGAGTAGCAGTAGATGGAGAGAGAGAGAGAGAGAGAGAGAGAGAGAGAGAGAGAGTAGTTGTGTCACCTGTATAAACTAGATTGAATTGTAGAGACAGGTACCAATAGCAAGAAACAAACCAATAACGCGTTGATGACCACACTGATGGCAGTGGTGCTTCTTCTAGTTGTTCAATAAGTTCATACAAGTTGACCACGGGTGGATCTCTAGAATGTGAGGATGATCACACCACTTATGCCTATTAGGGTACCAATTGGAGAAGATCTCTCCATCTAAAACGACATATAAATAAGAGAAATAGAAAGGATTTGATGCTGCCTTAAATCTAATCCGAGAAGATTCGCAAGGTGCTAAGCAAAGCCTTTCCACCATTTGCCTCCATCTTCTTCCAAATAGATTATATACTGCACTATCTAGTTAGAATGGGTGGCAATCTTTGTAGTCATTCATATGGGTGGTGATCTTTCTGTTTCTCTTATTTATACTTTGTAGAGAGATATCCTCCAATTAGGACCCTAATAGGCCTCCAATTAGGACCCTAATAGGCACAAGTGGTGCGATGATCCTCAGATTCTAGAAGGGCGGTGAGATCCACCTGTGGTCAACTTTTATCAAATTATTGGAAAACCAAAATTAGTACCACCCCCAGTGTGGTCAACAACACGTTATTGGTTCGTTACTTGCTATTGGTACATGTCTCTTTAATTCAATCTCGTTGATTATACATGTGACACAACTATTCTCTCTCCATCTTCTTCTACTACTCCTACTACTCCTTGATCTCTGCTTTATCGTTTGCAAACAAAGCTAAGCGCCAAGTACCCCTTACTCAAGCTCGGTATTAATGTGCTTCATAGGGTCTATACAATCGGTGACTTATGTACTTTCTATGGAGAAGGAATCGGCTAAATATGGAAGCTGAGATGGAATGTTAGCCTACTCACTTGCGTCTATTATGTACCTTCTCTGCTTTTTGTTACTCTGCTTTCTGCTCTTTGTTGCTTCATTAAGTTTATCTATGGTTTCCCCGGGTACATGCAACTATACGAAAACGATTTTGAGGTAAAGAAATTTTTTGACTTGACAACCCCTTTCCTTACCTCTTGGTCTAGATCCTCTAGCTACTCATCCAGTTCCTCCCCCTCATAGTCCTCATCATCATCATCACTCTCCTCCTACACTCCTGCTCTGGATGGAAGGAGGGATTCCCGATCTCGTCAAGATATCGCACCAATGTCTAGATGTCGTGTGTAAAGGAAAGAGAGACAGACGCGAAGTCAAAGACAATTCATTCATTCATATCCCACTACCTTCTACAAGGGCATATCCTCTACTGTATGATTGATCGAACTTGAAACTAGCCCATTGAGCTAATTGGGGCTTGTAACATTTTACTTTGGTCATTTTGAATTGTATCATTGATAGAGTTGATCTCAACCTCCCTCCGTTCGTAAGTTGCTAGTTTGTTGCTACCCATTACTTGTGAGGTATCAGGTAACAAGACTGGGTTTGGAGCGAGCCGCTCGGGAATGGGTCCATATGTGCGTTCAGGAGGAGGAGGACATCGACTCGATCACAACTCTTTCTTCATCAGGGAGTTGCTGCTCTTTGAATGTCAACAGCTTGTTGATTCCTTGCGAGAAGAAAATGTTAGTTGATGCCACCATCAGACATACTCCAAGTCCATCTTGCCTTCTCCGTCGTTCGGCATTATCACGAAAGCAGCCCCGGTGCCCTTTCTCATCATATGTGCCCAGTACCTCACCAGTCCCGAAAGATGAAAGATGACACGCCCGATGACGTGACCGGGTGCCAGAATGGATTGGTCAAAACCAAATTGTCTTGCAAACCGGTGGGGATTGTACGGTTCAGTCATCTCATTGAATCTTTGAACCAACACATCTCCTCATTCTGAATAACTTCATCAGGAGGAGGGCAGATATCACGAGGATATAGCTTGTGTTGAAGCATTGAGATAAGCTTACATATTAAGTCATGACTGAGGACATTATTTAGTCCCACCACAACTCAATTGGTAAGCCTGCTTTCTGGTTAACGTACAAAGAGAAGACTGTACTTGTCGATAGATTCTATTCATATGGTGAAATGCGACTGGTTTCCCCTTCTCTCGATCCGGCATCAACTTGCTCCGGTTTACGAAAAAATAGAGTCTGTAAGGGGGTGCTGCTGGACCCGTTTCAAGGTCGACTCGACTTCCCAAGACTGCCTGATCACTCAGAGCTTTCTTATGGATTTCTTGGGCTGACAGTTCTTATGCAATCCTTCCCTTCGTCAATCCATCCTGGGCGTCAGCAGGGAGCAAATCCTAAAGAACTCTCTTTCTTTCTATGATAGAAATGAATAATTTCCCTCTTTCCTTTGGAGGCGGAAGAAGTAGTGCCGTCCCTTCAAGACCACTCATCGATCTCAATTTCTCTCCCATAATGGAAAACCTTGAGGAGCTTCCGCCAATTATCAACAATCAATGCTCTAAAGAAAAGATCCAGAAACTCAGCCTATCTCCGCACCTCTCTGTCAACTCTCTCTCTCTCTCTCGCTAGAAATTGGCAAGAAAGAAATTAGAAATGCAATGCTGCAAACTCAAAATCACCAAAGAGGAAGAACAAATTCTTACCAGCTCAGCAATCGTATACTCCTAATCGGAGATAGTATCCGGCACCCCTGCTATCTGCTCCCATGCCTCTGCCAACTGATCCTCCGCGGCCTTTGCTCTTGCCTCGACCGCAGAAGTCTGGGATGCCGACTCCAGAACTCATGCATCCAACTCTGCCTCCAGGCGTGCTCGCTGAAATTCAAAGCCAGAAGTGAGAAATCAAGCCTGGAAGTCAATAGAAATTCAGGAACAAGGGGCATACCTCTTGAATCCCCTGAGCCACCAGAGCTTTCAGAGCCCAAATCATAAACAGCAAGATATTTTCTTTTTAACGTGGGATCGGCACAAGAGAAATGAAAATGAGATTACAAATACGGAAAATGTAAAGAGGAAAATCATACAAAGGAAAAAAACTTAAATAACCACCACTCTGGCCTTCGTCGTGTTTCAGAATGATTATATTTCTAAGTAGCATCTTATTCTTTCAGTTTCCGTTATCTATAAATCACACATAATGATGGAGGAGAAATGATATTTACTTGTCTTCTGCTAAGAGCTTAACGGAATTTCCACCTTCGTTTGATTCACATCAAAACAAGACAGGGAGAAAGCTTGGCGGCTGATAAATTCGCCCCCTACCAGTCACCCTCTTTAACGTCCCTGCCACCCAAAGCGTTAAAGTTTCATCGAAGTAACTAATTACCCTAGGGGGCGTTTGGATACGTGGATTTTAGAATCATGTTTTATTTTGAAAACAGTGCAAAAAAGTTCATGATTAAGCTGAAGTAAGAAGTCTAGGTTTTAGAAATCTCTCCTGCATCATGAGATTTTTAAAACCTAGAAACATGGGATGATCTCCTGCTCTCTTGATGTCAGGAAGAAGGGTGAGAAATCAGAAAACAACGGCTGGTCTCTTTCTTCTCTCATATCACATCTACAATTTTGAGGAAATCCAAGAATCTAAAATCCGCGTATCCAAAAGGCCCCTAAAACTCCCTCCTCCACACCCATTTAACATCCTTGAATCGACTACTCTCATCTACTTTTGGTTCACACCATATATACTTTGAAGAAGATTCACTCATCTTCACAAACTCGTGATGCTCTATAATGAGCAATGCCTCCCCGAGTTCTTTCATTCTTGAACTTGCAATCGTTCCATAGTGTTTTCACCAAGTCTTGTAAAATGAAAAGCAAAATAACACATTTTAGTTCCCAACTTCAGAAGGGGCTAAAAAACTGCATTTAAACATGAATCTATAATAGATTAATGTATATCTTATACCATCTACGTGATTGTTGCGACATAGATGGTGAATCTCGTTTGCCTAAGCACGAGCGTTCGTTTTCCCAGCTTTTAAATGGCAATAGAGGTCCTGAACATTTCACTTTCCCTTGCCCTTTATCCAATGTAAATCCAATCAACTAATTATTTTTTTATTGCAAAGTTGGGCCCACCAATTTACTCATCGTGTTTTGATTGTTTGGCGCCACCATCTCCAACCAAACTAGGCATAGGTTATGGCTTATGGGATAGGCCCATCATTTTGATGCATCTTTGATGGGTGTGAACCACCATCTCGACCCAAACCCATGCATTTGGTGAGGCCCACTGTTTTGCAACTCATGTTTTGACGGGGTTGGGTACATCGATTTACACCCGTGCTATGGTGGGCCCACCATATTACATCTCATGCATACATGGGTGGGGCCGTTTACACCTCTTCTTTTATGAGGTGGGCCACCATCTCCACCCAAACTGTGCACAGGGCCCACCATTTCGCACCTTATGTTTTGATAGTCGGGTCCCATCATCTCTGACCAAAACCATGCATAAGGTGGGGCCTACAATTTTGCACCTCATGTTTGATAGGGTGGAACCACCAATTTATGCCCATTATAAAATAGGGAAGTGATAAATCCACCCATTTTGATTACTTGGGACACCCAACAGCAATGTATCAATGACTGCAGAGGGGCTGGTGTACTTGACGTCAGAAGGATTCAATGGGGCTGATTGCCACATACACTGCTGCTGGTGTCCCAAGTAATCAAAAGGGGCAGATATATCACTTCCCTTAAAGTATCGGTAGATACATTTAGGGGGCGTTAGTCAGGAGGGATTTCGGCAATCTTCGGATCCGCCATTAGTCGTAGCTGCCTTTTTACGTGAACTATCAATTGCGACCTCAGTAGGAAGATTCCCAAATAATGGACTTTCACCTACGCACGAACTTAAAGTCACATGTTATACGGGAAAACTACGCTTCTAATGTTCACCTTGCCAAGGTGAAACTTTAAAAAGTCCACCCAACAGTCCTCTCACTCAACTCAATGAAAACTTTAAAAAAATAAACTTTGTAAATTGCATTAAATTAGTGAATGCACTGAAATAAATATGTAAAATGTAAATACCTGTGGACCCCGATCCGAGAGAGGCGCGGTGGTGAGGGACGTGCCCCCACGCGCTAACTGTCTCTATGAATCATCCACGTGAATGGAGAGCTCTACCAAGGAACTCTCGAAAGAATAATGCCCCTCACAGCATGAGTGGCGATACAAAGGTGAGATACCTCTCGATTCGGGGACTAGCCCAGATTCGAGGCGTACCTTAAACAAAGAAGAGTCGCCATCCAAGGAAAAAGGCAAATGGGCCTTGGATCCCATACTATGCTCTGTTGCAACGGATAACCAGAGATATAAAATAAGGTTCGTGCCTGGTTACGAATTCGGAAGGTCTAAAGAGCACCTCATCCGCCCAAGTGCAAACACCTGGTCTCTTATGCCATTTATTTAATAATTTTGAAGAGCTTTGGGCGAAAATCATATGAAATGGGAATGAATATCTCCGAGAAGACGTCTATCTAATCATGCATGTCTCGGAGATGAAATCAAAGGCACACAAGATAAAATAAAAGAAACATGTGTCACCTAAGCATAGCTAGGTTATAAGTGACATGCCTAATGGGTGTCTAAGTTCTGATGAACAAACACATGCATGACACACCAAAAAAGTATAAGGTCTGCGCAATAAAGTAAGAAAACACTGCAAAACATAGAAAATGACTCGATACCATACAACCCTAAAACTCTAATCTATACCTAGGCCCGAGTCTTTAGATGATCTGATGTTCATCCAAAGAAGCCTACGTATCCCCGCCTCCACGAGAATCAAGGCAACGTAGTTCTTCGCACCTATTCTAAGCTATGATGCCTAAGACATCTAGACCTCTATCCTAGACTCGATCTAAAAGACCGGACTAGTTCTTAAAGCTTCTTGTGTGATTATTTAAATTCCAATGGATTGTAGATTTTAGGACACCTTATATGCCTATACTAAATGCAGGTTAGCCCTAAGCTAATGCAGGTGGTTCCTATAATCTATGTGTAACTAGGCTGTACACCCTAAGGGAAACAATGGGATCACTAGCATATCCAAGACTTAATCATCAGTCGGCGATATGAATCGCCAACTGACTGGACGGAGGCGCTCCTATAACTCTAGGACAAACTCCTAACTCTAACACAAACACAAACAAACCACACAACACATCAAAGACAAACTCAAAACTCTAAAACTCTTTATCTAGGACAAACTACTAACTCTAGAGGAAGATCTTGTTGAAAACAAGGTTTTGAAGATTTTTGGTATTTTTTCTTAAAATGGGTAAATGATTTATTTACAAAGGTTTGGCTGGACCTGAGATAAGAATCTCAAGCTGCACTACGTACCTCGTGGAAGAGGATCAAGCCAACGTAGTTCGAAACAGAATTCCTAACTACTCTCCTAATGACTCAAGATTTTTGAGATTTTTGGTTTTTCAGATGTTTTTGTTATTTTTAAGTGTTTTTGACTCAAGGGGAATAAATCCTATCATCATAAGAGGAGGACAGACTCCCGATATCCCGCAAAGGTTGGACAGCATCCTATGCTTTGCGGGGGAAAAGAACAGAAACACAGCTCTGCAAGGGTTGGACAGCATCCTATATCTTGCAGGAGCGGATAGAAAAACACAAGATTTGATGAGAGGTTGGATAAAATCCTAACCCCTATGATGATAGGACTGACTCCTGAAAGAAAAACAGACTCTCTAGCTAAAGACAGACTCCTAGGCTAAGGACTGACTCTGAAAATAGGATTCTAAGAAGGAGGCGCTAATGAGACAAAGCCTGTCTCCTAAAAGAAAAAGAGATAAAGAAGGGTGCTAGTGAGACTATCAAGCTAAGATAAAACTCACAAGTACCAAGGAAAAAAAAACCTTGCGCATATTTAGCAAAGGTAAAACATCCAGCCAGGCCGGACAGCTACCTAGCCCTAGGGTGCAACAAATGTGCAACCCAATACCCATAGGGTAAGAGGTATGATGCCAAGCCGAGTAGGATGTTCTCCCAAAACCAAATGATGCACAAAGAGGAGATTTAGCAAGAAAATGAGACTAGGTAAGTCTCTTAGACAGAGAGGTAGGATAGAGAAAAATACTAACAAGGAAAAAGAGACCTTGTGCATATTTGGCAAAGGTAAAACACCCAGCCAGGCCGGACAGCTACCTAGCCCTAGGGTGCAACAAATGTGCAACCCAATACCCATAAGAGTAAGGGGTATGTTGCCAAGCCGAGCAAGGTGTTCTCCCAAAACCAAAAGACGCACAAAGATGAGGTTTAGCAAGAAAATGAGACTAGGTAAGTCTCTTAGACACAGAGGTAGGATAGAGAAAAATACTAACAAGGAAAAAGAGACCTTGTGCATATTTGGCAAAGGTAAAACACCCAGCCGGGCCGGACAGCTACCTAGCCCTAGGGTGCAACAAATGTGCAACCCAATACCCATAAGGGTAAGGGGTATGTTGCCAAGCCGGGTAGGGTGTTCTCCCAAAACCAAACGACGCACAAAAAGGAGGGTTTAAGACCTATGAGACTAGAGGTAGTCTTCTAGAGGTTAACTCAGGTTGATTTATTAATGAGACAATGCCTGTCTCCAAAGATTTGGATCTAAAAGACTAGGCAAGTCTTTTGAGAAAATAGAATGCTATTCGGACTGTGCAAGTCCCCTAGAGATGGGCTTGGGCTAGCGCTTTCATCGCCCTTTCAACGAGAGGGAATTCTAATATCAAAGAATTTTAACAAAATCTATAAGACTGTGTTAGTCTATCAAAAAGAGAAGAAAAGGCTACCAGATAATCGCAAATTTTATTCTAAGAATAAATCAAGTGCTAAGCAAAGAAGAATATACAATCTAATAGCAATCATAAAATGATAAATAACATTAATTAGTCCAGACCAGCCGCTGGATAGCCTAATAAAGTAAAAACAATATCAAAACACTTCAAAACCAACCACAAACCCCAATACGGGGACTCCAATGAAATCAGATGATGCCAAAGTAATCATCTGATATCATATACACATGATAATATTTCTAATCCCGCCTTGAGATCAGACAGTACCCATGTCGATAATATCGAATAGAGTAGTCATCTGATCTCCTTCTTCCTATTAACAATTTATTTAAATAAAAAAGGAATGAGTATAATGAACTTTGATATAATCTCACCTGAACAATCCATTTATCTTCAGAATTTAACTCAAAATTAAATAAGAGGAAAGAAGAGGGGAGAGGGTATTATCATAATCCAATAAATCTCTCTAAAGGTGGGCTTAGGCTATCGCCTTCATCGCCCTTTGCAATGATAAACTCTAATATCTAAGGGTACACGCTACAAGTTAGTAATGGAGAGACTAATTTAGTCTAAAGAAACCTTAAACTATAACTAATCTATAATGTATAAATTTTTATCCCAAATTATTTCTTAAAACTATGTACACTTGACTGAGATAAAGTAATAAAGCTCTGTACGATCCTCAAGTATTAGCTAAACTCCCAAAAGGAAATCTCCTAATCAAAATAATATTTATTCTATATGCATTTCTAAAATGACTACCATATTAAAATCCTGTCAGTATTGTCTACTATTTCTGTCCAAACATCATCGGATTTTGGGACCCAAGACACTGTATAACACAATGATGGTCAAGACACATCTTCAAAGCTGTACTGTCATAGTAACATATTCTACTTACTTTCTACATACATTTTCATTCTATAACAAAATAAGATATTTCTGATCAAAAATGTCTGAAAAATAATAAAATAAAATAAAAACGATAGCTTAAACAAACAAATATAGCAGTCAATGGTTGTCATATTCAATCTATCCTTTTGGAAACAATTAATATATTTGTCCTTAAACAACTAGAATTTGTATGGGTGTATGAAATTTACCAATGGCAAAAGCATCACATAATAACTAGATCTAATTCTTCAGATGATTTGAATATTTCTTGAAAACTCTTATGGCATTTGATGAGTTAAACTAATTATAATGATGTAATTACATAAGAATAAAGCCACAACATTTTATTTTATTTTATTTTTAACGATCCTCCCAGCCCTTATAAGTTTCATGAAGAATTGATTTCAACATTAATTGATTTTGGTATTTCCAGACCACATAGAGATTTACAAGTATGATCTGAACAAAGAAAATAAAAGAGGATGACATCATTACAGTAGCTAGATGAGGCTATTCTTTCTGTTACCATTAATCTCTAGATATTTTAAAATGGGATAGAGAGTCTTTACACCTATTAGAGGGAATAGAGAACAGCCATAATATAAGTGACATTATTAAAGTCAAAATCCATCCATCACAAATCCTCCGCTGTCTCAATAAATAAAAAAATTTAATTAAAAGAACTGAGCTTGTCATGGCCAGATAGTTGCTTTCAGCCCACTCATATTCGTACCATCTAATGGACATGAAATTATGAATTTGGAGTTTAAGATATGAAGCTGATTCTTCAAAAGATCTTTCTCAAAGAGATAACTACTTATGAATTTGGGTGTCTGCTATTTTTAAAGTTAATGGACCAACCGAAACATATAAACACAGAACTAAAAAAAACATATCAAGAGGGCCTCAAATTGATGTGATATAAATGAATGACTTCACGATGAAAATTCAATTACCTATTCTCATATTCAAGACTTAAATACAAAGAAAATCAAGATAAGCTTGCCATGGGAAAAACCTCTATCTAGAAACACAATCTAGTCATAGGAAGGATAAAATGGCAGACAAGATTACTAATATTAGCATCTCCTCAGGTCTGAGGCAACTATCTGGCTTTAGCTTTCTCATAAAAGAAAGCTGCTACCTAAGGAATTATTTGTAAAGATGATAAAATAAATAATAAATAATAATAATAAAAAAAAATATAAAATCATTTGTGAAAACATAGGAGTAATATCATTATTGTACTGACTAGCCTTTGCACCACACTCGAACACATCTAAGGCTTCCATAACAGACTCATTTCAAGATTTTTCTTTAAAATAAATAAGAATAAAAATGAATTTTTCAGCTATACAATTCAATTAATTTAACTTCCCTTACATTTTTATAATCTGTATAGCACTCAAATAGCCTAGCTCTATCTAAAATTCCTCTTGCTGTATGAATAAAAAAAAAAATCAATTATAGGCGTACATATATTCAAACTAATAAATAAGCATAGCAGTGCGCTTAACATGGGAATATATCAATTCAGCCATCATAATCAAAATAAATCATGTTGTCTCTAGAACACAAAATCACATGCTCATGAAAATCAGGTAAATCGTTTAATCATCAGAGTATAAAATCATTTATTCATTCAAAAATCAAATAGATCATACTATTATCAATAAATCATACACAATCGGAAACAAAAAATAATAATCACCTGCATATATATCAAAAGGAAATTTTAAGAAGCATATAAAACCTAAAAGGAACTTTTTAGAAGAAAGAATAACCTGAAACTTCAAATTATTGGAAATCTAGCACTGCAAGTTGATTTTTCTTAGATCTCCACAAGTTTAGCTTGATCTGAAAATAGAACTGCTAATTCCTTCCCAAAGATATAAAAAAAAAAAACGATCCGATCTGGTTTATCGAATTGATTGAATGATAGCCGGAATTTTGGCCGGACCTTTGGCGAGGCCGGTCGGAGAAAACGAAGACTTGCCGGAAAAAGTATGAGAAAATGACTAAGATGAAGATCTCCTTCTTTTTCTTTGAATTTGTGCTCAGCTAGGGTTTAAAGGTTAAAAAAAATGGTGAAGAACAAGAAAATTGGCAAATATAGTGGTTTGCAGAGAAGAATGCAATGTTTAGAGAAGAGCAAGAACCGGCCGGAGCTTGCCGGAGGTCGATCGGAGATCAGCCGTAGAAGAAATCGGTAAGGGATTAGGGTTTGAAGAAACAAGATCTAGTTTCTCTCTCCCTTTCTCTCTCTCTCTCTTAAAACGAAATTTTTTCTGTTTTTTTTTAAATGAGGTTAAATGGCTATTTATAAGAGAAAATGAATGTTGATATTGGCACTCCAAGTTGATAAGCGCACACATGCGCGACCTCAGCTGGCTAATGCACCCTCCCCACGCTTGATAACTGCACTAACTCCACTTGTCTTTTTCGAATTTCTTCGTCGGATCTTTCTGGAATTTTGCAGGGATTTTTCTGGGGTCTTAAGGTTTCCAAAAATGTATTCATGGGTACTTAGGATCTTTGGATAACTTGAATTTTCCCTAAAGTACATAGATTTTTAGGTAAAATGAAAAACCTAGCGGGCCACCCCCTATTTACACTACACACACCCTCTCAGCCTGATTGCTGGGCGAACGAGCTCCGATCTCAATGAAATTTTGCAGGGGGGGAGAAGAGACCCTCATCCAGCCTAGGGTGAAGTTTGGAACCCTAATGCTGAGATTCGGATAGATTTGGCACGAGCCAGGAAGGATTAGGGCTTAGTCAAAATGGGGTGTCTACAGATGCCCCTCTTTGGCAGAGCGCGCTTGTCGCGCGAATGTCAAAGCTGAACAGACGTCACATTTTGACTAGCCCAAAAATTGATTTAGAGAACGGGATGGAGAAAATGACTTGGTGAAGGTTGGATTATTAGAGGATTGGTTTGTTAGGAATGTTGGTTTTCTGCTCAGAGGCGGATGGTTTTATGCTCAGAGGCAAAATGGTTTATGCACGGAGGTTGAAAGGTTTTAGCTTAGATGCTAGGGAATTTTAGCTCGGAGGCCTGAGTTTTTGCACAGAGGCTTGGATTTATGCTTGGAAGCAAGGTTTTATGCTCAGAGGCAAGGACTTATGCTCGGAGGCAAGAATTTTATACTCGGAGGCAAGAATTTTATACTCGGAGGCAGGGATTTATGCTCGGAGGCAAGGTTTTATGCTCAGAGGCAGGATTTTATGCTTGGAGGCAAGGATTTGCGTTCAGAAGTAGGGTTTATGTTCGGAGGCAAGGTTTTATGCTCAGAGGCAAGAATTTATGCTCAGAGGCAGGGTTTATGCTCGGAGGCAAGGTTTTATGCTCGGAGGCAGAGAATTTATGCTCGGAGGCAAGGATTTGTGCTCGGAGGCAAGGATTTGTGCTCGGAGGCAAGGATTTGTGCTCGGAGGCAGGGTTTATGCTCGGAGGCAAGGTTTTATGCTCGGAGGCAGGTTTTATGCTCAGAGGCAGGGTTTATGCTCAGAAGCAAGGAATTTATGCATAAAAGTTTGATTTTTAGCTCGGAGGCTTGATGGTTTGATTTTAATGCTTGGTTTATTTATATTGTGGATAGAAACTCCACTGGGGATTATGAGATAGGTTTTCAATAAGATGATAAGAAAGACTCTCAGAGGAATTTAACTAAAGCCCTACTGAAGCTCTTCTTATCTTCACTTAATGAAAATAATCATCTCAATTATCAGAGTTCACTTGATATCTTTTATAACCTGAACAGGTTATAAAAGATGCTCCTAGTACGAATTTACTTCCATGACAAATTCATAGGAGAGCAAACACAGGGAAAATGGTAAAAAGGGGTTTCATTTCCTGAATTTTTGAAATTACAAATCTTTTTATATATAACAGACTGAATCTGCTAATTTTCTTCTCTTTCTGTCCGCTGTAAACACTTCGAATGGTCTGAGTACTATCCTTCTGAACTCTGTTCTGCTCTGCATCATTTTCAAGGATCCACAACTTCATCATTTTTCCATCACTCCAGCCTTGGAGAGACATTGACCACACAGGACTCCCCACACAAGACTTTGGAGTTTAACCTTGACTTGATAAAGAATGAACTGTGGCTAATAACAAAAAAGGATTTCGACCATGACTTGGATTCTAAGAGAAACTGAATCTGCTTTTCAGCCTGATAAGTATTTTAAAATGGTACAGTCTACCACTTCTTAGAATCTTTCAAAAACCGTATTTAAAGGTGTTTCATTCCTCTTTTCAGGTTTTCCGTCATGGTTATTATCCCTTTGGTTTGCTTAGTCTCAACTCCTTAGCTTATAGAGTGTCAGAAGAATCTCTACTGGCGCTTGCTCAGACTTCGGAGTAATGCTTCAGAAGAAATGAAAGTCTTGCTGGCATTCAGAGGTTTCGTCCTTTTGAAGTCATTGCCATGACCAAATCGCCTTTTCAGGTTTTCGATTTGGCGGACCGCATGCCTTATATTTTGCCTGGACTGTCTGCCCTTGCAGATTTTCCATCCAGCAGGCTCTGCACCTTGATTTTTGCCTAAGCCGCCCTTTCGGGTTTTCAACTTAGCAGGTGAATGACCCTAATTTTTGCCTAGACCGCCCTTTCGGGTTTTCAGTCTAGCGGGTCTAAGACTCCATCATTTTTTCTTTCTTTCTGTTTCTCTACAAACCTGGACCTAAAATACACCAGAAGGACTTTTAGGTAGGCTTGGGTTCAAACAGGTTAAACTTTTGGTTTGTTTTATGTATTTAACCGAATCTGGCCCTCCAGACTGCCTACGTATCCCCAAAGAAAATGGGAATCAGGTCCGCGTAGTTCGCCCATTTTTGGGGTTTCAAGGATTTTTTTGTTTTGTTCTTTCTTTCATATTTTCAAGGATTTGAAAGATTTGAAGGATTTGAAGAATTTGACCGAACCCGAATTAATCAGGTGGCCTACGTATCCTGTAGAAAGGAATCAGGTCAGAACGTAGTTCAAGCTTACTATCTTTTATGACGCAAGTCATAAAAGATGCCCCTGGTTTGTGTTTGTCAAGAAAAAGGGATTTTTTTATTTTTTTATTTTAATAGGCCCAAAGGGTTTGCAAACAGTATTTTGACTTTTGGGTTGTTAGCTTTTGGCTCTGATCGATCAAGGATGGCCTCCTGGTGTATTTAAGCATAGTACTTCTTTAGTTGGTCCAGGTTTGTAGGTTCTGTTAATTTTTCACCATTTTCATTGAGGAGTCTTACGGCTTTTCCAGGCAGGACTTTATCAACAATGTAAGGACCAGACCAGTTTGGCCTGAATTTTCCTCTGGGATCGAACACCGGTGCTCGATAAGATTTCAAGACGAGATCTCCTGGTTTCAGGTCTCGAACCTTGACTTTCTTATTGAATGCCCTTTCAATTCTTCTCTGATACCCTTGGATGTGGTATAAGGCTCTGAGCCTCTTTTCATCAATCATCTGCAATTCATCATGTCTGGCTTTGGCCCACTCAGACTCTGGCAGATTCGCTTCCATCATAACTCTTAAAGACGGGATTCTCACTTCAACAGGGAGGACTGCTTCCATTCCGTAAACTAGAGAGTACGGAGTTACACCTGTAGAGGATCTGATCGACGTCCTGTAAGCCCACAAAGCATACGGGAGTTTATTTGACCAATCCTTATAAGTCTCGGTCATCTTACTGATTATGACCTTGATATTCTTATTCGCTGCTTCTACAGCCCCGTTTGTCTGCGGTCTGTAAGGAGATGATTTATGATGCTTGATTTTAAACTCTTCGCACAGGTGCACTACTTCTTTCTTGAAATGAGATCCATTGTCAGAAATCAGTTCATGAGGTACTCCATATCTGCAAATGATATTCGCACGGATGAACTTCGCAACGGTATTGGAAGTTATAGAAGCATATGAAGCAGCTTCTATCCATTTTGTGAAATAGTCAATGGCCACCAAGATGTACTCGTGTCCACTCGACGATTTAGGATAGACTTTGCCAATGATATCAATCCCCCATACTGAAAATGGCCATGGCGAGGTCATAGAATGCAGCTCTGACGGAGGCACATGAATAAGGTTCGCATAGACTTGGCATTTATGACATTTCTTCACAAATGCGAAACAATCTGTTTCCATTGAGGGCCAATAGAAACCGAGTCTAAGGATCTTCCTTGATAGCATTTTACCGTTCATGTGAGGACCACAAACACCTTCATGTGTTTGTTCAATGAGCTCTGCAGCCTGATCTTCATCAACACACAGAAGCTGAATCCCATCAAAGGATCTTCTGTACAATTCTTCACCACAAATGATGAAGTTAGCGGCGAATCTCTGAAGAGTTTTTCTCTCTTTGCTGGAAGCTTCAGGGGGATGTCCATTGCCTGAAATGAGATTTCGGATATCAGTATACCATGGTTTTCCATCTGGACATCGTGCTGATATCTCAATGGCATTTACATGCGCTGGAGCCCATTGTGACCTCACAGCTAAAGGCTGGACCTCCATTGTCTCAGAAATATCCAACATCGAGGCTAAGGTAGCCAAGGCGTCTGCAAAATGATTCTTGGTTCTTGACAGATGGGTAAATGTGATACTCTTGAATTTCTTGGCCAGAGATTCGAGATAGAAATTATACGGGATCAATTTCGATTCTCTTGTCTTCCAATTACCATTGGTTTGACAAATTATCAGAATTGAATCTCCAAATACATCAATCTCTTGGACTTTCAAAATTAAAGCTGCTTCAAGCCCTGCGATACAAGCTTCGTACTCTGCCATGTTATTTGTACATTCGAATTGTAACTTGATGGATATCGGGATGTATTCTTTCTTGGGAGATACAAGCACTGCTCCTATTCCTTGTCCTCGATTGTTTACGGCTCCATCAAAGTACATTGTCCATCTGGTATTTGGAATTTCTTCTTCAAGTTCCATGATTTCTTCATCAGGAAACTCAACTTTCAGAAAAGCATTCTCCTCAACAGGAGCATCAGCTAGCTGCTCAGCAATAACCCGTCCTTTGACAGATTTCTGAGTGACGTATGTGATGTCAAACTCAGATAACAATAGCAACCACCTTGCAGTTCTTCCTGTAAGGGCGGGCTTCTCGAATAAGTACTTCAACGGATCCATCCGTGAAAGCAAAAATACCTTATTCGATAAGAGATAATGTCTAAGTCTTTGAGTCGCCCAGACTAATGCTAGACAAGTCTTTTCCAAGATAGTGTACTTTATCTCGTACTCTAGCATTTTCTTACTGATGTAGTAGATAGGCTTCTCCTTCTTAGATCTTACATCTTGCTGAGCAAGCATACAACCCATTGCTGTATCTGTGATGGACAAATACATCAACAATGGTTGACCAGGAATGACTGGAGATAAGACAGGAGGTAAATACAAACACTGCTTGACCTTTTCAAATGCTTCCTGACATTCTTCATTCCATTTCTTGGAAGAATTCTTTTTCAATAATTTGAAGATGGGTTCACATGTCATAGTTAAATGAGATATGAATCTCCTCAAGTATTGCACCTTGCCAAGGAATCCACGAATTTGCTTTTCTGTCTTTGGTGGTTGCATTTCTTGGATAGCCTTGATTTTCTGAGGGTCCACTTCGATTCCTCTTTCACTGACCATGAATCCCAGCAACTTCCCTGACGTGACCCCAAATACACATTTATTTGGGTTCAAGCGAAGTTGAAACTTTCGGATTCGCTCAAAGAACTTTCTCAAAGCGACTGTATGCTCTGGCCGAGTCCTTCCTTTGACAATCATGTCATCTACATAGACCTCGACCTCTTTGTGAATCATGTCATGAAGAAGAGTTGTCGCAGCCCTCTGATAGGTAGCTCCAGCATTTTTGAGGCCAAACGGCATTACTCGGTAACAGTACGTCCCCCATTGAGTAATAAATGCCGTCTTCATCATATCCTCAGGCGCCATCTTGATCTGATTGTAGCCTGAAAACCCATCCATGAAAGATAACAGAGCATGTCCAGCAGTGTTGTCTACCAGGATATCGATGTTCGGAAGAGGAAAGTCATCTTTTGGGCTCGCCTTATTCAGATCTCTGAAATCAACGCACATCCTGACTTTTCCATCTTTCTTGGGCACAGGAACTATATTTGCAAGCCATTCGGGATATTCCACTACTTCAATGAATTTTACCTCGAGTAGTTTCTTCACCTCATCATGAACCTTTAACTCCCATTCTGTCTTGAGTTTTCGGAGTTTTTGCTTCTTCGGTTTGATGCCAGGGATTAGAGGTAATCTGTGCTGGACAATGTCTTCACTCAATCCCGGCATGTCATCGTAAGACCAAGCAAAGACCTCCTTAAACTCTTTTAGCAAGGTGATTAATTCTTTGCGCTCCTCAGGAGATAAAGTTTTGCCAATCCGAATCTCCCGAATTAAAGTTTCATCACCTATATTTACAGTTTCAATTTCTTCTTCGAGTGGTTTTGCTCGGCGAATCTCCTCTTGTTGAATCATGTATTTGATTTCAAAAGGAGTTTCGTCGGCTTCCTCGTTTGAGGGGGAGTCTTGATTATTATTATTATTAGTTATTTGATCAGGCTTTGAAGCAGAATCAGAAACAGAATTAGAAATAAAGACAGGATCGTACACAAATGAGTCTTTTATTTCTTTTGCAGAATTGATGATTACATCGAATGATTCACCCACAGCGGGCGTTACAGACTCTGAATTCAAATGAAATGACATGTTGACATCAGTATCAACATAGACAGGACTATGTACAAATGAAGAATCAGTGAAAACATCTTCTGACCGAGACTCGACAGGGACCGACTCTTCACCACCTCCGAGAACTACTCCGACCTCTATGGTACCTGCATCAAAAGAAAAGTTAGAAATGACAGACTCTGGGTTGAACTCAGAAACTGACACATTTTTTGAAATGACTGACTCTTTTGAAAGGACTGGACTATACTGGAGGACTACTTGGGGTATAACCTGTGCGGTCCAATTGTCTAAAGGTCCAGTGGCTGGAGTAATGCAATCCCTTGGGCTCGTGAAGGGCACATCTCCTCCAATCATAGCGACGATTGGGGCCTCAACCTGATATAGGGAGTCTAGGAGATGCGGCTCAATATTTTCCGCCCAATCTGTAGCTGGTTTTTCTGCTATCGATGCCAAGGCAAACTGCTCACTGTAGAAATCTTCTGACAACTCATCTGTGAAGAAGATCTCTAACCCTGGAAGCCTCTTCCCAGTCTTATCGCACCAGGTCTCAGGAAAACCATAGAACGGACAGTCTGCCCCTTCTCTTCTGAATCGGCCGTTCATAATCATGCTGTACGGTCCTGTCAGAAATTATATACCTCGACGACGGCATTCAGCCCACTTCATCATATAACGCTTCATTTCTTGAACCTCTTTCGGAGTTGGCTCGTACCCTAACCCGAATAATCCGCCGACTGCTTTCAATTCCGGCCACTCAGTTGGGCCCTGCAGATTTCTTCCCAGACCAGTTCCCGGGACATAACCATATTTTCGCATTATCTTCACCACTTGAGTGTTTGTGCTCGAGAGAAACATTATTTCTTCATTCATTGCTTCCCCAAAGGAAATAGTAGAGACTTCTAATGAAAAGCCAGTTAAACTAACATCTCTTGATTTTTCAGTGCTCAGTTCAGATGTTATTTGTCCAACTTCCGGCTCAGGGTCTCCTCGCACTGTGATCACCCGATTGTTTCGGACGAATTTCAATTTTTGGTGAAGTGTGGAAGGAACGACTCCAACTTTATGAAGCCACGGCCGGCCAAGAAGGAGAAAGAAAGATGTTTTGATGTCAAGAACCTGAAACTCTATCTCGAAAGTTTCACCTCCTATTTCGACTTCTGTGGCGAGTGTCCTGATGACATCTCTTCTGGTTCCGTCATATGCCAATATCCCCTGTTCCGACGGGATAAAATCGGCTGGCCCGAATCCCAGGGTAGTGGCGGTGCTTAAAGGACATACATTTAAAGCCGACCCATTATCCACTAATACCTCGGGGACTCTCTTCTTGTTACACAGTATGGTGATACGGAGAGGTCTTGTGTGATCTCTTCCTTCTTGAGGCAGATCCTCATCAGTAAATGACAATGTTCTAGAAACCCTGGCCATTGCCACGAGATTGACCAACTCATAGGGGGTAATTTCAACTGATACTTGAGAGGCATTTAATTCTCGAAGCACAACCTGTCTGTGTTTCGGTGATGCCATTAGTAAACCCCAGATGGACACGTTAGCTTGTGTCTTCTTCAGTTGTTTCAACAAATTTTCTTCCTCTTCATCCACAGTCTGCTTCTGTTTCAGATTCTCTGCAGCTCTTACAACTTCGGCAGGATTTTCTGCTCTGAGTTCTGCAGGTTTGAAGACACGACCACCTCGTGTGACATGGCGGAGCTCGTCACACTGATCTTCCAGAAGCAACAAGTCTTCTTCTTCCAATCTTAAAACATAAGGGATCTTTTCTTTCATCTCTTCCTCCTCCTCACTCTTGAGGACATAAGAACAAGAACACTCAGAGGATCCTGTTAATCCTTCATCTAGAGGGGATAGTATATAAGGTTTCTTGTTTTCGATCGCTTCATCTTCATCATCCCATCTCAGAACATACGGTCTATCAGAAACAACCGCACAAATACGGGAGTGATCTAAGAGGATTTCTTCAGTGAAAATGGCATACACGTTCGGGGGAGGCATTGCATGTGTAGGTAATGGGTTTCGAGTGACGTTCGGTGCTTCAACGGCAAGATCCTTTGCTTCTATCATGTCTTGGATCTTGTGTCTTAAAGCCATGCATTTGTCAGTCAAATGCCCTGAATTCTGATGATAATCACAGTACTGGTCCTTCCTCCAATACTTGGGCAAAGGGTTAGGAAGCTCTCTAGGTTCCAACAAAGTGATTTTTTTATCTCTCAGTAACTTCTTCAAAGCCACTGATAAAGAGTAAGGGAGAGGGTCGAACTGACGAAAGACCTTCTTTTCCATCGGCCTCCTGACCTCGGTCACCGCTCTGGATTGCGGTCGGTCATAACCTGGTGGTCTGGCATAATTGGGAGGCCCGGTATAGTTAACATTGTGCACCTCCTTCGGTGCCACAATAGGTCTTTTTCCTTCTCTCACATCAGACGAAGGTCTTGATCTCAGTCCCTTGGACAAAGCATCTTCGATTTGAGTTCCGGTTTTGATTAGAAAATCAAAATCAATGAAGTACTGGATTGCCATGTGGTGATAGTATTGAGATGATAAGTTTTTCACAACAATCTTAATCTGCTCTGAGTCAGGCAAACGGTGAGTCATCTGCGCTGCCTTTCGCCTCCATCGGCGAATGAAAGAAGTGAAGGTTTCATTGTGCCCTTGTTTCAGCGCCTTCAGATCTCTTTTTGTCACATCTATTCCCTCCTCCATGGAGAATTGCTCAACAAATCTATTGGCAATATCCTCCAGAGTTCTGATCTCTTCGGTTTTCAAGCTCAAAAACCATTTCTTTGCTGTTCCAGTAAGAGATCTAGGGAAAAGAAGTGCAATCTGCTCTGGAGTAAGCCCATGCTGCTGTAAGAGAGGAATAAGGGCTTTCAGATGACTCTTGGGACATCCTGTCCCATCATACTTATCATGATCCGGCATCTTGAAATTAGGAGGTAGCACAACTCCCGGTATTATCATATACTCGGCCATGTTTAATTTTTTTGGACCCTGCATTTTCATGCTCTCCATCTCCTGGGCCATTTTATCTAACCTATCGATTATCCCCTTGCCTTTATCCAGATGGGGGAGACAGTTCTCTTCTTCATACTGCTCGTCATCAGAATTGTCAAAGACTGGCAACACAGGAGGCTGAGCCATCATAGGAGGTGGGCGAGGCATGATTGGGGTTTGCTGAGGTGCAGGATTTTTGGAAGTAGATTCTCTGTCATTCTTTAATCGGGCTATTTCTTCATTAATGGTACTCAATTGCAACATTATAGCTTTCATCATCTCATTGGTGTCCATACTATTTTGCCCATTCTCTGCCATCGCTTCAGGGGTTGGTTGGACTGGTGAAAGTATTTCTTGAAAATTCAAGGAAGGCGATAAAGGAGAAGTAAAAGAAAAAGGTGACAAGGATTGCCGGCTCAGCCTGGAATCAAATGTCTGACGGGACCAGGTTGGTTTTGAAACGAGGATTTTCTTAGGAGCAATGGCTGCTCAATCAAGAATCCTGAAATGGAAGTATAATCACTAGATTAAAATTTTGATAATCGAGATAAACTATTTTGATCAAACAATGACAAAAGAAACAAAAACACACTTTCATTAATAAGATTCAAATTGTGATTACAACGGATGAAAAATATTAATCTCTGATCACAACTGGATAAGCAGACTGACAATAATGGGAAATGCAGAAATCGGAATAACAAAACATGATATGGATCTTCAAGGTTCCTCAATCCGAGCTCGCCGGCATGCGGGCTCTTCCGATATTTCTCCACGTCGGAATTTGCGAGATAAGCCTAACCTCCTTTCTATATTTTTGTTTCCCCAAGCAGCCACAATGGATCGGACGAGATCAGGAGTGAGATCTTCACAAAGAGGAGGGACTATGATTCCGGGAGGACATGGAATTCCCGTAATCTGATGGAGAATTCGTATGGGTGCATAAAAAGAAGATTTCTCGATACCCATGAGGTAAACAAATGAATGCGGGTAAGTGCTAGTAAAAACGTGGAAACATGAATGACTTACCCAACGAAACTGGCTCTCCTCTACATGTTGTAACCAATTGTGCCATTCATCAATGGACTGAGGTTGGTTGGCTATTGGTTTCCATGTATGGAAATTCTTCAGGGTATACGGATTTTGTTTTTGTCGCTGAAGAATTTGAAATTTTTCACCAAGCCAGACATACAACAACTTCACACACCCACAGAAATTGTCTTTGATATTTTGGGAAGCAATAAGATCTAGTCCCAAAAAGGTCTCTGCTAACATGGTAGGAATGGGATTCATCCCTTTGTTAATTTGGTCTACCACAGTTAACAAGGTTAACGGAGCAACACGAGGGTTTTTCCGAATGACATATCGCGCAAAGACACTAAAAATCAAAGCATTGCGTCGACAACTCTGAAAACGAGAGTTAGTAGGATCGACGTTTTCAGAAAAAAGGGTGATGAGGTTTTGAACTTGCACACACGTATCCGTTAAGCATGAAAGTGCATCAACGGTTTGATTTTTGAATAACTTGCAAAAAATGGAATGAGAGGAATCTATGTTCGAAGATTGTATCCAAAGTCCATCTGTTGGGAGCTCTAATAAAGCACACCAATCTTCGAATATAGGACAAAGCTCGAATGATCCAAATCGAAAAACATGAAGATTAGGATCCCAGGATCTAGCGGCTGCTTGGAGAAACTTCCAATTTATATCGGAAACACTCAAATGACTGAAGGCACAGATGAACCGATCAGCCATACTCCTATCCGAGGATTCTAGCGGAAGAGCCCCAATAGTCTCGCTTATCCAGCCTTTCAACAAATTATTCGCCATGATTTAACCTAAACACAAAGAATAGGATGGGATAATTAGGGAATGGAGAATAACTTGGAATAAACAAAGAATAAAGATGGACTTAACCAATAATCACAAGAAGGATATAATTGGCGACATCAAATGTTCCATTGATGATCAAAGATGATCAGAAACTCAGGGAAGAGACCACGGTCATAAAATGACAAAAGTAGATCATAGACCGGATCTAAATCTGAAAGGTGGACGACAAAAATGTACGATCAAGAAGATCAATAATGATAGACTATGGTCATAGAGACAGCAGACAGGCTATCGACCATATCTAAGACAGGACGAACAATAATCTGAGTAATACAACAAAAGAATGGATAAATGAGGTTTGCATTTGAAGGATGAAAACAGGTAATATTTATCATCACTGGGTCAAGGAATAAACCATAGCTATGAGTGTGACAGGTAGAAGCCACTAGCTAGGTTTAGATCTGAAAAATGAATATACACGATTGATTGATTCAAGCTAGGAATCTCTACTAGAAAGTAGGTCCTAATCTTATAATCAAAAGATATATGGACAAAATCTCCATGAATAGAGCAAAAGATAGGCCACGACCATGAGAGGGCAAGTAAAAGCCACTGGTCGGGTCTAGATCCGAAGAACGGACTGATATGACTAATTTGATTAGATAAGGAAGCCTCACTAATGAGTAGGCTCTAATCTGATAATCAAAATATAGATATATACATATATATCCTAACCAGGGGCACCAGCCCTAAATATGATTCCATAGAGTCAAGAAGCTTGACTCAAGCCAGACATGTGAGTGTATTAGGACTGCGTCTGTAGCCACATAAGGTGAACTGTAATAATCTATGGATAGGACATGGCTCCTAAATCTAAGCTCCAACATGTGTAAGCAACACATGTTCGTCCTTATATGAATGCAATATATATATAAGCACATGCAGATCCTAATTGGGTTTTACTATATCAACAAATATATCCATGTACATAATATATGTAAAATGAAAGTAGAGCTCCGGACTCAATATCAGGTACTATGCATATGATCCATACTTTAAGTATATAACACAAGTACACCGAGTGTTATATACAGTATGCTTCATTGCTCACCGGCTGCTGTAAACACAAGTACACCGAGTGTTTACGACTGCAGCACTGGCGCATAGCTTGGTAATAGATACAACAGCACCATCTGGATAGTGATATCCCATGAGGCACGCATTATATCTATCCCGTGGAGCCAATAATAAGAAAATCAATAAAAGAAAATAAAGAACAAAATGATGTATGCTGTGCAATGTGTGAATCCCTTGTTTTAAACACCTATCTGGTGCCCCTGGATTCTAAGCGATTAAATTCCCATTTATAATGATTTTAGCTCAAAATTCTTCAAAATTAGCAACAAATGGCATTTTAACAGAGTTAGGCAATATCTCGAAAGAGAAATCCCCAGCAGAGTCGCCAGCCTGTGGACCCCGATCCGAGAGAGGCGCGGTGGTGAGGGACGTGCCCCCACGCGCTAACTGTCTCTATGAATCATCCACGTGAATGGAGAGCTCTACCAAGGAACTCTCGAAAGAATAATGCCCCTCACAGCATGAGTGGCGATACAAAGGTGAGATACCTCTCGATTCGGGGACTAGCCCAGATTCGAGGCGTACCTTAAACAAAGAAGAGTCGCCATCCAAGGAAAAAGGCAAATGGGCCTTGGATCCCATACTATGCTCTGTTGCAACGGATAACCAGAGATATAAAATAAGGTTCGTGCCTGGTTACGAATTCGGAAGGTCTAAAGAGCACCTCATCCGCCCAAGTGCAAACACCTGGTCTCTTATGCCATTTATTTAATAATTTTGAAGAGCTTTGGGCGAAAATCATATGAAATGGGAATGAATATCTCCGAGAAGACGTCTATCTAATCATGCATGTCTCGGAGATGAAATCAAAGGCACACAAGATAAAATAAAAGAAACATGTGTCACCTAAGCATAGCTAGGTTATAAGTGACATGCCTAATGGGTGTCTAAGTTCTGATGAACAAACACATGCATGACACACCAAAAAAGTATAAGGTCTGCGCAATAAAGTAAGAAAACACTGCAAAACATAGAAAATGACTCGATACCATACAACCCTAAAACTCTAATCTATACCTAGGCCCGAGTCTTTAGATGATCTGATGTTCATCCAAAGAAGCCTACGTATCCCCGCCTCCACGAGAATCAAGGCAACGTAGTTCTTCGCACCTATTCTAAGCTATGATGCCTAAGACATCTAGACCTCTATCCTAGACTCGATCTAAAAGACCGGACTAGTTCTTAAAGCTTCTTGTGTGATTATTTAAATTCCAATGGATTGTAGATTTTAGGACACCTTATATGCCTATACTAAATGCAGGTTAGCCCTAAGCTAATGCAGGTGGTTCCTATAATCTATGTGTAACTAGGCTGTACACCCTAAGGGAAACAATGGGATCACTAGCATATCCAAGACTTAATCATCAGTCGGCGATATGAATCGCCAACTGACTGGACGGAGGCGCTCCTATAACTCTAGGACAAACTCCTAACTCTAACACAAACACAAACAAACCACACAACACATCAAAGACAAACTCAAAACTCTAAAACTCTTTATCTAGGACAAACTACTAACTCTAGAGGAAGATCTTGTTGAAAACAAGGTTTTGAAGATTTTTGGTATTTTTTCTTAAAATGGGTAAATGATTTATTTACAAAGGTTTGGCTGGACCTGAGATAAGAATCTCAAGCTGCACTACGTACCTCGTGGAAGAGGATCAAGCCAACGTAGTTCGAAACAGAATTCCTAACTACTCTCCTAATGACTCAAGATTTTTGAGATTTTTGGTTTTTCAGATGTTTTTGTTATTTTTAAGTGTTTTTGACTCAAGGGGAATAAATCCTATCATCATAAGAGGAGGACAGACTCCCGATATCCCGCAAAGGTTGGACAGCATCCTATGCTTTGCGGGGGAAAAGAACAGAAACACAGCTCTGCAAGGGTTGGACAGCATCCTATATCTTGCAGGAGCGGATAGAAAAACACAAGATTTGATGAGAGGTTGGATAAAATCCTAACCCCTATGATGATAGGACTGACTCCTGAAAGAAAAACAGACTCTCTAGCTAAAGACAGACTCCTAGGCTAAGGACTGACTCTGAAAATAGGATTCTAAGAAGGAGGCGCTAATGAGACAAAGCCTGTCTCCTAAAAGAAAAAGAGATAAAGAAGGGTGCTAGTGAGACTATCAAGCTAAGATAAAACTCACAAGTACCAAGGAAAAAAAAACCTTGCGCATATTTAGCAAAGGTAAAACATCCAGCCAGGCCGGACAGCTACCTAGCCCTAGGGTGCAACAAATGTGCAACCCAATACCCATAGGGTAAGAGGTATGATGCCAAGCCGAGTAGGATCTTCTCCCAAAACCAAATGATGCACAAAGAGGAGATTTAGCAAGAAAATGAGACTAGGTAAGTCTCTTAGACACAGAGGTAGGATAGAGAAAAATACTAACAAGGAAAAAGAGACCTTGTGCATATTTGGCAAAGGTAAAACACCCAGCCAGGCCGGACAGCTACCTAGCCCTAGGGTGCAACAAATGTGCAACCCAATACCCATAAGAGTAAGGGGTATGTTGCCAAGCCGAGCAAGGTGTTCTCCCAAAACCAAAAGACGCACAAAGATGAGGTTTAGCAAGAAAATGAGACTAGGTAAGTCTCTTAGACACAGAGGTAGGATAGAGAAAAATACTAACAAGGAAAAAGAGACCTTGTGCATATTTGGCAAAGGTAAAACACCCAGCCGGGCCGGACAGCTACCTAGCCCTAGGGTGCAACAAATGTGCAACCCAATACCCATAAGGGTAAGGGGTATGTTGCCAAGCCGGGTAGGGTGTTCTCCCAAAACCAAACGACGCACAAAAAGGAGGGTTTAAGACCTATGAGACTAGAGGTAGTCTTCTAGAGGTTAACTCAGGTTGATTTATTAATGAGACAATGCCTGTCTCCAAAGATTTGGATCTAAAAGACTAGGCAAGTCTTTTGAGAAAATAGAATGCTATTCGGACTGTGCAAGTCCCCTAGAGATGGGCTTGGGCTAGCGCTTTCATCGCCCTTTCAACGAGAGGGAATTCTAATATCAAAGAATTTTAACAAAATCTATAAGACTGTGTTAGTCTATCAAAAAGAGAAGAAAAGGCTACCAGATAATCGCAAATTTTATTCTAAGAATAAATCAAGTGCTAAGCAAAGAAGAATATACAATCTAATAGCAATCATAAAATGATAAATAACATTAATTAGTCCAGACCAGCCGCTGGATAGCCTAATAAAGTAAAAACAATATCAAAACACTTCAAAACCAACCACAAACCCCAATACGGGGACTCCAATGAAATCAGATGATGCCAAAGTAATCATCTGATATCATATACACATGATAATATTTCTAATCCCGCCTTGAGATCAGACAGTACCCATGTCGATAATATCGAATAGAGTAGTCATCTGATCTCCTTCTTCCTATTAACAATTTATTTAAATAAAAAAGGAATGAGTATAATGAACTTTGATATAATCTCACCTGAACAATCCATTTATCTTCAGAATTTAACTCAAAATTAAATAAGAGGAAAGAAGAGGGGAGAGGGTATTATCATAATCCAATAAATCTCTCTAAAGGTGGGCTTAGGCTATCGCCTTCATCGCCCTTTGCAATGATAAACTCTAATATCTAAGGGTACACGCTACAAGTTAGTAATGGAGAGACTAATTTAGTCTAAAGAAACCTTAAACTATAACTAATCTATAATGTATAAATTTTTATCCCAAATTATTTCTTAAAACTATGTACACTTGACTGAGATAAAGTAATAAAGCTCTGTACGATCCTCAAGTATTAGCTAAACTCCCAAAAGGAAATCTCCTAATCAAAATAATATTTATTCTATATGCATTTCTAAAATGACTACCATATTAAAATCCTGTCAGTATTGTCTACTATTTCTGTCCAAACATCATCGGATTTTGGGACCCAAGACACTGTATAACACAATGATGGTCAAGACACATCTTCAAAGCTGTACTGTCATAGTAACATATTCTACTTACTTTCTACATACATTTTCATTCTATAACAAAATAAGATATTTCTGATCAAAAATGTCTGAAAAATAATAAAATAAAATAAAAACGATAGCTTAAACAAACAAATATAGCAGTCAATGGTTGTCATATTCAATCTATCCTTTTGGAAACAATTAATATATTTGTCCTTAAACAACTAGAATTTGTATGGGTGTATGAAATTTACCAATGGCAAAAGCATCACATAATAACTAGATCTAATTCTTCAGATGATTTGAATATTTCTTGAAAACTCTTATGGCATTTGATGAGTTAAACTAATTATAATGATGTAATTACATAAGAATAAAGCCACAACATTTTATTTTATTTTATTTTTAACGATCCTCCCAGCCCTTATAAGTTTCATGAAGAATTGATTTCAACATTAATTGATTTTGGTATTTCCAGACCACATAGAGATTTACAAGTATGATCTGAACAAAGAAAATAAAAGAGGATGACATCATTACAGTAGCTAGATGAGGCTATTCTTTCTGTTACCATTAATCTCTAGATATTTTAAAATGGGATAGAGAGTCTTTACACCTATTAGAGGGAATAGAGAACAGCCATAATATAAGTGACATTATTAAAGTCAAAATCCATCCATCACAAATCCTCCGCTGTCTCAATAAATAAAAAAATTTAATTAAAAGAACTGAGCTTGTCATGGCCAGATAGTTGCTTTCAGCCCACTCATATTCGTACCATCTAATGGACATGAAATTATGAATTTGGAGTTTAAGATATGAAGCTGATTCTTCAAAAGATCTTTCTCAAAGAGATAACTACTTATGAATTTGGGTGTCTGCTATTTTTAAAGTTAATGGACCAACCGAAACATATAAACACAGAACTAAAAAAAACATATCAAGAGGGCCTCAAATTGATGTGATATAAATGAATGACTTCACGATGAAAATTCAATTACCTATTCTCATATTCAAGACTTAAATACAAAGAAAATCAAGATAAGCTTGCCATGGGAAAAACCTCTATCTAGAAACACAATCTAGTCATAGGAAGGATAAAATGGCAGACAAGATTACTAATATTAGCATCTCCTCAGGTCTGAGGCAACTATCTGGCTTTAGCTTTCTCATAAAAGAAAGCTGCTACCTAAGGAATTATTTGTAAAGATGATAAAATAAATAATAAATAATAATAATAAAAAAAAATATAAAATCATTTGTGAAAACATAGGAGTAATATCATTATTGTACTGACTAGCCTTTGCACCACACTCGAACACATCTAAGGCTTCCATAACAGACTCATTTCAAGATTTTTCTTTAAAATAAATAAGAATAAAAATGAATTTTTCAGCTATACAATTCAATTAATTTAACTTCCCTTACATTTTTATAATCTGTATAGCACTCAAATAGCCTAGCTCTATCTAAAATTCCTCTTGCTGTATGAATAAAAAAAAAATCAATTATAGGCGTACATATATTCAAACTAATAAATAAGCATAGCAGTGCGCTTAACATGGGAATATATCAATTCAGCCATCATAATCAAAATAAATCATGTTGTCTCTAGAACACAAAATCACATGCTCATGAAAATCAGGTAAATCGTTTAATCATCAGAGTATAAAATCATTTATTCATTCAAAAATCAAATAGATCATACTATTATCAATAAATCATACACAATCGGAAACAAAAAATAATAATCACCTGCATATATATCAAAAGGAAATTTTAAGAAGCATATAAAACCTAAAAGGAACTTTTTAGAAGAAAGAATAACCTGAAACTTCAAATTATTGGAAATCTAGCACTGCAAGTTGATTTTTCTTAGATCTCCACAAGTTTAGCTTGATCTGAAAATAGAACTGCTAATTCCTTCCCAAAGATATAAAAAAAAAAAACGATCCGATCTGGTTTATCGAATTGATTGAATGATAGCCGGAATTTTGGCCGGACCTTTGGCGAGGCCGGTCGGAGAAAACGAAGACTTGCCGGAAAAAGTATGAGAAAATGACTAAGATGAAGATCTCCTTCTTTTTCTTTGAATTTGTGCTCAGCTAGGGTTTAAAGGTTAAAAAAAATGGTGAAGAACAAGAAAATTGGCAAATATAGTGGTTTGCAGAGAAGAATGCAATGTTTAGAGAAGAGCAAGAACCGGCCGGAGCTTGCCGGAGGTCGATCGGAGATCAGCCGTAGAAGAAATCGGTAAGGGATTAGGGTTTGAAGAAACAAGATCTAGTTTCTCTCTCCCTTTCTCTCTCTCTCTCTTAAAACGAAATTTTTTCTGTTTTTTTTTAAATGAGGTTAAATGGCTATTTATAAGAGAAAATGAATGTTGATATTGGCACTCCAAGTTGATAAGCGCACACATGCGCGACCTCAGCTGGCTAATGCACCCTCCCCACGCTTGATAACTGCACTAACTCCACTTGTCTTTTTCGAATTTCTTCGTCGGATCTTTCTGGAATTTTGCAGGGATTTTTCTGGGGTCTTAAGGTTTCCAAAAATGTATTCATGGGTACTTAGGATCTTTGGATAACTTGAATTTTCCCTAAAGTACATAGATTTTTAGGTAAAATGAAAAACCTAGCGGGCCACCCCCTATTTACACTACACACACCCTCTCAGCCTGATTGCTGGGCGAACGAGCTCCGATCTCAATGAAATTTTGCAGGGGGGGAGAAGAGACCCTCATCCAGCCTAGGGTGAAGTTTGGAACCCTAATGCTGAGATTCGGATAGATTTGGCACGAGCCAGGAAGGATTAGGGCTTAGTCAAAATGGGGTGTCTACAATACCCGAATTCGCCCTCTCTATAAAATTCATCCCCCATGTGAATAAAGGGTAATTTTGTCATTAGAAGTCGGATTAGAATTAGGGCTTCTTTAGAAAAGCTTATAAATACAACTTTAAGAGAGATTAAGAAACCTTAAACCGCTTTCCAGTCCTGAGAGAAGATCTACGTTGAGAAAAAGAGGAAGAGCGCGATTTGGAAGGAGAGAATGCAAATCAAGGTAAGACCTATGTTCTACATAAGATTTGGCATGTTAAGAACCATAAAACTAGAATCTAGTGAGACTTGTTATTATGATTTAGGTGTTGTTATTATGGTTTAGATGATTAGGTTTCGTATAAGGAATTGTATAAGAATTTAGGGATGAATTTATGGATCCCTAAGAAACTATGAGTTGAGTTTTGGAACTCTAAGAATATAGGTTTGAGTTATGCCCTAAAAGCTTAGCTTAAATTGGTAATTAGATGTGAGGACTTCAAAGCATGAAATTGAGTTCTATGGATTTCTCTCATCGATACGAGTCCAACGGATCCGACCACGAGTGAATTTGAGTTTAAACGAATGAGTTATGGTCGTTTTAGTGTCGAAAACGGTGAAATAAATCGCGTTTCGGGGAAAACTGAGTCCACACAGGGCCGGACATCCGACAAAAATGGCAATCGTCCGTCTGTGTATGGTTGGGTAAATGGATAGATTCTCAGACGTCCGGCAAGGTTCCCGGACGTCCAGCACGGCAGTTTTTCCCCCGGCAGTTCAAACTTCGAAAATTCATAACTTCTTCGTTTCTTGTCCGTTTTCGACGCTCTTATACTCTATGGACATGCCGGAAACGAGTACTTTTTGTTAAAAATAGTTTTAAAAAGTTTCAAAAATTTTATAATGATGATAATTCCAAAATACTAAAAATTACCCTAGGACGGTTTGCCGATTCTTTCCTAAAGAGGCACCAAAGGGTGTCTTGTGTCTTGTGTCAGTAGGAGTATATATGTGCCTGATAGGAGTGAAATTAATGATGAAACTCATGGAGAATATTAATACTCTTGATTGTAGGAAATTAACGTGAATTTGAAAAGGAAAGTATTTGTTATTGGAGATACGTAATTTCGTACTACTTTAGTGTTGCGATTTACCATTCGATATTACATTCTTTGATCATAAGTTGCCTAACTTCTTTGAATATATGAACTTCTGGATAGAATCTCAGATCTATATTTGGGTCTTGCATGCTTTAGCCCCTTTATTTGGTGCACCTACTAGGTGTAATACTTTGGACTTATGAAATCCCTTTCAGTTTTCCTAACTATTTGAATCTTTGGACCATTACACATTCTCTACTATATGAATCTACTTTGGAACTAATGTGAAACACCCACTTTAAACTTTGAACACCTCCTTTTGAACTGTGTGAACTTTGAACACCTATTGAGAGGCTTAGGTTATATGAACTCAGAAAAGACACCCGCCAATGTGGCATAGGCATTATCCTATATGTGAACATAAGAACTGTGATCCTACCAATGGGGATAAACGTTGGCCCTGTCGACAGGTATGTGAACCTAGGAACTAGTTCCGACACCGTGGGCGGGTGGTGTAAGCAATAACTCGCTTTGTGTATCCATGGCAGTCGGCGTGAAAATAACTTGCTTTTTGGACTGAGCCGATGAGCTCAGGGTGGTATCGTACCCATATTGACTCCCATCAGTGACCTTCAGGACTTGTGACTCCCTTCGTTGTGACATTTTGTGCCATCACTTCATGGATTTTATTTTTTAGTTATTGTACTTGTGAATACATATGGCTTGTGTAACTTGAACCTACTATATTCATTATTGGCCTTTGATCCTTTGAACATTGTGACTCTTTTGTTGTGACATTTTGACCTATGCCTTTATGAACCTTACTCCTCAACATTGAACTTGTGTTAACTATCTCACTTGTGGCTTATATCCTTCTATTCTGTTACGAACCTCTCTTATGTAGCATGCATGATCCCACTTTTGTAGTGCGTTATTATGCACTGAGCTTTTCAGTTGACTGTGGTTATATTAACATTTTCAGTGGTTGATCCTCGTGGAGTCGATGAGGAGGCGCATCAGTGATCTCTGATTTCTGATTATTGTTATCTTTCAGTACTTTACAATCTTTAGACAGTGAGTATTGTTTAGGATTATTGAGATTGTGTCATTTGAATCTGTTACTTTGATTATTATGAGAATTATGGGTTAGATGAGAGAATTTGAGATTTTAATAATGGATTGAAGTGAAACTTTTAAATTCAGTTATTTATATTATTGTAGATGGTTTTTATTATTGCTTTGCATGTATACGGCGCTGTCGCACCCTTAAGCCTCGTGTTGTGAATATGTATGTATGTGTGTGGCTTGGGGGCGTGACATAAAAGGAGCAAGGATATAAGGTGCTTTAGAAGGGGCAATCTATAGCTTTGTTTTATATCTACAAGTATATGGGTCTGATAAAATAGACTTAGTTGAATTCATAAACAGAAAATGTTGCAGATCTAGTAGAAACAAATTTATTCCTTTCGGCCAAAATAATTGCAAATTGTATAGACATATCTTCCCAAGTGTGCTGCTGTAAAGCGAATAAGAGAATGGCTATGAAATAATCCTATGAGAAAATGATTACCTGAGAGATTATAAGCCCTTTAAAAATCCTTGCTAAATGGGTAAAATCAGAAACCATGCAGGTCTAATAGATCGTGCGAGAATGTTGTCTATGGAGGACTCTTGAGGGGTTCTTATAGAGGGGAAATGGGTGAAGATAGAGAAAATCTTCATGGGCAAGGGTTAGGGTTTTTTTAGGTAGGAAATCACAGGCAATGCAAGGTAGAAATGCGTTTTCAGCAAGCTTCAATGGATATTGGGCGAGATTCAAGAGAATCTATGACTGGGATTTTGAACAAAAATTCCTTTTGGAGATGAAAATTCTGGGTTTTTGGCTTAAAGAGTCGAATAGCATAAGTTTGTGAATTTTGTGTGATTTTTGTCCCTTTGTTTACTTGAGGAATGCACTAATGGTATGTTTGTAATTATAGATGGTTTTTGGGTATTTCTATTCTTAATAAAAGGATCGCAGGTGCTGTAAATTGGGGACAAAGTAATGGTATTTGACCCATTATTGTTTAAAATAGAGAAACGACAGTATTTATATATTTGTTTTAAGAAAATGCATGCTTACACCCAGTATTAAAAAAAGGAAGATGAAAAAAAGAAAAAGAAACAGTACTCCTTTTACATGAAGGCCGTGTTTGGTTACCAAGGAGAGTAGTGGAAGAAGTAGTCAAAAGGGAAGTGACAAGCATGGAAGATGTGTAGAGTTGTCTAGGGGAACAACGGTAGTCAAAGGGGAAGGGCGGTAGTAGCGTTTGGTTGCTCATAGAAGGCATGTGGAAAGTGTAGGGGTGTCATTATCAAAAAGGAAGTGGAAGAGAGTGAAAGGGAAAAGAGAGAGAGAGAGAGAGAGAGAAAAAAAGGTAATGATTATATAAGAGAAGACATATTCTACTCATCTTCTTGCAAAAAAACACCAAAATAGAGTTTTTCCATTGGAAATGTAAAGGAGGGAACAAACCCGCCACATAAGTGCCACATTGGAAAAAATACAGTCATGATATCTTCATGATGTCCGGTAGTCAAATGGAGAATGAACTCAAATTTGGCAACTAGGGTTTCATATTCCACAAAATGCCCAGCCGTCTTCCACAATTTTTGCAACCAAACAGGGCTGAAGTGAAGCTTTTTCTTTTACAGATTCAAATATGATATGAAAAATGTAAAGGAATGTTAATAAATAAAAAAGATTATTAGAAAATGAAGCAAAAACTCATTTGGATTCTATGTTTGCTTATTTATTATAGATGTATGCTTCTTGGTGAAGTTTTCTTGTTATTTTATAATACTTGGGGTCCATCAAGTGCACTGCTCATTTGCCTTGAATATCAAGCAACCTTTGAATTCACCTTATTCCCTGCAACTCTCATGGCAAAAGAATCATGATTCAGAACACCACCTAAATACCACATGTAAGTTCTTATCAACTTTTCTTCCATTTTTATCTATTTTTAATGAAATATTAAAAAATAACATACCATTTATTCACCATAAGAACAATTTAAGCAAAACCTTCTCTCTCTCTCTCTCTCTCTCTCTCTCTCTCTCTCTCTCTCACACACACACACACACGTGATAAGTTCTTTCCTGTTATTTCTAAAAATAAACTCACTATAATAATCTGTTTTCCAAATATACTAACTGTTCTATTTCTTATTGGAAAAAGAGAAACGGCAATTGCTTTCTAATTATATCCCTCATATGAAGTGAGTCCTTTTATAGAAATAAGATCATAAATATCTCACTAATAATTAGAATAATTCTTTAATAATATATACAGATGGATGCTTTTGAATATATCTTGAGTAATAGCTGTGAAGGCCGTTTCATGCTTTTGCTTTAGTAGCAAAGCCAAAAACAAAACAATTAGACCTCTCTCTCTCTCTCTCTCTCTCTCGTCTGCATGCAATACTTAAATTAACATGGACACAAATGTATCTGTATATGCACTTTTTTCCTTTTTTTCATATGAGTCAGTTAAAGTAGAGGGAATTCTTGTGTTTTCCATGGTTAAAGTGGGTTTATAGTTCAATCTCACAGTGACAGTTTCTTCTTTTCCTTCTCTCCTCCTTTCCCTCGTCTTTATCTTACTTGCACCCATTTCTAATTCCAAAGAGGGTTCATCTCCTCTCTCATTTTTTTTTATCTTTTTCTCATTTGGGCTTTGGCCAAATTTCCAATTTTAGATCTGAACCCGATTTGACGATGTTCGGTTGGGTTTCTTTTCTATCAACAAACCTTCTCAATCAATAAGCTGTTCATGTTTGATTCATCTGAGGAAGATCAAAAACTGAAATATTGAAAAGTTAATAAGTAATTTATTCTTTTGATATTTACTGGTTTTCGAAAGCTTATTCGAGTAGGAAGAACAGCTATCTTAATTAATCCCCATATCAGATCATGATTAGACTTGGATTCTGTTGATGGATTTCTTTTTAATTCAATATTGGATCGATATGTTTCGCAGTATCTAGCTTTAGAGAGCTGGATTGGGAAGACCTGATGAGTAAATTGATGTCAAAAGCAACGACGTTTCTACGTAAGAATTCTTCTTTCTGAATCAATCATGAAGAAGAATCATATAGGTTCAGTTCGCAGTTCTGATCTTATTGACGCGAAGCTCGAAGAGCATCAGATGGGTGGTTCCAAGCAATGCCCTGGTTGTGGACACAAGCTAGAAAGAAAGCCGGTATGAAATTAAACTGAATTTATAATGATTTTGGATTCCTTTGTGTTGAAGAAGTGTAATTAAATTTTGAGTGTGTTGTGATTGTGAATTCTTTGAATTTAATTGACCTTTTTGCAAACACCAGAAAAGAAGATTATGAATTGGTTTTTGGGAATTTCAGGACTGGTTAGGGCTACCAGCAGGAGTGAAATTTGATCCAACAGATCGAGAACTGATAGAGCACCTTGAAGCTCAAGTCAAATCTGAGAACTCAAAATCTCACCCTCTGATAGATGAGTTCATCCCTACAATAGAAGGAGAAGATGGCATATGCTACACCCATCCTGAGAAACTTCCAGGTTAGAAACCCCTCTCTCTCTCTCTCTCTCTCTCTCTCTCTCTCTCTCTCTCAAAATATCTAAGGTACCATGCAAGTTAATTTAGATACAGAACTAGCCTTTTTTTTCCTTATCCATTTCAAATTTCTTTGCAATCTATTACATGCTATTCTCCACTTCCCACATATTCTCATGAGGCTCGAATCATGTGGAATTGGATTTTTGTAACCATCTTTAGCTTTCTTCTCTCACACATATTCTCATGAGGGTAAAAGCATGTAGGATTGGATATATATATCTTTATTCATCTCTCTCAGCTTGTAAGGTGGTACTGGATTCTGTCTCTCTCCCTCTGGCTCTCTCTCTCTCTCACTATCTTAAAATAATGCAAGGTAAGGAACCATGCCTGTTAATTTAATTAGATACAGAACTAGCAGTTTTTTATCCATTTCAAAATTCTGAACAATTTACTACATGCTAGTCTCCACCTTCCACATATTCTCATGAGGCTAAAATGTTGTGGAATTTGAATTTTTTATCCATCTCTTAGCTATCTTCTCTCACACATATTCTGATGAGTGCAAAAGCAAGTGGGATTGGGGATATCAATAGTCATCTCTCAGCATGTAATATGTTATTAGATTATCTCCCTCTCCCTCTTCCTCTCTAATATGAAGGTAGACTTCATTTAAGATTTGGCTATATGTATATAAATTAAAATGAAATCAGTTTGTTCCATTCTTTAACTTTAAATCTCACTGGATTTTGCAATGGCTGCTTGTCTAACAGGTGTGGCAAGGGATGGTCTCAGCAGGCATTTCTTTCACAGGACATCTAAAGCCTACACCACAGGAAATAGAAAGAGAAGGAAAATACAAACAGAATGTGATCTTCAAGGGGGTGAAACAAGGTGGCACAAAACAGGAAAGACAAGGCCAGTAATGGTGAATGGAAAGCAAAAGGGCTGCAAGAAAATTCTGGTCTTGTATACTAACTTTGGAAAGCATAGAAAGCCTGAGAAAACCAACTGGGTCATGCACCAATACCACTTGGGTCGGCTGGAAGAAGAGAAAGAAGGGGAGCTAGTGGTTTCCAAAATATTCTATCAGACCCAACCAAGGCAATGTAACTTGTCAGAAAGGAGTACAACTTGGGAGAGCATTGACCATGGTGGGAGCTCTTATTCTAAAGATGTTAGCCATAGAGATGAATTTCCTGGGGTTGGAATGTCAAGATACACTGCCATGGATATGCCACAAATGAAATCTGATAATTTCAGCTTTGCCCCAGTCAGGAAGAGCTTTGATGAGGTAAAATCTTAGAATTTTCATGTAATGTACTGTTACAAATATGAAAATTCCTCTAAATTTTAATATATGCACACATGCATGAAGAATTGAAAATGTGTTTTTGGGGGTATAGAAGATTGATTACGTTATCAATTATAGACATTGTTTTGGTCTTTAATTAGTCATCCATCTTCCAAATCAATGCACTGGCTTTGGAGAATTGGGAATGCTTTTGGTTAGGAGCGATTCAATCTACTGATTGATTATTCTAAGAACTAATAGCAAGACAAAATCAAATTTGCACCAGGCTAAGCTTAAGAAATTAGGAAGCAAGTCCCATTGTTTTTCAAATATAATCTTTCTTGTCTGATACAATTACAAGCAACCATAAAACCTATTTCACCCAATAAAAAAAGGCATTTTATTGCATGCAGCTGATATATATATATATATATATATATATATATATATATATATATATATATATATATATATATATATATATATATATATACTGTATCTACCACACCACTGTATCTACCATACATATTTAAAAATTGGACATACATCCCATAAGAAATCCTATCTTAGAAAAAATAGGCCGATACAGAAAGCTTTTCACATCAATTTTGAACACCTATATGAAACAATTAGAGGGGATTCACAGTCACAAATACTACAAAAAACTTATCAAGTATCTTACAAGAGATATTGAGCTTAAACATCACTCATCTTATCAACACTATCATAGTATCATTAACATAATTCTCTATAAAAGAAACTGTTTACCTATAAATGTTGATTTCTGTCAGCTGCGTGTGATCACACTGTTTAGCAGAAATTTGGATGGAAGTATGGCAATCAACATGTATCCACTTTTATCTTTTGAACAACTGTTATTGTGGTTTTTTAACAGATAGGAATGGGAGAAGCTTCAAAAGGAAGAGAGGCAACAGCAGCCTTCCAAATCAGCGGGCCTTCAAACCCAATATCTACCATCATCTCTCCTCTTCTCCCCCAGACCTCCATCGTTCTTGATGACCCCTTCCATGTCTCCAGAGTAGTTCTTCAAAACCAGGAATTCAAATTCTACATTTCCACATTATTGAAGTATAAATGATTAAATAACACCAAATCTAACAGCTTAAGCTTTTGGAGTAATTGGTTGTTTCACATGGTATCAGACCTATTGCATCACGGCAGGTCCTGGTTCAAAACCCAACAACTCCTTGATATTAAAAATCCACGTGTACAGCCAACCCAAAAGAGGGGCCACATGTGCCACGTGTATGGCCAACCCAAAGAGGGGCTACACATGAGAGGGAGTATTGAAGTACAAATGATTAAATGACACCAACTCTAACAGCTTAAGCTTTTGGAGTAATGTTTTTTCACTCTCATGTTCCATTTTTCTTAATCTTATATTATCCATATTGGGTTTCATTTCTCATCTCTTCTTCTTTTTTAACCAAATTCAATTTCCAAACAGCAACAACAGCACCATCAAAACCTGGCAGATAGATCATCTGGATTGGAAGAACTGATAATGGGCTGCACTTCATCCGACATGAAAGTAAGTCTGAGCTTTGGCACTGAAACCCATGAGGCTTGCATGTCATATACCAAATTATTACTGACAAAAACAGCAAAATTGGAATGTTTAAAAAGCAAAAGGAAAAAGGAAAAGGAGGAAACCCCCAACTTTTTTCCTACTAATTGAAAGAAATCAGAAGCCTGTGTTTTTTTTTTTTTTCCCTTCAAGAAAATGTAATGGGTTTTGTTTAATATTGCTACTCTTATGCACCATGCACATGGTGCAACTCCCATGTATTGTACATGTTGAAGGGCTGATCATTGATCTGGATATTATCCATTTATTCATCTGGATGGCCCCACAAGGCATTGGCCATAGGGAATTAAACCACTCTGAGCAGATGGTCCTAAACATCTGTTGAATAGCTAGCATTTCCTGTTTTGAAAGAAAAAAAAAATAGAAAAATATGCGTTTTATAAAGAATTTCCATAAAAAGCAAGATTCCGACAAACAAAAATATAAAAACTAATGTTTGGTGGGTTGTTTGTAGTTAGAGTAGGTTAGCTATAGACAAAGAAAAGATTCAAATGGTGAATTAAAAATCAGAAAACATATCTTTTTCTTCTCAAGCAGGAACAAGATGTAACTGAAAAGAACAAAAATAATAAATTTCCTTTTCATGGGTTTATCACTTTAAGTAAATCGGCAAAAATAGGATCCACAGAGGACTAAAGAAGCGGAAAGAAACGGGGAAAAAAATCCCTTTATTGAAACAAGATAACAACAGAAGCTTCCTTTTGTTTCTTTTGAAACAACAAAAAGTGAAATACTGAAGCTTTTTTCATGTGGGGTGGTTCTCTTTCAGACATACGTCTAACAAAACGAAAAATAAACCTTAAGGATTTGGAGGAAAATATAAAAAAGAAATAGGGAGCCTTTTCCATGCATGGTATTGTAGCAATAAGCATGCAAAGCTCTCATTTTCCATGCATCTTTTTTATCATAACCCAGCTACTAATAATAACAATAACAAAACTGAAATTAAAATAAAGAAAAAACAAAAATAATAAAAGGCCATCTCTATTTCATGTGTGGTTTTTTAGAGCATAAACGATTAACTCACGCCTTCTCCAACTGCTTAAGCTTTTGGAGTAATTGGTTGTTTAACATGGTTTTGTGTCAATTTTCATATTATGTACAAACCCTAATTTTCCTATGCATGAACATATTACTCTTGCAGGAATCATCAATGGCAAACCCACCAGAGGCAGAATGGTTGAAGTCCTTTTGGCCTGACCCTGACAACACAGATCATCATGGGTAGGAGCAAAAATAAAGAAAAATTCTAACAGACAACATCATCATCAGTACTTGAATGATCCTGCAGCTCTTTTCATGAGAAGAAGCCAAGGACCCTTGCAATGTTTCCTCTTTTTTCCTTCAAAGGGCTGTAGTTAAGGTCTGATGCTTCAACTAAAACAACTGTATAATATTCTAAGTTGGAAAGAGAACAATACCAAAAGAACAAAGAAGAAAGAAGAATAGAAGGTGCTATTGCTGACAATAGAAGGGAGAAGCTGAAGGCCAAAGAAAATCAATCATGCATGGAAATCAGCACCCTTCATCATAACCATATAATCATCATCACAACCTATTATTAGTTTTATTCTTTCCCATTTTCACAGTATATTATTTTGTCGTTGTGTTCCAACTTCAAACACAAAACCAAAGGACAGTGAAAAAGGAACTTGTTAGTTGTTGTTGTTGAATATTGAGTTTTCAATGGTTCAAGTTATTTGTTTCTATGATATATTTGTTGGTTCTATTTCATTATATGTGGAAGATGAAAGTTTCTATATAAGCTATAAATTATAAATTAAAATAAAACTATTATTTTCTCATAAATTCTTCCATTCTTGACATAAATTCCGTACATATATTTGTCGATTTTATTTCATTGTCGTTTATGTAAAATGAAACTTTTTGTATAATTTAAAAATTATAAATATAATAAAAACATTATTTCTCACAAATTCACTGATTCTTGCCGTAAATTCCAAATAATTAAAATTTTTATAATTTATAAATTAGAATAAAAACATCATTTTCTTAGAAATTCTTAAATTATAAATTATAAAAAAAAAACATCGTTTTCTCATAAATTCTTACAGCATTGACATAAATTCCAAAAGACCGTGTAGAAACAAGGGCGGAGAGAGAGAAAACCTGCCACCCTTGATTTGGGATTCAGCAAAAACTCAAAAAAAGGAGCTTCTGTTTGATCAAAAATCAAGGGAGGATGGGTTTTCTCTCTCCGACCTTTATATGTAAAGGTCAGCCACCATATAAAATCTCCTTTATTAAATGATCCCATTTATAACTTGCAAAGGTCAGCCAACACAAACATTTTTTGTGTTGAATGTTGTGTAACCTACAAAAATGCACCGAAACTTGGTGTATAATTGATATCCTGTGTCCAATCGGTACACATGCTCATCTATGTGGGCTATCAAATGGTGGGCTAGGTCTTAGAGATGGGCGAATGGTGAAACAATTAATTACTCCAAAAGCTTAAGCTCTTAAAGATGGTGTTATTTAATCATTTATACTTCAACATACACTCCCCCTCACATGCGGCCCCTCTTTTTTGGGTTGGCCATGCGCATGGATTTAATACCAAGGAGTCGTTGCGTTTTGAACCCAGGACCTACCTTGAGGCAATAGCTCTGATACCATGTGAAACAACCAATTACTCCAAAAACTTAAGTTATTAGAGATGGTGTTATTTTATCATTTATACTTCAAAACCAATGATGAGTTGATGATAGACGGCTTAAAAAAAACTTATAGAGTGGTTAGCCTTCATCAATCGATGGTTGCGATCATTTGACGTGGGGCTATGATTCATCGTTTAATTAGAGGGTTGATTGAGGGGAAGAATGTGTACTAATCAGACAGCGGAGCTAATTCATCATACACCGAATTTTGTTATACGGTGTATACAAAGTCTGAAGAATCTAAATACTGAGATGTACTAATCAGACAGTGAGCTGATTTATACACCGAATTTTGTTACACGGTGTATGGTGTATACAAAGTCGTGAAGAATCTAAATTCTGAGATGTGGATGCCTTTATTTTATTCTTGTTTTTTTTCACCCAAATCTAGGAAGTTGAGGGGCATAGAATGTAGGGAGTGTCCCTTTCCACATGCAATAGGAGAAAAAAGGGGACAAGTCTTGTCCAACATAAAAAGTTGATATTTATCTCTTTGGCTTTATGGAAGATTTCGGATGCTTTGGAATGGGATCGTTTGTTAGCAATGTTAGGGTTTCCATGTGCAAAGATTTGGTTCCATAAAGAAGTGGCAAGGAGAATTGGGTAGTGGGAGGGCGAATAAGAGAAGTTGCTTTTAATTTTGAAGCATAGCCCTTAAATCTTTTGCATTTGTCTCTCGTTTTGGTTATGATTTGAGGCCTACTTAGTTTGTATACAAAGCATAGGGTGTTATATACTAAGACTTCGGGGCATGAATATTGCCCGCCTCGTGTGTCTAAGTTATGGGTGTAGTTTTATGAGGTGGATGCACTGTAGTTTGATCTTTTTGCTTGTGTCTTGGATCTTCTGGTCTATGAAGTGCTTGTATCTTCTCTCCGTATCTTCACTTTATCAAAGAGGTATTATGCTTAAAGAATGAGACCTTTTCAGTTTTATACACCCTTTCTCTTTGGATATCAACAGGCAATGGGGTAGTTTAAAAAACAGAGAGGACAGGTACCTGTGTTTCAATCTAATCTCTTTGGATATCATCTCCTTTTTTAGTTTATGAGAATCTCTCTCGAACTTTTAAAATGTCATTATTGTTAGAATATGTGAGATATTACCGTTGGATCAGGTTGAGATCTCACCGTCGAATCGTCGCGGCAGTAGCTTAGCCCAGAGAGATTAGGAAAGTATATTGGATTAGGATTGTTTCCTTCCATAATTCCATAATTATCTTGAGTTCATTCTATGTCTATCATGTAAGTGTTCTATATAAACACACCTTAAGATTGATTGTAATCATGCAAATATTAGTGTAGATCTTCTTATAATTTCACATGGCATCAGGGCTATTGCCTCACGACAAGTCTTCGGTTCAAAACCCAACAACTCCTTGATATTAAAACCACATGTGCCATATGTACGTCCACCACAACCACCCACCCCCCCACAACACACACACACACACACACAAAAAAAAAGGAAAAAGAAAAAAGGAAAAAAAGAGGGGCCACATGTGACGGGGTGTGTTGAATTATAAATGATCAAACAACACCAACTCTAACAACTTACGCTTTTTGAGTACATTGTTTTACATGGTGTTAGAGTATTGGTCCATAGTGACCCATTTTGATAAGGTTTGGTATTCAAAACCAACCCATGAAGACTCTCCCATTGAGGCTAGAGTCCTATCAAGCTCATTGAGGCTCTTCGCAGCACATCAACAAAGAGGCACCTTCTTCAGCAATCACCATTAGCCCCATCATTGGCAACTATTTAAATCAGTCACATCATCAAGGGATCTTCCAAGTCAACTTTCGATAGTGTGTATCGAATTTTCATATTTTGATTACATTTGTAATTTGGAGAATTCTGTTGTAATAAAACATATGATGGTTTTCAATCCACATATGTTTAAAGGGCCATGTTAGGATATGTGAGATATCACCTATGGATAAGGTAGAGATCTCACTACCAGATCATCGTGGTGGTAGATTAGGCAAGTAGATTAGAACAACTATCCCATAGAGATTAGGAAAGTAGATCGGATTAGGATTGTTTTCTTACGTAATTATCTTGATTTCATTCTATGTTTATCATGTAAGTGCTGATCTATATAAGTGCACTTTGAGATTAATTGTAATCAAGCAAAGATTAGTGAAAATCTCCTTTGATTTTCACTACGAGGAAAAGGGCCTTTGGCGACGACACCTTACTATCGTGAATGACTAATAAACCATCGTTAAATGTATATTAGCGACAGTTTATTTTCCATCCCAATATTTATCGACAATAAAGAGATACGGTGAGGTTCTGTAACCGCCTCTTATTATATTTAATGGTGACAGTATTATCCGTCCCTAAAGATCAATTTCTTTTTCTTTAAAAAACTAATGTGGACTTTACTAGAGACAGTATGTATCCGTCGTTAAAGCAACACCGTCACTAATGATTGATTTTATTACAACGTATTTTTGTCGTCTCGATGTTTATCGGTTATGGGTGATGGTATTAATCGTCACTAATACCCACATTTCCACAATCTTTGAGAGACTCGCGTTGCCCATCTTCACTGTACCAAAGTACTGTACTTTATATGGAGTGAAGAACTCCCTACTAGCAGTAGCATGGTAGGATGCATATATATATCAACACCCCACTCTACACCTTGATCTGTAACATGCAAATACTCTTTTTCTCAAAAAGATAGTGTCACTACATCTTCATCGGATATGATAGTTGTAGTGTTCTTATCAGCATTCTTCTTCTGATTTTTACCTTCGTTCTGTTCTCTTTTCCAACCCAATAATTCTTTTTTTATGTAATCCTCTTTACCACAATGGTAGCATTTAGCCTTCCCTCTTGACTTCAATCTTCCTTTGGATTTGTCATGATTTTGTGATCATTTACTTTTACTTATACCCATGTTCTCTGTGGCAAGAGCTTATGCATGATCTATACCTGTTGATTTCCTTCTAGTCTCTCCATTGATCATGGTATTAGTAACTTGACTCATAGTCAACACACCATCTGGAGCAAAGTTACCAAATGGCACAACCAAAGTTTCCCAATTGTTAGTTAACAAGCTTAAAAATAACAATTCCTGCAACATATTAAGTAACATCATCTTCATTGAGAACAATTGGTTCACTATGCTTTGAACTTTATTCAAATGCTCTACAATCGAACCACCTTTTTTAAATTTTAGGTTCACAAGCTTTCTAATTAAAAAATATTTGTTCCTGGCAGTCTTTCTCTCATAAAGAGCCTCTGACTTCTTCCAAAGAGAATGTGTAGACATTTTATTAGACACATAGTGGAACATATTGTCATTCAAGCATTGCCTAATATGCATGATAGCCTTTCCATTCAAGTTTTCCCGATTCCGATCAGACATGATAGTCAACTTGACATCATCACCTTCAATGGGTTCATACAAATCCTTATAGTAAAAGATATCCACCATTTTTTTTTAAACGTCTAATTTGATCTAGTAATTAAGCTTCATCATGGTTCCATTCCATTTCATTCCACACAGACAACTATGGTTCCAAACAATCAAAGCTCTTATACCACTTGGAGGGTTTTTTGTGCTGAAGAAAAACTACGAAAATTTCTGAAGCAAATATATATCTGGATTAAAGAATCAAACATCAAGAGAGCTATCACACAAGAGAACCCAAAAGATTTATATGGAAAACCCTCCAATGAAGAGAGAAAAATCACAGGGCAAATCCAACAAAGAATCTCCACTAATCAAAATGGGAATTACAACATTTCTCTCAAGTTATCACCTAATACTTAAGAAAATACAAGAAATTGGTGAGATGCAAGTATTACCTTTGTAGGAATGATAAATCCTACTTTCTCACCACAAATACGCCTTTAGATCTTCAAATCGGAGAAACAATCTCCGTGCATCAAGAGGATTCAACGACGGCGAAAATCTTCAAGAAGAACGCCCAAAAAGGCCCTTGGTTTTGATCCCGCAGCAAAACCCTAAACACATAAGAAACTCTTGTGTTTCAATTTTCTTCTCCTCTCTCTCACTTTCTCATTTCTACATTTTTTTTCATTTTTTCACAACCACCTTCTCACACGATCTCTCTCCCTCTTTTATTTTTGAATATGAGACCTTTCCTATTATATAGGACTTCTAAGTGTGTAGGTGTGGGGCCACATCATGGAGCTGGACACCACAATATGTTATTCAATGCGAAATTTATTTAAAACAGTGTAATATAATGCACAAAATTACTTAATTTACAAGCAAAAAATAATAATAAACTATTCACCTTGCTCTCCATGTCTTTTGGAGACTCGATTAATTACTATGTGGGCTTCTTTTTGTAGGAAATAAAGATTAATGGGTTCTTTTACTTCAATTAGTGGCATGATTAATTCATCTTATTATCTATTGCAATGTTTCTATGCAAACATTTTCTTTATAAAACTTCAAAGGCACATTGAACTAGCTTATTCAATCTCTACTACTCATAGGAATGTCATGTTACTCAGAAGATCCTAGAGTGAAACACTTTTGCTAGCAGAATGCTTTGTGTAAAAACCATCTGCTTTTGGGCCACTGATCCTACAGCTAAAACATTAAATGATCAATTAGACATTTTGGCCAGTTCTAATCTTCTATCAATATACACTTGCAATATTTATAGGAAATTGGGATATAAACAGCTTGGTAGTACAAGGACTATGAATTGGACCTCTCCCCATCTTATGGTTTCCCTCCTTTTGTTATTTTTCCCCAAAAACCCATTTTTTTCGACTACGAAAATACCATAAAGTTCTGACTTTTTAACTTTCCCTTCATCCTTCCTATGAGCGTGGCCGGCCCAAGCGAATCTCATTGAAATCGTCGCGAAGAGAGGATCCCATCGAGTCCAACAACATAACGGGAATCTCACCGGGCGATGGTCATTAACGAAACAGGGCAACATCTCATCAATCAAATATTACATGACCTAGCCTACTTTCGATCATCCTTATTTTACAAAAAATAATGATTAATATCAGTTCCTTACCTCAAGATCGTTCTCCCAATTCCAAGAAACCTTCCCCGGTCGTCATTCTCTCCTCCTCTAGGGCTTCTGCTGGAGTCATACAGCTATTAGTGAGACTTAAGGAGTATTTATATTAGTGGAACCCAAGATCATTGTGAATCAATGAAAATACCCTTCTAATTCCCCAAAATTCCAATTACACTTTCTAGGGTTAATTGACAAAAACCCCTCTAGCCTTAATGTGACCTAGGGCATTTCAACTTCTAATGGAAGTGTGTGAGTCATTAAGACCCATAAGAAGTTGCATTAGCCTTTGCTGATCTTCAAAGCACGATAAAGACTTGGAAGCACCCCAAGAACAAGTTTCAATATTGGAAATCATAGAAAGTTCATCAGAAAAAAGATGTGAGCTTACTATAATGTGCCATAAAGGACATCGTCTTACTGCTAAGTAGCTATGGAGCGTATCGGTTCAATGTTTTGGGCGAATCTTTCACCCAGATCAGTCCTTACACCATGAGCTGTGGAACCATGATGGATGTTGATCGGCAAAGACTGCATTGAGAAGCCAAAACGTCATGACGTCGGTCGGACGATCTCACTGACTGGAATTTGGAGAATCAATACTAGGCTTTGGAAGATATCCATCAATAAATGCCAATTAGTTTTTAGCATTCAAAGCCATGCATAGCCAGAGACCAATTTGTTTTTGGCATTCAAAGCCATCTGCATAGCCCGAGACCAATTGTAGTAGTTGCCCTGAGTGAGGACTTTAGAGACAAGTACATATCCAAGACTGTACGGTGAATGTAGTATAGCGAGGAGGCATAAGCATCTCGAACAAGTCTAGAAATATCATTAGGCAAAGTGGGGCGAGAGCGACTGAGTGAGGTCTCTTCGTAAGAAGAAACTCTTGCAGAAGGCATTGAGTTGAAGGTAGTGAACTCGTGTGGCTCGTAGGATACAATGAGTCATATCACCAAACATAGAAATAAAGAGGAAACAAAGAAAAACCGAGAACCAACAGGTAGTTTAAATATAGATCGATCTGAGAGATGTATTTAAACAAGAACCAAGAGGCAAGAGGATGAAATATCCATAGCAAAGTAATGTTCGAAGAATCACCAATCTAGATCAAAGATCCAAGAGCGGATTAGCTACGGAGAGAAATCGACCACGGTTCTTGGAGATGCAAACTTGATCACAAGACAGATCTTTGATAAAGTAATATTCATTGGAGTGGAAAGCGTATTATATGTATACAATTGCAAGGAAACGTAAATCTCCTAACACTCTTTGATTGGAGGTAAAGGGCAACAAATCTCAACATATCTCAGTCTAGTTAGGAGATGATGAGGTGATAAAATTGTGTATAATATCTCTATAATACAACAAAATCATGAATGTGGCTATTTTCTGTGGTTCATCCAATAGTCCTATGGTAGGCCAAGGGTTAGTATTCGATCCCTACGGGCGTTATAATGGTACATTCAATTTTCAAAGTAGGGAGAGGGACATGAAGAAATTTGATGGTTCTATTAGTAGGCAAATTATATGGTGTCCGCATGTAGGTGGGCATTAAGACACCTACCAAATGTGTCTAACTAGAATCATAAGGAGAGAATTTAAAAGCACAGGATGGGGCTATTGCCCCAAATCAGGGAAATCCGCTAGGCCATTCTGTGATCCAGTTTTCGAACAATCTAATCGTGCTCCCACACAAATCTAATGGCTATAGCGCCATAAATCACCATCTAAGAACCTAATTGAGAGGTATGGCCCATAGCAAGCTCCAATTGAGTTCGTCTAATCAAGAGAGGGGCCTCCTAGACACATCAATTGCTGAAGTAAAGAAAAGAAGATCAAATAGAGCCCCAAAGAAGCCGAATTATCTGATATGGGATGAAATACATGGGCTTTAATTTTTGGTGCCAAAAACTTCAAAACACTACTAAATCCAAATCACCTTTTCTCAACAACTTGTATTGATAATTCTACACTCCCTAAAGTCACAATTTTTTTATTCCATAGAAAATTCGAGCGTCAACTATGCTTGCTTCATTCATCTCTAGCGTTGAAGAGGAAGTGGAAGGGAAATAGAAAAGAGTTTCCACAATTCCATTTAATGAAGAGAATATACAAGTGGAAATTTGTACCCCCACCATTTTATTGTTAACACTCCTTTATTTTGTCTTAAGCAAAATACCACCCATGTCACTAAATTTCTCCATTTTATCTCTTACATATAAGGCTTCCTCATTTTTTTTACACCTCGTCTGATGAGCAGACGCCCTCCAAAATTTGATATCAATAGTATGATCCTCCAATCTACAATGTGATATCCAGTCATAGAAACCTCCATAGATTGGAGGATTAGGACCATCCTATAGCCAGTGCAGCCTACTTAGGTTGTGGCCCAATAAATGAACTGTTTGGATCATCCTATGAAGTGGGTTCTATTTTCGGAAAAAATACTGGACTTTACTCACACAAAACATATAAAATCTCAGTTAAATCACAACATTCTTGGACCATGCTATGCAAGGGTGTAAAATAATGGTGCCTACCCATTATAACATAAGGCGTAAATAGTGGGCTCACTACATCTAAATTGTGGGCTCCACCTTATGCATGGGTTATGGGGAGATGGTAGGCCCCACCTATCAAAACATGAAGTGTAAAATGATGGGTCCCAACATGCTGTGACAACCATTCTCTGCCCCCCTCAAGCACGTTGCTGGCTCCGCCCCTGCACACACCCTAAAAAAATTGATGCATTATCATAAGAGAAATGCTAGGGAAACTGATTTTATAACCTGAGTATAGGAGACCGATCAAATCACACATCACGGTGATGTATAGCTGTTTCAAAAACTCACCGTAAAAGTGATTTGTTTTACACATGGTGCACTCTGATCAGAAATTACTCACGGTTATCATATCATTTTCCTTAGGGAGATGATAAATTCGCACCCCTTATAGCGTGAATTGTGGCAGACTTTAATCCTTTTTGACGTGAAATCACGTTAAAATGGGTGCAAATTATCCTAGGGTTGCAAATTTATATTTTTCTCAATTACGCTACTAAAAAGTTGTCACTATCATGCTTATGTTGTTCCTTTTCGACAGATTTTTTGGATCTATAAACCCTAATTTCCTATTGAGAACTTATATGATGCCTGACCGTGAAAACATAAAGGGCGGAGAGAGAGAACCATCTCTCCCTTGATTTTTAATCCAAGAGAAAGCCCCGTTTTTTTACTTTTCCTTGGTTCAAAAACCAAGGCAGCAGGTTTTGTCTCCTTCCGCCCTTTACATTTTCACGGTCGGGCATCATATAATTTCTCTTTCTTATTTTAATCCATTTTAGGTATATAAGTACCATGGTAGACGCAAAATAAATGGGCACTTTCAAGATCATTTATTGGGAGATGATATTTTCACCCCCTCTGCAGTACACATTCGCCTCATATAACGTGAACAGTGGGCAACTTTAACGCTTTTTGACGTCAAATCATGTTAAAAGGGGGCGAATGCGTACTGCAGAGGGCTGAAAATATTATTGCCCCATTTATTTTGTTCCTGTAAAAGTATTGTATTGCACCTCAGTACACCATTCTTGAGGCACTTAAGAAAATGGCGAGGGGAGAAATGGGACGCTGAGTATATGGTGAAAATACTAAATTACTAATAAGTGATTTCACTCTTCCGAATCGTTATGAAAATAATAATGAGCAATTTCACCCTTCCGGAATCATTATGGGTGAAACTTTGAAGAATCAATTGTATATCCTTAATAGGATACCTAGGGAGAGGAGAGCTCAAATAGTGCAAATATGGGAGCCCCCTCCTCATGATATGTTTAAAGTGAATTTTGATGGTGCAAGTTTTGGTAGTCCGGGTCCGGCCGGGGTGGGAGGTGTTTGCCGTGATGATTGTGGAGACGTGATTTGGGCATTCTCCAGTCCAATTGGCTTTTGTGATGCATTGGAAGCCGAAGTTAAGGCTGCTTATCATGGTATTTAGAGTCTTAGCAGAGTCATGTTGGATAAAGCTATTGTTGAAGAAGATTCTTTGAATATGATTCGGTGGCTTAAGGGAGGGGTGGCTCTTCCTTGGAGATTCCTGGCCGTTTTTTATGAAATAGAGGATTTAATCATAGGATCATCTATTGTGTTTAATCATGTCAGAAGGTCGGCTAATGAGTAGGCGGATTTGCTTGCTCGGAGGGGGGTTTCTGCCGAATTGCTAGAGTTGTTTGATTATCTGCCGTCTTGAGGATTATAGTGCAAATCTGTATTTTTTTTCTCTCTTTCTTTTGTTTATTCTTTGTATTCTTGGGGTGGCTCATCTCGGGCTCCCGTTTTTATCTTATATAATCTTGCCATTTCGAAAAAAAAAAAAAAAAGGGGATACCTAGCAAGTTGGCTTGTAAAACTCCTTTTGAGTTGGGACAAATAGAAAGCCCAAATTGCATCACCATCATGTTTTGAAGTTGTCTAGTAAAAGCTACGTTAGCCCACATGAAAAGGAAGCTTGAACTAAAAATTGTATCATGCTATTTTACTGGACTTGACTTCATTGAGAAAATAAGAAATGAGAATTAGTATTATTTAATATCATTAGTTTAATGATATCCTCACTCCCTTATTTTACTGGACTTGACTTCATTGAGAAAATAAGAAATGAGAATTAGTATTATTTAATATCATTAGTTTAATGATATCCTCACTCCCTTATTTTTTAATAATGTCATTTTCCTTCTTATGTGTAGCAAAAGCAGCTGAAATCTCTCCCCCCCCCCCCCCCCCTCCGGCCTAAAAATTAAATCAAATCAACAACCAACCATAAAAGTTTTTGATAAAGGGGATTGGGATATCAATTTAGTTTGGGATTTGTTGCAACTAATGCCTTGGCCATAAACTAATATTTAATTAGTCACTAAAAATTACCTATTATCTAGCAAGCAAACAAATTAATATAATAAAAAATAATTTTAATTTTACTTTTTTTTGTAGTAAATTAGAAAATAATTTCCAAAACATCCTTAAATTTTGTTTTGCCTGATATCATTTATATATTCATAAAATCATAATGGAAAATGACTAAAAAAAAAAGGCTTTTGTACCTACTATGCCGTGGCAGGGGGTGTTTTCTAAATTACCAATCAACAGTGCAGATGACGAGAATGCCCTTGACTCTCTCTCTCTCTCTCTCTCTCTCTCTCTCTCTCTCTCTCTCTCTCTCTCTCTCAAATTACATTTCTTGCAATCATTACCTTTACACTACAAATCCCAAATCCCACCTCTTTCCCGCTTCTTCCTCTCACCTACGTTTCAAAACCCTAAAACCTCCATTGTTGAAACTGAAATCCACCATTTTTATATGCTAAAAGCTCCATTCCATTGCACAAAACCTCATTTTTAGATGTCAAAGCCTTCCTTGCATTCCACAACGCCTCCATTTGCAACAACTATTGCACAAAAACGTTATTTGAATCCGAAATCACAAAAAAAATCACTACAAACCACCATTCCATTACACAAAACTTACATTCCATGGAAAGGTGTGTATTTCTCGCCATCTCCCTTCTCTTTCCATTATAAGGCATGTTTACAAACTTGAATGAAGGTTCTCCAGGTTAAACCACTGTCTTCCATTGCACAAAACCTTCAATCACAATTTAATCACATTTAAATTGCTTTAAACACTATCTAATCATTGTTATTTTACTGTAAACCATTATTTTCGTAAGATAAACCACTATTTTACTACGATAAACCACTATTGAACAGCCACTAAATGAGTATTTATAAGTGGTTTATATAGCTTATGCGGTTTACGCAACCTAAACCACTGCTGACCATTATAAACCACTAAACGAGTAGTGGTTTATAGTCCTGAGTAGTGGTTAAGAATCCTCAGTAGTGGTTTATAATCATCAGTAGTGGTTTGTTGAGGCTTAGCAGTGATTTAGAGTGTTTATAAGTGGTTTATATAGGCTTAACAGTGGTTTAGAGTGTTTATAAGTGATTTATATAGGGTAAGCAGTGGTTTATAATGTTTATAAGTGGTTTATATAGGGTAAGCAGTAGTTTAGAGTATTTTTAACTGGTTTATATAGGATAAACAGTGGTTTATAGTGTTTATAAGTGGTTTATATAGGGTAAACAGTGGTTTAAAGTGTTTATAAGTGGTTTATATAAGCCTAGCAGTGGTTTAGAGTGTTTATAAGTGGTTTATATATGGTAAGCAGTGGTTTAGAGTGTTTATAAGTATTTAATATAGGGTGAGCCGTGGTTTAGAGTATTTATAAGTAGTTTATATAAGCCTAGCAGTAGTTTAGAGTGTTTATAAGTAGTTTATATACGGTAAGCAGTGGTTTAGAGTGTTTAATATAGGGTAAGCAGTGGTTTAGAGTGTTTATAAGTGGTTTAAATAAGCCTACCAGTGGTTTATAGTTTTATAAGTGGTTTATATAGGCTTAACAGTGGTTGAGAGTGTTTATAAGTGGTTTATACAGGGTAAGCAGTGGTTTATAGTGTTTGTAAGTCGTTTATATAGGGTAAACAATGGTTTAGAGTATTTACAAGTGGTTTATATATGGTAAACAGTGGTTTAGAGTGTTTATAAGTGGTTTATATAGGGTAAACAGTGGTTTAAAGTGTTTATAAGTGGTTTATATAAGCCTAGTAGCGGTTTAGAGTGTTTATAAGTGGTTTATATAGGGTAAGCAGTGGTTTAGAGTGTTTATAAGTGTTTAATATAGGGTAAGCAATGGTTTAGAGTGTTTATAAGTGTTTAATATGGTTTTTAAAATGAACATAACACCATAGGATGATCCAAACCGTCCATTTGATGGGCCACAAAGTTTGCATCCCAAAATATCATTTCCATAGGCTAATCATAGCCCTTCAATCTAAATAGAAACAACATATTATGCAACCTCTCTCTCTCTCTCTCTCTCTCTCTCTCTCTCTCTCTCTCTCTCTCTCCATCCAGTTGTTTCAAAATGAACTATGGCCCACACCATAGGATGATCCAAGCCGTCCATTTGATAGGCCACATCTTAAATAGGTTGTGTCCCAAAAAACCATTTCCATATGATGATCCTAACCCTCTGATATAAAGAGAAACCGTTTATTATGGAAACCTCTATTGATTGGAGGGTTGCGATCATCCTATGCAAATGATATTTTGGGGCGCTACCTATTTACATTGTAGCCCATCAAATGGATGGTTTGGGTCATCCTATGGTCTGGACCATACACTTCATTTTCAAAATTATAGGTGGGGCCTACAATTGGGCCATACTGTTACTATACGAACCACACTATATGATGATCCAAACCATGGACGGGTTGGATCGGACGGGTTGGATCATCCTATGGTGTGGACCGTACACTTCATTTTGAAAAATATGGGTGGGGCCTACGATTGGGCCTTAATGTTACTGTACGACCAACTCCATAGGATGAACCAGACCATCCATTTGATGGGCCACAATGTAAACAGGTTGTGCCTCAAAAATCGTTTCCATAAGATGATCGCAACCCTCCAATCTATAAAGGTTGCATAATATGTAGTTTCTATTTAGATCAGAGGGCTAGGATCAGCCTATGGAAATTATATCTCGAGACGCAACCTATTTACGTTGTAGCCCATCAAATGGACGGTTTGGATCTTCCTATGGTGTAGCGTTCATTTTGAAAAGTATGGGCAGGGCACGTTTCCTGTTAGGCCCACCAACTGTTCCCGTTGGTGGGTGAGAGTGAGAGAGAGAGGTAAAAAGGTTGGGAAACACGCCATATACGTTAAGTCTAACGTTTAGACGTCAAGGGGGCTGGGAGGGAGCGGGGGAATATCAGCGTCCTAAAAAAGTAAAACCGTTTGAGTTTTCAGAATGACGGCATTTTCGTCCAAAATCCACCCAAATCTGTAAACATCACTTCAAATTGGTAATTTAGATAACACTACCTGCCACGTCATAGTCACTACAAAGCCCATTTTTTTAGTCATTTTTCCAATCATAATATTATCCTTTGATATTGAGAAAATAACCAAGAAAAAGGGCTTTGATATGACAATGACCTGTCAAGGGGGGAGACTTGGAAATGACTAATGTAAAGTCTTTTGGACGAGAATGCCCCTCACTCTACGTTTTTCTCTTTCCCTCTCTCTCTCCCTCTCTCTCTTCCCCTATCAAATCAAATTACAGGTATGATGATTACTTTCAGCTGTTGTATTTTTTAAATTTGAGAAACCCAAAGCACTTTACAGTATACACCCACCTCTCTCTCTCTCTCTCTCTCTCTCTCTCTCTCTCTCTCTCTCTCTCTCTCTCTCTCTCTCTCTCTCTCTCCGGCGGTCTTCTCCGGCACTCTCTCTACCTCTCTCGCCAGTCCTCTCTCTCCCCGCCACCGGCACAAAAGAGGTCGGTACCCCTCTCACTGTGACTTAATTTTTTTGAAATGGTTTTTTTTTTTTTTGAAATGGCCTCACTGTGACTTTCTCCTTCACTTTTGTCAAAGATCAATGGTTTAAATCAATAATTTCTGAAACATTAATGGTTTAAACCACTAAGTTTTGGAAAAAATGGTTTAAATCAATATTTGTGAGAAATCGTTTTTTAAAACCCTTAATATATCGAAAATCAGTTGTAATTTTTCAAAGATCAATGGTTTAAACCAATAGTTTCTCAGAAATTTATTTTTAAACCCATAATCTGCATGGTTTAAACCACAAATTTTTAGAAAATCAATTGGAAAATTCCTAATTTCTGCAAAATCAATGGTTTAAACCTACAGTTTGTAAGAAGTTATTGATTTAAACCACTAAGTTTTGAACTATTAATGGTTTAAACTAATACTTTGGGTGAAATATCTGCTTTAGAACATTGTTAAACAATTAATGGTTTAGACCAACAATTGATAACAAATTATTGGTTTAAACCCACGTATTTTGTAAATCTGTTGATAAAGACCTACATTTTCACAGATCAATGGTTTAAACTTATAAGTTCACAGACATTATTGGTTGAAACCCCTAAATTGGGAGAAATCATTGGTTTAAACCCCTAATATTTCTGAAACCACTTAAGAAAACCTCTGATTTTTAAAAAATCAATGGTTTAAAACCTATAGTTTCTAACACATTATTAGTTTAAACCCCTATAGTTTGATAAATAAATGGTTTGAAGCAATAATTTGTTAAAGAACAATGATTTAAACCACTAAAGTTTGAAAAATCAATGGTTTAAACCAATAATGTGTGAGATGTCATTGGTTTAAAGACCTAATATTTTAGAACTCAGTTGAGAAACCCTTAATGTTTCAAATATCAATGGTTTAAATCAATAATTTTTCACAGATTATTGGTTTACACCCCTAAAGTTTGAACAATCAATTGTTTAAACCAATAATGTGTGAGATATCATTGGTTTAAACGACTAATATTTTAGAACTCAGTTAAGAAAATCTCTAATTTTTCAAATATCAATGGTTTAAATCAATACTTTCTCACAGATTATTGGTTTACACCCCACAATCAATTGTTTAAACCAATAATGTGTAAGATATCATTGGTTTAAACCCCTAATATTTTCGAACTCAGTTGAGAAAACCCCTAATGTTTCAAATATCAATGGTTTAAATCAATAATTGGTCACACATTAATGGTTTAACCAATATTTGTGAGAAATCATTGTTTAAAACCCCTAATATATTTAAAATAAGTTGTAAGGTTTCAAGGATCAGTGGTTTAAACGAATAGTTTCTCAGAAATTATTAGTTTAAACCCATAGACTGTTGAAAATCAATCGTTTAAACCAATAATTGTTAAGAAATCATTCGTTCAAACCCTCAGTATTTGGGAAATCAATTGAGAGAACCCTTAAATGGTGTGGGTAGGGTTTAGGAGAGATATGTAGGGTTTGCTAAAGAAGAAGAGGATCGAGGATGGAGGGAGGATGGATGGTGGATTTAGGAAAAAAAACAAAAACAAAGGAGGTTTTTGAGATGGAGGAGAAAAAGGGAGAAAGAAATTAACTCGGAATTCTGAAATTCCGCGCACGGAATTCAGAGAATTTCGCGGAATTCCGCAGTAACATATTCGTCTGTTGGTGTTTTGTATATGGCTACTGCGGAATTCCGACAAATTTTTCGGAATTCCGCATAATTTTTTTTTAGTGTTGATATTTTTCAAAAAGAATTGCGGAATTCCGAAGCTTTTCTCAGAATTCCGGGTTCGAAATTTCGAGAATTTCGTCGGAATTCCGCAGTAGTGTTCGGACGTTGCTTTTTTTTGTTTTTTTTTTTTTAAGTTTCCCCAACCGAGTCTGGGTTCAAAACTGATTATTGGCCACAAATTTACTTTTATAAGTTCGACTGAAGTAATCAACTTTTGGCTTACATTGGATCTCAAAATCTTAAACAAATTTATAGAGTACAAACCATCATCCATGTATTTGATAAGATCCACATATAGAACAACAGAGATGTTTTCGTGTTGGAATGTGTACCACTTACATATCCGTGTAAAGCCTATCTTATTTACAACAGCATTTTCTGGTTGTTGCTACAAAAAGACAAACCAAATGCAATGTTGATATGAAAAACGATTTTTGGCATCTTCCCAGCCTTTACCCACATATAAACATTACAAGGAGATTGTTTCTTACAAGCCTACATTTGAAATGGAATTCAACCTCGCCAAGCCTGCCTGTTCATCAACTCCTACAAGTTCAGAACCGTGCCACACCGGCCTTCTAAGAAATCCTCCAACAATTGTCCTCTCATCATCTCTATATCTGCCTGAGTGAACTTTGGCGGAACGTCACGTGCCAAGCAGTCCATCTCCTTAAGCACAAACAGCCCGCAATTATTACTGCAAAACAACAACACATCATCGACCACGCTCTTCCACAATTAATTTAAACTTCCAAACTGATTTTAAGTGAAATTTATTACCTGTTGAGTTGTAAGGGCCTCTTCTCGACTTCCACCACTCTAAACTTGCTTACATCCAACTCCCACATACTTAAGTATAGCCCTTCAAGGTATCGTATCTATAAAACAATTCATACAAGCTAAGGATTTTATATACATTGAAATATAACCAAGGAAAGTGGGACCCGAACTCACCAATGGTACAACATCTCTATAGTAGATCTGCTCTCTCAAGGAGTTGAAGATGTAGAACTTCTCATCCACCATATCGAGGACCAGGAGAATCCAATGCTGAGGGACATGCACCGGGAATAAGACTCTTTTTAGGGTATCCGGCGGGTACTCGTTTAAGCATGTCACAAACTTCATGAAATCCAAGTAGTGACTTGGTTTGGCAACCTAGAGGGGGGTGAATAGGATGTTAGAAATTATAAGTTTTAAACCATTGATTTTTTAAAAACCAGAGGTTTTCTTAAGTGGTTTCAGAAATATTAGGGGTTTAAACCAATGATTTCTCCCAATTTAGGGCTTTCAACCAATAATGTCTGTGAACTTATAAGTTTAAACCATTGATTTGTAAAAATGTAGGTCTTTATCAACAGATTTACAAAATACGTGGGGTTTAAACCAATAATTTGTTATCAATTAGGGGTTTAACAATTAGGGGTTTTCTCAACAGATTTTAGGTTTTAAAGCAGATATTTCACCCAAAGTATTGGTTTAAACCATTAATAGTTCAAAACTTAGTGGTTTAAATCAATAACTTCTCACAAACTGTAGGTTTAAACCTTTGATTTTGCAGAAATTAGGAATTTTCCAATTGATTTTCTAAAAATTTGTGCTTTAAACCATGCAGATCATGGGTTTAAATCATTGATCTTTGAAAAATTACAACTGATTTTCGATATATTAAGGGTTTTAAAAAACGATTTCTCACAAATATTGATTTAAACCATTTTTTCCTTAAACCATTAATGTTTCAGAAATTATTGATTTAAACCATTGATCTTTGAAAAAAGTGAAGGAGAAAGTCACAGTGAGGCCATTTCAAAAATTAAAAAAATCATTTCAAAAAAAAAAATCACAGTGAGGGGGGTACCAACCTCTTTTGTGCCGGTGGCGGGGAGAGAGAGGACCGGCGAGAGAGGTAGAGAGAGTGCCGGAGAAGCCGCCGGAGAGAGAGAGAGAGAGAGGTGGGTGGGTGGGTGTATACTGTAAAGTGATTTGGGTTTCTCAAATTTCAAAATACAACAGCTGAAGGTAATCATTATAGCCTGTAATTTGATTTGATAGGGGGAGAGGGAGAGGGAGAGGGAGAGAGAAAAACGTATGTAAGAGTATTCTCGTCAAAATCACTCTACATTAGTCATTTACAACTCTCCCCCTTTACACGTCATTATCACATCAAAGCCCTTTATTTTGGTCATTTTCTCTTGATATTTTATTAGTAATTAAAAAATCATAGTAAAATAGCATATTATCCTTCCACCCTTCTTTATCTTTTCACAATCATAATCATTGGATTTTATGAAATTCCACCATTGAAGATGGATCCCATGTAATTGACAAATTAACAACATGACATGTGGCAGGCCAATAAAAAGCACATGTCGCTTCAAGAAGGGGCGAGGTTTCAAATAGTCTTCCACCACATCTATTTGTCGCCCCCACTTTAATTCTATTTTCGAATAGACTCGACTGTCCTTGGTAGGAATTGAAAGCACATTATTTTATTGGGGCAATATTCTCAATTCAAATAAATCTGGAAACTGAATTTCGGGCTAATTTTTTTTCGCTCCTACTGTATGATCATGCGCCCCCTGTAACATGATTTGACGTACAGTAAAGTCTGCCAGGCGGGGCCGGGGGTTGGGGCGCGAACAAACATCTCCCCTCTCATTCCGGTCTATTTTAAGCAAGAGAAAAGTACGGAATGGGGGCCAATGTTTAGTGAAAATACGGATTACGGGCACCTTTTAAAACAAGAACAAAATAATGGCTAAACTTCAAAATCGGGTGGTCAAAAGACCCTGATACCCTTCTGACATCGACAGAGTCTTCCGTTTTCATTACTGCCTCTTAAATTGGCCCGATTCACTAGGCTTCTTTTGGTTCATTTAAATGTGTATTTGAACCGAGAGAACCTTGGGTTCGTTTCTATCTTGGCCGTTGGAAATAACTAGAGACGGATGGATCTTGACACATGTTGAAAAAAAATTTGGATCCCCGACGTTATTGTACTTTTTGGAACACTAATGTTATCTTTTCTCACTTATCTTTTGACTTAGAATGGTAAACATTATCTTTCCTCACTTATCTTTTCAACACGTGTCAGGCATCCATCCGTCTCTAGGTATTTTCGACGGCCAAGTTAGAAATAATGGGTACGCCGGCAGAAATAATGTGTACGCCGATGAAAATAATGGTTACAGAGATGAAAGTAATAGGCACGCTGGCGGAAATAATGGGTATGCCGATGGAAATAATGGTTACAGATAGGGAATAATGGGTACGCCGGCGAAAATAATGGGTACACCGATGTAAATAATTGTTACAGAGAGGGGAATAGGAATAGTACGCCGATGGAAATAATGGTTATAGAGAGGGGAATAATGGGTACGTCAGCGAGTACGCCGGCGGAAATAATGGGTACGCCGATGGAAATAATGGTTACAGAGAGGATAATAGGAATAATGGGTACGCCGGCAAAAATAATGGGTACGCCGATAGAAATAATAGTTACAGAGAAGAGAATAATGGTTACAGAGAGGGGTATTATTAGAAGACGCCACTGTTTCATATTGATGTCCACGTGTCGTGGATCCGACTGTCTATTCATATTGGCGATGACCAAGATTTAAAGGAATCCAAGGACTCTGGGTTCACAGAAAGATTTCAATCCAAACCAAACCGACTATGTATAGAGCCACTAGCATTCCAAAAAGTTTTTCAATACGTGTCAGGCATCCATCCGTCTATAGGTATTTTCGACGGCCAAGATAAAAACGAACCCAAGGTTCAGTAACTTTTGTCGGTTCAAATACCAGACGAACCAAAAGAACGTCATGAAACACGCCAGTAATGAAAAAGGAGGCTGAATGACGTTTCTGTTGATGTCAGAACGGTATCAGGGTCTTTTTCCAACCCGATTTTGAAGATTAGCCTATTTTTTGTTCTTGTTTTAAAAGGTGCCCTCAATCCGTATTTTCACTAAACATCTGCCACATTCCGTACTTTTCTCTTTAAGCAATCATAGATTTCCAAAGTAAATTTTAATTTGTCTACGTGGAGTGAGGGCCGTTATTAAAGGTCAGCTTCTTTTTATAGCGTTGAAAGGACGCATGAGGAGAATATTACAAAATTAGACATCATTTTTCCTAAAATCACAGAACCAAAATCTTTTGTTTTGGAAACTTTGCTTACTATTTTGTTTGAGCAAAATGACCAAAATACCCTTCAAATCTAAGGTCTCCTTTCTATAATTCTGAATTGAGAAAACAATAAAGGCAGCATACATCTAAATATCATGGTTTTAAATTCCGGATTTTGTTCAACCCCAAAACCGAAATTGCAAATACCCGAAAAGTTACACGATATCGACTGAAATTTTAAGATATCAGTCGAAATTTCGTCTAAAATTTAAGAAAAATCAGTCAAAAATCTTGATTTTTAAAATTAACAAATATTTTCTCAAAATTCTGGCAATTTCGGCCGAAATTTAGTATAAGATAAAATATTATATTTAACAGTTTCATCAAATTTCAGCCAAAATTTTGAAATTTCGGCTTCGGCGAGGACCGTACGCATTCCGAAATAGAAATTTGAAACCATCACCTAGCAGAAGACCACGAGACTTGTACAATACCACCTCGTAACCTTGAATGTGTTTTCACTATTTTCAGCCATTTTTGGCAACCTAGAAAATATATTTCATGAAATATTTGTGGGGTCGTTGTAAGAGAAGGGTGGGAGATCGAGAGACTTGAGAAGAGCACGATAACAAGCTCCTAAAAATCAAGAAAATAAAAAACCAATCTTAAAGGAGGTATTTTTTTTCACTATTTTTAATTATCTCATCAAAGGTTCACCTATGGCTAGCCTCTGCATCAAATGTTTCTATTTTGGCATGGGAATTTCTTTGTAACATGGTTCAAATATCTGAGATTTTATATGGTGTAAGCCCTTATAGTCCTGTATTTTTCAAAAAAAAAAGAAAGAAAAGTGTTAGACGGACCACGCTATAGGATGATCCAACCCGTTCATGTGATGGGCCACAACGTAATTAGTTGTTGTTCAAAAAATCACTGCTATTGGATGATCCAAACCCTCCGATCTATAGTGGTTTCCACAATACGCAGTTTCTTTATACATCAGAGGGCTAAGATCATCCTATGGAAATGGACCGTTTGGATCATCCTAGAGTGTGGTCCGTACACCAGTTTTTGAAAAATACGGGATTATAAGGGCTTACTCCATATAAAATCTCCTGAGTATCCTTGCCACAAATCACAATTTAGCACTTTGAACTTTTATAATTAAGCAATGGCACTTTTGTCATTTCATATAATGTCAGTATTGATACTGAATAAATGAATCCAGGGTAATTAATGTAAATTAAAGCCGAGGCTAGGACAATCTCACAAATCCTCTCTCTTGAGAAGATGCTCAGTGGATATTCCATCTTTTTAGGGTTGGATTTCCACTGTCAGAATTCTCTAGGGTTTCAGACGAGAGAGAAATTTGTATCGGAATGTTGTTCTAGATAATCAGGTGCCATGATCGCATGGTTTCTTGTTCAAAACCTGAAATCTCTGTGATCGGGCTTTCGTTCAAGCTATTTTTCGCTCGATTCCGTTCAGATTTCGATTCCAGAGGGTGGTTTTCGTTTATACGGTTTGATTCGATCCGTTTTTCTTTCGAGATCTGTTCGTTGTTCTGTGATTCGAAAGATTAGGGTTAATTTCGAGTTTTTCCTGTAAATCCGTTCGCCATTTTGTGATTTCGTTTATATAGTTTGATTCGATTCGTTTTCCTTTCTAGATCTATTCGTGGTTCTTTGATTCAGAAGATTAGGCTTTATTTGGAGTTTTTCTTTGTAAATCCGATCGCTATTTTGAGTTGTTGTGGTTTAGAGAATTATCGGACGATATTTAGGGTTAGAGTTTTTTGTAAGTGTGTTCGATTGGGATAAGTGAACATGAAAATCAAGGAATTAGATGAGGCAGATTCGGATGAAAAAGAGGTTATTACTCGACGGGAGATTGTTAGGGTTGATGCGAAGAGAGCATTAGTTGGAGCAGGAGCTCGGATTCTGTTCTATCCGACGCTTTTGTACAATGTCTTTCGGAACAAGATTCAGGCCGAGTTTCGGTGGTGGGATGAAGTCGATCAGGTTTTGTAAATTTTCTTGATTTGATCTGTTTATATTGTATGAGTTTCATTCTTGTGTTGCAATGTTTAAGTTTTAATTTCTTCTCATCGATTATAAGTGCTAACAAGGGAAAAAAGAAGAATATATTTGAATTTTGGCAGATTTCTCAAATTAAAACCATTGAATTTTCCATTTTTGAATTCTCTTTACTGGCAAGTGATCCACGATTTGTATGATCTACAGGCTTTCTGTGGATAAAATTTATTAGATTGGCTTGCCCTTGATATTATTGTGTTTCGCTTTTGGCAATTCACTCATATTTTTCTTCATGTTAGTGTAATTTTAATTTCTTCTTATCGATTCCATTAATGAGTGCTAGCAAGATAAAAAGAAGAGTATGTTTGAATATTAGCGAATTTCTCAAATTAAAAGCATTGAACTTTCCATTTTGTATTCGCTTTACTGGGATGTGATTAGGGGTGTAAACGAGCCGAGCCGAGCTTGACCAGGCTCGGCTCGGCTCGGCTCGTTAAGCTCAAAGGCTCGGCTCGGGCTCGAACCAGGCTCGGGCTCGGCTCGGCTCGCTCAGGCTCGGCCAGGCTCGCGAGCCGCTCGCGAGCTTTATCGAGCTTGGTTATAAAGTTTCGCCCATGTCGCAAAGTTTGGTAGCAAAAGCAAATGAAAAAACAAGTAATGATTACAAACAGCGCAAAGGTCAAAGTTCCGTAGCAAAAGCAAATGAAAAAAAAAGAAGTAATGATTACAAACAAAAAAGTAAAATAGCGAATTTATAAAGTTTGAAATGAGAAATTACCAAGAAAAGGTGATAAGTTATGACAATTAAGAAAAAAATACCAAACAGTGCTCAAAGTTATGACAATTACGGGGAAAAAATTAATTTCGGATTTTTCTCAACCGTTTGATATATACGATGTTTACATGACATACGCGCCGTGTACGTTTTTGAATATGATGTTTACCTGACCGAGCCTTAACGAGCCGAGCCGAGCCTGGCCTAACTCGGGCTCGGCTCGTTAAGGATTCGAGCCGAGCTCGAGCGAGCTTCCGAGCCCGAGCCAAAATTGACACCCTTAGATGTGATCCATGATTTGTATGATCTATTGGCTTTCTGTGGATAAAATTTATTTAGCCTTGTATGCCCTTGGTATTATTTCGTATTGTTTTTGGCAATTAACTTATCTAATACATTATCCATTTCCCTCTTACCTGATAATTTGCAGAATGCAGACCACTCCATTGGGGTTTGTGTGAAATTGCTACTTTAGTATTGATAGTAATTAACTAACAAAATTTTGGTGGATTTTTTCAAATTAAAGCGATCGAACTTTCCATTTTTTATTCTCTTTACTGGCATGTGATCACGATTTGTATGATATATCTGCTTTCTGTGGATAAAATTTATTAGCCTGGCATGCCCTTGATATTATTTCGTTTTTTTTTTTTGGGGCAATTCACATGTCTGATTACATTAATTCATTTCCCTTCTACCTGATAATTTCACGCAAACTCCAAGCGAAATTGTTACTTTAGTAGTGATAGTAATTATTTACAGATAGCATGTGTGGCTATGTATGGGTGTAAAATGATAGCCCCACCAGATACCCTTATTCTCTTCCTCTTTTACATCTTCCACCCAACACCGAACAAATATTTTATCTCGTGGTTTATTCCTAATGGTGTTCACAATAGTCCATACCACTTCCACACAACCCAAATCAAGTAACTTCTTTTCTCTTTGTAGTCAATTAAGCAAATAATAATAATAATAATAATAATAATAAATGATTTGGCCAACACTTTGAATTTATTGCCGACATGTTAGATACATCATATCCGTATCGAAACTCAGCACACGAAACTGCGTCCACAAATCATCATTACATGTACTTTCTATTTTAGGCGTGTCCCGTTTCTAAATTTTGGAAGTTCGCCGTGTCCAACACTCCGTGTCCGTGTCCACAAGTCATAGATAATAATAGAAAAGGAAGTAAATTCCGTTTCTAGATTAATGCAAGAAATAGAAAAACCATAGCAACATGAACATCTCTATCTCACAATCAACAACGTTTATTACTCTTCGAAAAGGAAATTCGGGAAGGGGGTTCAGTGGTGGTGGGCAATGAAATCAATCATCTCCTTGGAACTGTGCATCTACTTGGGCTCCGGTCTTTTCTTCCGTGAAATCAAAGGCTAACACCTCTTCTTATGTGGGATTGGTGCTTTGACTGCTGTTGTGATGGTGGTTGTTTGATGAGATCCATAGCTTAGTGGAAGTTAATATCGCATCGAAATTCCATCAGGGCATCCTGGCTTCAAGACATTCTTACAGGTAATTTAAATTTTACAGTAAAAAAGGAAAATATTGATACTGAAATTATCAAATTATTTCTAACTTTTTTGTAAATCAAATCCGATGCAAAAGTTACCAATCCCAAAAGAAACCCCTCTAAAAAGAATGATGACTCCGATTTTCTTTTTCATTAACTTCAGTGGTTGTCTGCCTTTTTCCTTCACGAGGGAGAGCTCGTTGTAGAAGTAGAAACTTCTCGTGTTCGAGGATGGCGGTAGTTACCTGCCACATGTTTAGCAAAAAGCCTGAAAAAATACATCTGAAAATTAGATAAAAAAGAATCCTCTTATTGTCCATTTTGTAAGAAATATTTTTTTAGAAAGAAGTGAGACAGAAATGATAACTAAAAGCCCTTTAAACTAAAAAAAAAAACACTACGAAGTCCTCAATATCCCAAGAACCATACCAGGTACAATTCTGCCCAACCCTCCATTCCTCTATTCGTTTAAGGGGATATGAAGAAGTGAGAAGCTTCTCAAATTTGTCCAAAAACTGAAACCTTGAAAAATATTCAGGATATGAAGAATGTGTGTGTGTGTGTGTGTGTGTGTGAGAGAGAGAGAGAGAGAGAGAGAGAGAGAGAGAGAGATTTGCAGGCTGCATAATGAATTCTAGAGGCGAATATTTCACTTCGGATTCAGTTGCCAAAAATTGAAGGTTATTTGAAAATTAAATATTAGCACCAGAATTTAATTAGTAAACAGGAAAACAGTTACCGAATTTTTAGGTGGCAAATTAGGATTGGTAAATAAAAACCTGATTTGTAGGTGAATCTCTCTGTTATCCTCAACCCCCAATTGAATTAATAGCTACAAAACAAATTTCTAGACGCCGAATTAGTAAGGTACAGTGTTGCATGGATTCGGATTCGTGTGTCGGGATCCGACACGGATTCGAGGTGTTGGATTCGGCAAACCCCCAAAAGTAGTATTCGGATTCAATAATTTTTAAATAAAATAAAATTTTCAAACACACACACACACATGTCTATGCATATATATATTCATGAAAATATTGAGGGTAGAGGGTTGAGGCGAGTTTTGTATTAAGAGAGTTGAAGGAGGAAGGGGGTCGAGGTGCTAGGGTTTTTAATAAAATAGTACGGGTTTTGCTTTCACATAAAAAAAAGTTAAGAATAAAATATGTTTAAGGCTCTGTTTGGTTGCAAAAAGTAGGGAAGACGGCTGAGCATTTCTAGGAATATGAAATACCAAATGTTGTTTGGTTGTCATTTTTTAGCTCAAATCCCATTGGACTTCTAGACATGGAAGAGACATAATTATTAGCTTTTGGCTTAGGTGGCGCCTATGTGGCGGGATTGTCCCCTCCCCTACTTTTCCAATGCCAAACCTTGTTTTTGGTAAAATTTAGAGGGGAGAAGAGTAGAATATGAAATGTCATGTGTAATCATTACTTTTTTCTCTCTTTCTCTCTCCTCTTTCTCTCTCTTCTACTATTTATTTTGTTAATGACACCCCTCCATTCTCCCACATGCTTTGACATCTAACCAAACACACTACCAAAATTCCCTCTAATCTTCTCAGACAAGTCTACACATATCCCACCCTTGACACCTCCTTGTTGACTACTACTTCCACTAAAATCTCATCTAACCAAACAGAGCCTAAAGGAAAAATATACAGGATTCGCATTTCGAAAGAGACAGATGAATCGGATTCGCCTGAAAAAACAGGATTCGTGTGGGACACGGCTACAATAAGAATCAAGGTGTGTCCCATGTGAATCCATGTCCGATTCGGATGCGGAGACGTGTCGACACGGATTCGGCATGGGGGGCATAGAATCCATGCAACATAGGTAAGGTAATGATGAATAAGTAGGGCTGCAAAACGGCAAACCGTTTTATTTTATTTTTTTGAGGGTGGCAAAATCCAATTAAAACCGATTTTCAAAGGGAAAGAAAATTTTGGAAATTCAAATTGGGTGGGATTTTCAATTTTGCATATGTTACGGTGTATCATGGCAAAGCTTTTCAAAATTTTAGCGGCAAATTCAATTTTGTTGAAGTCTCAAACCCAAATTAAAAGTACTAAGCAATTTTGTAGGAGGAATTTTTCCAAAATAAACTTCTCTTGGAAAAAAGATGAATGACAGTGGAAAGAAACACGTTTAGTATATATTATAGATAGATAGTGTTAGAGGACACCCCGTTTGTGGGGTGTCACATAACACCATTCAAAAAAGTAATTATTTACAAATAGTCCTAGCGAACACCTCGTTTGTTGTGTTTCGTGTTAAATTTTCTATTTTCATTTTGATATATTATCAGTGGTGTTGAGTTTTCGATGATGTAAAGATTCACTCCCGTTTGTTCTTATATTGATCTTTCAGTTTCTTTTGCTGGGTGCTGTTCCATTTCCCAAGGATGTTCCTCATTTGAAGCAGCTTGGTGTGGGGGGAGTTATCACCCTCAATGAACCATATGAGACTTTGGTTCCGACATCCCTGTATCATGTGAGTATTTTCTATTTCATGATGAAATACCTTTAAGATACAATTCTCATCTTTCTAGTTTGGAAATCAATGACACAGATTTTGATGCATATAATGACAAATGGTTATAAATTGCATTCAGTTGCATGAATAATACACGGCGATTGGCATATGTGCTCTGTTGTTGAAGTCTCCAGCTTTTCTAAGTCACTGTAACTGATTGCACTTGTGCTTTTATACCCTCAATTTCATGTTTTTCATGTCAGTCAGTAAATGAACTTTGAGGAGAAGAGGGGATACTTATCATAATTTTATTTAGAAAAATGCCAATGAAGGAACATATTCAGTTCTCTCCCTGAAATTTAATTTGCAATTGATTCAAACATTGCGATGGATGAAATCTCTCAAGAAGATCAATTGTCTGATGACATCTTTCCTTAAACATTATCATGGTTGATGTGATGATTGATTCATGGTATTTAAATGAACACCAAATGGTGAAGTGATTATTTTTCCTTTATTGTTATTTGTTCCTTTTCAGTTATTAGAGTGACCTTCTCTTCTGATTTGCAGGCTCATGAGATCGACCACCTTGTGATTCCCACAAGAGATTACCTATTTGCCCCATCATTTGTGGATATTAACCGAGCTGTCGACTTCATACATAGTAAGTGCATATATTTTAACTTGATTTGTATGAATATAGTGGTCTTTTAGAGCCTTTTGGATGTTTTTAATGGGATGAAATTCAAATCAGTTTTTATTTAGGGGTGTCGGTCCCCCAACGTATAGGTGGTGGGTTGGGGAGTCGATCCAAGATGCAGGTCGCTTGGGAGACCTATACCATGGCTTATGCCAGGGAACAACCCAGGACTAAGACAGCTACTTAGACCCTAAGAGCAGCACATACCGCCTTCTGCTCTAGATAAGGGGGAAAGGATTGCATTATTTTTCAAACATGCATGGCATGTGTATACTGTATAGTATCTCCATTTTTCCACTTTATTTGTATATTTTTCTTGTTGATTTTGCCATTCAAAAAAAAATCTTATTGATTTTCCTTTATGAATATAAATATACATCTTTTTATAAGAGAAACCTTTTGTTTCAATATTTTCTCCTCCCTTTATTTATCTTTTCTAATTAGCTGTACAGGCTGTTATATTCCCCAAAAAACTATAAACAGCCAATCAAAGAAGTGTTTAATAAAGTGAAGAGTGTTAATTTTTTAGTTACCTTTGTCACTAGGCTACTACCGCAGCTCCAGGGGCCCAGCTTCCTAGGGTTGGCTGCTCAATAGCAAGTATGCTTGAAGTTGAAAGTAGAAAACTGCAGAATTGTAGCTCTTACATGTGTTGTTGTTTATAATCTACATTATAGGCGGAAACACGGGTCACTCTTCTACCCTTCACATGGGAACATTGGTATACTATATTTTTTTTCTAATTAATCAAAGATGTAATTTTGCCTTATATGGAGGATGTGTAGAATCATAGATATATGTTGTATTTTTTGAACACTGACATCACAGAAGACAGTCGCTAAAATCTGTCTTGTTCACATAAGGCCCCTTTTGATTATCAGAAATTGATGGCCAATGTACGTCAAGGCTACATTGCCCACTGTAACTTTCTTTGAATCGAGTTAACATGACAGAATGTTTTTATATAGTTAGGGTTGCCCTTAGTAAGTGATAATCATGGATTGAGGGAAAGTGATGTGCATGTTGTATCGTTATGTCAAATAAAAAGGTCTTGAGGATCATGGCATGGCCCCATTCCCTTGTAATCCTCTTGAAATAAAAATACATGGAACATTATCTATGATTATTTATTGATTACTATACTTACAAGTTTCCTTGAATCGGAGAGTGATATTTTATTGAAGGAAGTACATTGGTATGCGAACATAATTGATTGAAGAAATCTGGATTTAAAGAAGAGGTTTTGATTGAAGAAAGTTGGATTTTAAGAAGAGGATTTTGGTTTTACTTTACGACAACAACAACAAAACCTTTTAGCTATCGAGTAGGCTCAGCGTATAATAAATAGATACTCGTGCAGGCTCAACATATCGTATCTGACATGATAGGATATTGATCCTCGTTCTAGATACTTATATTTTTTCAAAATAACTATCGTGTTCCTAACTTATGTCTCTCTTCATATTAGCCATTGTGTTTGTTGCTTCCTAGTATCGCATATATGCACTTATAATTTTGAGTATGTGTCTTATAAAATCCATTTAAATTTATTATTAATTTCATCTTCTTAGTTAAATCTAGCGAAATTTTATAGGATCATATTTATGCATGTCTTGTGCCTTACCTAATGGTATGGGAATATGGATTATCATATTTGTATCAGTGTCCTATATTTTGGAAAATTTTGTCTTATTTTTGTTCCTGTTTCTATCTTCGTAATTAGGTGTCATTAACCTTCATACTATCTCCTCTCTCTATTCTCTCTGTTCTTGTTGTCTAACATTATGATCAATCTGCCACCTCTCTCTCTCTCTCTCTCTCTCTCTCTCTCTCTCTCTCTCTCTCTCTCTCGTTGTTGCCATCCAGTAATACTGTCAAGTTGTCACCATCCAGTCGGAGACCCAAAAGGGCACCAATTTCATTGGGTTTTTTTTCTAGCATCCGTCCATCACAGTGGGGTTATCTGACCTTGTATCCCACCACTATGACATTGGGGTAGTTCCAACAAGGTTCGACAAGGAGAAAACCCCTTTTGGTGGGTTGCATGAAGTTGATACGACCTTCACTCTGATGGTCCACGAGGAACTACCTGTAATTGACACAACCAAAGCTTATTTGATGTTACTTTATCTCGATAAATTCTGAAAAGTTGCAGTAAATTAAATAATTATAGTATTTTCTTGATAAATGAACTACAGTTGCCTTTACAATAAAAAAGATAGAATTCAGATTTTATTCGGAATTGATTCCATAAATACAATTTTATTTTTTAGACAATCCATTTATATCCCCTAGATTGGTTGCTTACAATGAAGCACGGGTACTCCTAAAAAGCCCTCGTACCCGTGTCGGGTGCGTATCCGGTACGGGTACGTTTGGGTATGTCCCGGGTACGCACCCGAGAGATTATTTAAAAAAAAATGAATTTTTGTGAGTCGGGTGCGTTTGGGGTGCGCACCCGACGCACCTGACACGTTTATCTTCTTTTTTTAAAACAAAACTTAAGTTAGGGGGGTGTTTGGAGTAAAAAGGGGGGGGGGTCTTTAAAACCACGATTTAAAAGCACGATTTGGGTTTTTTTTTAAACCCTAACTCTGTAACTCATCTCTCTCTCTCTCTCTCTCTCTCTCTCTCTCTCTCTCTCTCTCTCTCTCTCTCTCTCTCTCTCTCTCTCTCCCTCTTCCTCTCCCTCTCCCTCTCCCTCCGGCTCCCTCTCCCGACGGCCCTCCCGACGGCTCCCTCGTCCGACGGAACCTCCCTCTCTCTCTCTCTCTCTCTCTCTCTCTCTCTCTCTCTCTCTCTCTCTCCCGACGGCTCTCCCTCCGGCTCCCTCCTCCGACGGAACCTCCGGCACTCTCTCCGGCTTTCCCTTCCACTCTATTAAAGGTATTTCTCTCTCTCTCTCTCTCTCTCTACTGCTCTCTCTCTCTCTCTCTGATTCTCTCTCTCTCTCCCCGTGCTCTCTCTCTCTCTGTGATTCTCTCTCTCTCTCTCCCCGTGCTCTCTCTCTCTCCTCTCTCTCTCAGCCTCTATCTCTGTTTCCCTCTCTCTCTGTGCCTCTATCTCTCTCTCTCTCAGCCTCTCTCCTCTCTGTGTTTCTCTCTCTCTCTATATATCTCTTTCTCTCTCTGTTTTTTTTTTTTGGATTTTGTCAATCGATTTTGATTCCAAAACAGATTATTGAGTCCAAAAATCTGCTTTGGATTCACAATCTGTTCTCAAAATCCAAAAGTCAAAACAAACAGGGCCCAATAATCATTAATCTGTTTGGTTTTGGATTTTGAGAACATTTTTTGGATTTTGTCAATCGATTTTGAGTCCAAAACAGATTATTTGGCCCTGTTTGTTTTGGATTTTGAGAACATTTTTTGGATTTTGTCAATCGATTTTGAGTCCAAAACAAAAACAGATTAATGATTATTGGGCCCTGTTTGTTTTGACTTTTGGATTTTGAGAACAGATTGTGAATCCAAAGCAGATTTTTGGACTCACAATCTGTTGAATCTAATTTTGAGTCCAAGAATCAGCTTCGGACTCACAATCTGTTCTCAAAATCCAAATCTGATTTTTGGGTGCAATACATGTTGGCTGTTGAGAGTCCAAAACTGAGTTTTGGGTGCAATACCTGTTGGCTGTTGACTGTTGAGAGTACAAAACTTATTTTTGGGTGCAAATACCTGTTGTCTGTTACTCTGTTGAGACTTGAGAGTCCAAAACTGATTTTTGGATGCAATACGCCAATACCTGTTGAGACTTGAGACTTGAGAGTCTAAAATTGCTTCATTATAAATTTATAATTGCATTGCATTGGATTGCCATTTGCCATTTGCCATTTGCCATTTGCCACTTGCCTTTTGAATTTATATGGGTATGTTTGGTTGTGTATACAATTGTTTAATTTACATGGGTATGTTTGGTTATGTATACAAATTTACAATTGGTGTTGCCTTGTAAGTTGTAACCTTGTTTGTTTCAATTTGTGTAATTGAGAATTAGAGTCCCTTGTTTTGTTGGGTTGCAACGTTGCGTACTAAAATTGTTTTTGTTGTTTAATAGATTTTAGAATGTCTTCATCCGGTGCTAGTAGCGCCGCCCAAGCCGCACATACGTCTTCTACTGATGAAGATTTGTCGAAGCCTTTATGTAAGCATGTCTCTAGATTTGATAAAGATCCTAAGGGTGGAGGGAATGTGAGGTGGCAATGCAATTTTTGCAGTACGAGTTTCAGTAGCTCCTACACAAGGGTTAGGGCGCACTTGTTGAAGATAGCGGGACAAGGAATCGGACCATGTCCTAAAGTGAAAGCAAGTGATCTACTTGCAATGCAAAGGTTTGAGGAAGAATGCAAAGAGATTATGAAGCAAAATGCTCCCAAGAAAGTGCCATTGTCGAGTACTGGATCATTGGGTTGCACAAGTATGTTTGTGGCTCCAAGTTATGATTTGAAGAAGAGAAAGACAAGTGGAAATGTGAGTGCACTTGAAAAAGCTTTCAACATGGCGGCCCGTGATCAACTACATGCCGAGATTGCTAGGATGTTTTACTCCGGTGGCTTGTCCTTTCACCTAGCAAGAAACCCATACTATGCTAGTTCCTACACTTTTGCCGCCAACAATGCACTTTCAGGGTATTTGCCTCCGGGGTACAACTTGCTTAGGACAACTCTACTTCAAAGAAAGAGGGCTAATATTGATAGGTTGTTGCAACCTATTAGAGACACGTGGAGGGAGAAAGGGTGAGCATTGTTAGTGATGGATGGAGCGACTCACAGAGGAGGCCTCTCATTAACTTCATGGCGGTGTCGGAAGGTAGAGCTATGTTTCTTAAGGCGATAGATTGTTCGGGGGAGACAAAAGACAAGCATTTCATTGCTAACTTATTTAAGGAAGTCATTAATGAGGTTGGACATGATAAGGTTGTCCAGGTAGTTACCGATAATGCTCCAAATTGTAAGGCGGCCGAACAACTTGTTGAAGCTCAATTTCCTTCCATATTTTGGACCCCGTGTGTGGTGCACACACTTATTCTTACTTTGAAGAATATTTGTGCGGCAAAGAATGTGGAAGTAAATCAAATTGCCTATGGAGAATGTAGTTGGATCTCGGATATTGCGGGAGATGTCATGCTAGTGAAGAATTTCATCATGAATCATTCGATGAGATTGGCCATATTCAACGACTTCAATAGTTTGAAGTTGCTTTCCGTTGCCGAGACTCGCTTTGCGAGTGTTATTGTGATGCTTAAGAGATTTAAACTCTTAAAGCAAAGTTTACAATCGATGGTGATTAGTGACAAATGGAATTGCTATCGAGATGGTGATGTAGGAAAAGCAAAGTTTGTAAAAGAGAAGGTGTTAGATGACATTTGGTGGGATTCTATCGATTACATACTCTCTTTTACATCTTCAATGTATGACATGCTAAGAGAGTGTGACACGGATAAGCCTTGTCTTCATTTGGTTTATGATATGTGGGACACGATGATTGAGAAAGTGAAGACGGCATCTATAGGAAGGAAGCAAAGAGAAAAGAAGAAGAGTCTAGCTTTTATGAAGTGGTGCAAGAAATTCTTTTTGATCGTTGGAACAAGAGCAACACTTCGCTTCATTGCTTGGCTCATTCATTGAATCCAAGGTTAGGTGACTTCAAATTTTATTTAGATTAATAGTTATGTTCATTGTGAACTTTATTTCCTACTTTTAACATGAAACTAAAATATTTTTTCTATTCTTGAAGGTATTACAGCGAAGAATGGCTTAGTGCCAGTTCAAATCGTGTTCCTCCACATAAGGATACAGAGATTTATGCAGAGAGGGTAAAGTGCCTCAAAAGGTACTTTCCCAATTCAGCAGATCGCACGAAGGCGAATGTGGAGTTTGCCCACTTCTCTATGAAGTCTGGATTATTCAATGACATTGATTCCATCAATGACCGAGCTACTTTAGAGCCTGATGATTGGTGGGCTGTCCACGGTACGTGTGCTCCTATGCTTCAAAGCTTAGCTTTGAAGCTTCTTATGCAACCTTCGTCTTCATCTTGTGCCGAGAGGAATTGGAGCACTTACTCCTTTGTGCATTCTTTGAGAAAGAACAAGATAACTCCACAACGGGCTCAGGACTTGGTTTTTGTTCATAGTAATCTCCGTCTTCTATCAAGACGATCTCCACAGTATGCACAGGGAGAGACGAGGATGTGGGACATAGGTGGAGATTCATTTGACTCTTTTGAGGATGTTGGGGTGCTTGAAGTTGCTAGCCTTTCACTCGATGAGCCGGATTTGGAAGCCGTTGTTTTTACCGATGATGTAGATGATGATATTGGAGATGAGGCGACGGACATTGTATCTAATGAATGATGCGATCGTAACATCTTGTACTTAAAGTTGGAAGTTGGAACTTATGAAATATGGAGTAATATTAGATTTTGCTATTTTGGTGATGTTAATTGTAATTTGATTGTTCTTTAATTGTTTTTAATTTTTATAAATATATAATAAAATAATAAAAAATATTATTATATTTAACGTACCCGAACGTACCCACACCCGGGTTTTTTGAAAAATCACGTACCCGCGTACCCGTGTCGTGTCGTACCCGTACCCGTGCTTCCTAGGTTGCTTAGAATCATATGTTCAAAGTGATTTTGGGTGATCGGAAATCAAAAGTAGTGCCTAATGAAGTGGACAATCCAGATTGATAGGTGGGGCTCACTTATTTTGTCTAGAAGACTTCAACCAGCACAACTGTGAAACCAAGATCCTTCAAAATTGGAGAGTACTCGACTCAACACAATATGTTAAGGATAAGGGTGTGGGATATATGTCGGATATGACTGATCTGTATCCTCATTTTTTACTTTTTTCTTCTTTTGCCACTATTGGTTAGGTGCCTGGTCTTTCTTATGTAGACAAATGTAAGATACCTTTGGAGCATAGATCATCTTTATCTTTTTTATATTCTTCATCACAAAGGAAATAGAATCCTAACAATCCTAACCTCCAGATGTTTCTTTATTCTTTTCCTATTACTCATCATGCAATAAATAAGAATCATTAGCTAAAGAGAGAGGTCTCCTAGGAAATGATGAGTTAATTTGTATTACGTGAGATATGTGTGGGCTTTCTAAAATTCAAGCCATGTTTGCTCTAAACTTTTTTTTAACTTTTCTTAGAGGATCCATACCCATGTGCTACTCACATATGGTGTCCCTGTGTATTGGCACGCTAAAATTTTATAATTTTGAGGATCCTTGTACCAGTCCTCACAGTATTAGATACCCGCACCCTTATTAAGGTAACATGGCAGCACAGCACTTCCACTGTGGTTATTTGCTCATTATTCAAATTCTCTGTCAAGGAGAAGAGGCTTGTAACTGTGATTATGGGCCTCTGTTTATTAGGTATTGGTACTGGAGTTGGATTTAGTGGTTGTGACTCTTCTTAGTTTTGTGCTGGTTATTTCAGAGGTCGGTAAAAATGTGATTTCTGTTATCCTTTTCTAATTTTGAAATATAAATTTGTTTTCTTGTACAGATAATGCATCCTATGGGAGAACAACATACGTTCACTGTAAAGCTGGGAGGGGACGTAGCACCACAATTGTCCTATGTTATCTGGTAAATTCTTCATTCCATGTAGCCGTGGTTTCATCTGCTTAACCACTTCTAGTGTCGGTGGTGATTTTGTGTTAGGTGATGCTACATTTGGTCGATACAAGGCTTCCACCCATCTTGGACATATTCAAACCAGATTACGCACCTATTAAGAAATAACAGGGAATATGGAGCACCTACAATAAGACATTGTTGGCCATGAATTTGAATTGTAATCTTATCTAGATTGGATGGTGATGGAAGTAACCCCGCGTAGTATTAAGTGACACCAATTTCCCATTTCCATCATAGTGATCATTCATAAGATCCATCCATAGAAAAATGCCTTGTCATACACATTTCTGTCTAAATATCAATAGTTAAAAAGAGTAGAACTTTTGCTGTTATCATTGAATGGAGTCTGGTCATACAAGCTATATTATTTTCAATATTACAGGTGGAGTATAAGCACATGACACCTGCTGCTGCCTTAGATTATGTGCGATCAAGAAGACCTCGAGTGCTCTTAGCTCCTTCTCAGTGGCAAGTAAGAACTTTTATGTTTTAAATTTCACCATATTGAGATGTTTTTATCTTGTTTCTTTGTTCATGTTACTGGTAGACACTTTTGTTACTCGCAACTTTAAGCAATTATGTGAAAATTTATCTGCTTTATCTTATGAAAAAATCATGTAGATGTAAATTCTTCTGAATTTATCAAATAATTGTACCTAAAATTGGTCTTATTTTTCTTGTGATGAGAACAAATATTTTTCTGATACCCGGAGCTCCTGTTTCTTTGGGAATATGTTGCACACTTGTACTGTTCCTGTCCTCCATACCAAGGTCATGGCCCCATTGTCTTAAAAGGTTTTAAATTTCGGTTTCAGGGTATATTTCGGTCCCCACCGAAACCAAAATTTCAGCTGAAATTTGGTAAAGGATTAAAAAAAAATATTTTTCCTGAAATTTCGGCCGAAATTTTGTACGTTTCATCGATTTCAGATTTCGGTCGCTTCAATTTCGTCCTTGACCGCTTCGATTTCGGTCTCGACCGAAATCCGAAATTTCAAATTTCGGATGAAATTTAAAACCTTGATTGCCTTGTAGAAAAGCTACTATATGGTCATTTTTGCAAGAAAAGTTAGTCAGTTGTTTGTTCGGTCCACTGTCACCCATTTGATGTTAGTTGGGGACATTTTTCTGCGTTTTGAAATTATTAATTCATAGACAGTCTGTAGAACACATGCTTTTTTCCCCACACACACACACACACAAAGTGCATGGTAAGACCAAGTTCAGAATCTTATGTCACACACAAAGTGCATGGTAGAACCAAGTTCAGAATCTGATGTCATTTTTGCTAGTTTCCTTCAAAAGTGGGCAAGCTATGATTTCTAGACACGGACACGATAAACTCCCAAATTTTAGAAACGGGGACACGGCTAAAATCACGATTTGTGGATACGGATTCGTGTGTCGAGTTTCGACACGGATACGGGTTGTCTGACATGGCAACATCTAAAAATCTAGAAATTGTGACTCGTACGCACATAAAAATTATTGACTACTATCATAATTTGTAACAATATATATTATATTCATTTAATAAAATAAAAAGTCTTAGAATTAATCAACTATAATATAAAACAAACGTGAGATAATCAAATAGCAACGCATTCATCAATTTAATCCAGGTCTCTTCCGTCTCCAATATGGAATGAGAAAGGGAAACCAATATGACAGCAAATATTAGTTAAAGAAGAGCTAAAAGTAGAATTTATAATAAAAGAAGAGTTAATAAGAAAAGAGATAAACACAATAAAACAGAATGTCACACTTGACACGGTACAAAAACGTGTTCACACACCCACATTAAGTCACTTTTAGCAGTACATATAAAAGTGTCAAAAGGAATGTGGACACACGTGTCGTGTCGGAGTGGCGGCAATAAATTCAAAGTGTCGACTAAATCATAAGTGGTAAATCTCCTTATTACCATAATATAGGCGGTGTGATATCATTTTTGCTAGGTACCTTCAAAAGTGGTAACCCTTCTTGTTACCAATGTACAGGCGGTTCAAGAATATTGGAAGCGCCGGTCAAATATTCTAATGATCCAAAACCAGGCACCGACAAGCTCTCCCTCCCGCGATGAAGTCCTCATAACAGAGGAAGATCTTGAAGGGTATGGCACTCGCGACAATGTTTCCAAAGAGCTGAGCATCGTTCCTAGGCCAATGATAGCAAGGCTATCTTGTCTCTTTGCAGCCCTCAAGGTTTATGGCAGCAGTTGCCCTACTGTGGCTAGCCGCCTGTCTGAAATACCCGCCTGCTAATGAAGAGTTCCCCACTGGCCGGCTGCCTGAATTTTACGCTGGTTACCAGAAATGATCAAATGTAATGGAATTGTATACAAATAAAGTCGGCTTCATGATTAAAAGAACATGAAAGGCCCACAGAACTGAAAATATTTTTGAGTGTACCTTCTTTTTGTTTAGTTGGCAGATACAGATTACTTTTTTCAGCTGGATTGGAAATCCGATTGCGTTTGACAAGGTTGGTTTATCACTTTATCTGCTTGTAAATTAGGTTATTTTACTTGCTTTCTCGTGTCTGTCCATTTTATTCATGGGTTTCAAATGTTATCGGATTAAAATTAAGTTTTTAATAGGGGAGATTGATATCCATGTTACCATATTTTGATAATGGCACTACTCTTTGTTTTGCATCTTTTTAATTAGCTTTTAATGGCTGTTAGTTACAATGAAGTTGATATCAACATACAATCAGAAAAATGGGAAACAAAGTGAGTGGTGCCATTATCAAAGTATGGTAATCGGATATCAGCTGCCTTTTAATATTGTATAGCCGTTGGATTGTATGTTGAAATCCTTAGCCCCAAGGTTCAAAATATTTTGGCCAGTGTGGATGAGAGAGAACATAATCAAGGGAAATGATATTTGTCCCTTTTTCACTTGGGACAGCCCTGTATAGTGTAAAACAGTAGTTATAAATACACTAGAGGTGGTTGTCCCGGGTGTAAAATGCTGAAGATATGCACACACACCTAATGGCTTTTCTTTGTTTCCGTGGTAGCTCACTGTTACATGATCTAATCAAACACTAAAAAGTCCATCAGAATAGAAGATTGTTCCTTCTTTTTTTTTTGCCCATGAACTATCTCTTCAATAGATACGTTTGCTCCAAAGTTGAGATAAGGATTGGGCCAAGATTAGAAATGAGCCACTGTTCCACATTCAAGTCTATCAATTGAGAATGACCTTTTTGAGTGAACTTCACTCGACGAAGAATTAGTATCATGCTGATTTTATGTGACTGAGACTGCCATATACATAATTACTCTTCAAGTCTTTGCTATCTTTGATAAAATGACTGTAAAACAAAATTTATGCCCATTTTTTAAAAGGTCAAGAACCAATTGTGGAATGGCTCATCCCCAACAAGTGCCCATTTTTTAAAAGGTCAAGAACCAGTTGTGGAATGGCTCATCCCCAACAAGTGCCAACAAATGAATAATAATACAGGTCACAAATCTCAAAATCATTCTCATAGGAAGGAGCAACAGAACTTAGAAAATGGTCCTCCAAAAATGTGGGCTTTTTAGTTTGTATTTCTTCTAATAAATGAGGGCAGATTTATGACATAACAACCATCTCCAATGCCGCATGAACCCATGCAATGGTTTTGGACCATTAAAGAAGGCTTTCCCACGCTTAGCTTTTGGAAAAACACAAGCAGACACCCCATATGCTCACTGTTAATAGGATGGACAACTGTTACCAAAACCAAAAAATGCATAAAACCAATGGATGTGAAGTCATATAGCGAATGAATGTTGAAAATGCCGCAAGCAACGTTAGCTTTACAGAATTTTCAAAGCCCATTCACTATGATAGTTGCAGCAAATGATCTGCACATTTCCATTTGTTTTCTTCTTTGTTTCAAAGTGGACTCGTCACAAAATCAGTTTTCATATGAAAAGATGGAAGACCAATATCAGTAACCCTTGCATGTAATTTATTCCAACAAGCCCTTTTGTCAATTTGATGATTTTACATACTTCCCAAGATGATAAAAACACCTCATCACAAGTGTCATGAAACATGAGAAATGATCCAGTGTGGCATTCAACTTTGGTGCAACTAGTATAAACGACTGAAGGGTTCTCTTCCTCTAATGCAGTCAAACAAGTGGATGCAAAAAAAAAAAGGCAATAACCTTTCGGAAAATGAAGGTTAAAAGAATGAAAGGATTTAACCATCAAGTGGAAAGATTTTATTTCCCTTGAGCAAGTAGAGGAGCTATAGATTCTTTCCATCTACTAAATCGTAAAGGCCCTCCATAGAGTCGAGCCTCGTGCGGATATGGTTAGGATATAAGGGCTTCTGACCCTTGAAGCAGTGAACTCAGAACACAAATTACCCACCCAAAAAGAAAATCAGGATTACCGCCATCTTGAAATTAGCTTCAATCGTCGTAGCATGGCTCATCTGAGATATCCAGTAATGTCAGCATAGGTGAAGATGTGAATAAAATTAATTCGAAAAGTTTTGGAATTCTTTGAGACGGGACAAGATCAAAGTCATCACCAAGAATGCTGGAAATCTGCTGTAAAAATTCAGAAACATTTCTAGTCTAGTGAAAGAGAATTCAGCAACCCATAAAAGCTGGGTGAAAAGCTTACCATCACCATCATCCATGTTCAGATCATCCTCGTCGTCATCGAAATCAATGTTCTGTAAATATTATGCAAGGGCACAAACATTATTAACTCTAATCCATGCAAGAACTGTGAGAAAAATAATAAGATCCAATGCTCGCGAGTAAAGGCCAAACCTCATCAGGCTAAATAATGTGAGTAGCATCAATGTCTAATTACAAAGCTTAAAAGGTTTGTGTGTGTGTGTGTGTGTGTCTCTGTGTGTGTGTGTGTGTGTGTGTGTGAGAGAGAGAGAGAGAGAGACTTAGGGCTTCAATTTATGAACTCGGATGCTTGTGTAGGCCCAACATAACGTGTTGGACATTCTACAATACAGATACTCATACTTGGATACTTCATGAATATTTTTGTTGGTGGCTTCAATTTATGATACTCTGATACTTTTTATTTTTTAAAGATAACAGAGAACTTTTATTTCATCAGTGCAAGAAACAAGTACAGGGGACAAGTTGTCCCCGGGAAGGCTGAACCGTCGAGAGGGTCAGCATTACATCGAAAAGTAGACAGTCACTAAAAACAGGGGGTTGCCTCCATCAGTACAGCATTACCTCCAGGTAAAACGTCACAATCAACCCCCAACTTAGCCAGTTCGTCCGCCACAGTGTTTGCAGACCTTCTCATGTGAGACAATTGTGGACGAATTAGGCGAACCAAGTCTCGAATGGCTTCGAGTTTTCTGGCAAGTCTCCATGGACCAGGGCTCTTGTTCCTAGCCCAGGCAATAGCATTAGTGGAGTCCCCCTCTACGATCAATGGTCCCAAATTGTGCTTTTCATACCATCTCAGCCCGTAGAGCAATGCCATCACCTCGGCCTCATTTGCATCACAGAATCCAACAGAACCAGAGTAGGACATTAAGATAGTCCTGTTGTGATCTCTAATTACTTCACCAAAACCCGCCCTACCGGGGTTTCCAAAAGAGCTTCCATCAAAGTTTAGCTTTAGCCACCCTTCCGGTGGCGGAACCCATTGCGGAGACGGACGTATACAGGTGTTTTTCTCTGATATCACCGTAGCCCAGTGTCGAAGGATGGTCCCAGTAGAGTAAGAGTTGCTGCCCTTCGCTTGGGACCATGCTACAGTAGCCATCTTGATATCGAGAGCCGTACGATGATGTACCTTCTTCTTGCCATTGAAAATCCGATTGTTTCACTCCATCCAGATGTGCCACGAGACCCGCATTTGAGATTTATCTCCACAAAGATTCCCCGATACATCCATGGAAAGCCCCGTTCCAGTCTAGTATCACCCTTGTTATCTTCTTTTGGAAGACCCAATGCATGCCGAAAAATTTATAATACCCATCCATACCTGGAAAGCAAATGGGCAAATGAAGGAATAAATGGTCGAGCATCTCTTCCGCATTTAGACACATCACGCATCTTCTTCTTTTTTGAATGATAAACAACACATCACGCATCTGCTCGCTAGAAGGAATCCACGCTGTTATAGCCACTCACAGGTGTTAATGCATCGGTGTACCAGGGTCCAAATAAAAGCGGTGATGCGCGGCGGAATAGCTGGGTTGCGAGACACAAGCACGTCTTGAGACGGAGCCATTCCCCCTATTGATTTTTTGAAAGAAGGATTTGGCATGCAAACCGCCCTGTGGGTCAGGTGTCCACACCCATTTATCCGGTTCATGTTGAGAGCAGTAACATGCAGATACAGTTTGTATTAAAGTCCCAAATTGCTCCACCTCTTCATCCTTTAAATTCTGTTGTAATCGAATGTCCCAGAAAGTATTATCAAATCCCTTATTCCGCACAAAATATTCAGCAATCGAGCATCCGGATTTGACGCTAATCGATAGAGTTCTGGATATGCTTCAGATAAGATTTTGTCCCCCACCCAAAGGTCCAACCAAAAACGAACATCATCTCCCCAACCAAAGCGGAATCGAACGTTGGGCAAAAAAAGTTGTCGCGTTGAACATTCTGATTTCCATACACCGGAGCCTTTATGACCCGAAGGGTGTTGACCAACCCAATCGCCCGAACAAACGCCGTACTTATCAGCAATGATAGTATGCCACAATGAGTACTTCTCCATGCCGAATCTCCATAGCCACTTGCCCAAAAGAGACATGCTCCTTAACCGGATTCTTCCAATTCCGATCCCTCCTTTTTGTTTTGATTTGCACACCCTACTCCACTTCACAAGGTGTTTGGTTCTTTTTCCACATTCCATCCCTTCCCACAAGAAATCCCTTTGTATTTGTCCAATATGGTTTGCAACTTTAGCCAGAATTTTGTATATCGATATGAAATAAACAGGCATGTTCACGAGCGCCACTTTGATAAGCGTTATTCTCCCCCGAAAAATAGATACTTGTTCTTCCAAGTCGCGAGCTTCCGTTCAATACGCTCTACCACCGGGTCCCAAAAAGCTTCTCTCCAGGGGGAAGCCCAAAGTATTTAACAGGAAAACTTACCGCCAGACAGCCAAGAATGGTTGTGTATTCTTCGACAGCAATTTGCTCAAGGTTGATCTCGTCAACAGCGCTCTTTGAAAAATTAATCTTCATCCAGGTCAGAATTTCAAGCCACCACAAAATACGTTTGGAACTAATAATTTGCACCATACCATCCTTCAAAAATAGGACAGTATCATCAGCAAACTGGAGGTGTGTTATTGCTTGTGAGTTACGGCATGGTTTTAGGACCGTGATGAACCCACACTACCCTGCTTTGTCGATGAGTAGACTCAAAGATTCTGCCACTATAATGAATAAGTATGGGGACAACGGATCACCTTGTCGGACTCCGGAGATCCATTTATCATGACCGAGAAAGTTGTCGCGGATAGGCGGGCAGATATCCATTGCCTCCATCTTGATCCAAAGCCCATCCGCTCCAAGATGTAATCCAGTACTCCCCAGTCCACGTGATCATAGGCCATTTCAAGATCAACACGTACCAAGATGCCATGTTTATCTTCCCGTTCCATGGTTGTCCAAGAGTTCATTAGCTATAAGGATGCAATCAAGGATCTGACTCTCTTTTACAAATGCGCCCTAATACTTGGAGATGATGTCTCCCATGACCGTTTTGATGCGAAGGGCAAGGACCTTGGCCAATAACTTGTACATGCTATGGACAAGATTGATGGGCCTGAAGTCTTTTATTTCCACCGCCCCTTCTTTCTTGGGTATCAGTGTGATGAACGTTGTGTTTGATTAACTCCCAATAGCAGGTATAGAACGCCATGGGGAAACCATCCGGACCCGGTGCTTTATCCTTTGGCATGGAGTGTAATGCCTCTTCAATTTCCTCCACCGTGCAGCTTCTTTCGAGCCATTCTGCACGGTCCGGAGTAATCTTCATAAATTTGAGTCCATCGAATTTTGGTAGCCAAAGGTATGGTTGAGAATACAATTGCCGATAGAAGTTAACGATGATATTCCGGATCTCCCCTTTGTCTTCGATCATGGTATCATTCACCACCAGACAGTTAATGGTATTAACACGTCACCTGATACTTGTGTAGGCCCAACATGACGTGTCTGACATTTTACAATGCCGATACTCATACTTGGATACTTCTTCATGAATATTTTTGTTGTTCAAAATAACTATATTGTTTGAAACATATGTGACTTTCTTCGAATTAACTATAATGCTTTTTGCTTTGAAACGTCTGTGACTTTGTTCGAATTAACTAATAATGCTTTTTGCTTTATAGTGTCACGTATTTGCAATTATAATCTTGACCATATGAATCTTATAGATACTATTTTAAAATTCTTCTTTAATTTAAATCTATTTAAGTTTTATGATGTTTTATTTATGTCTTACACCCATATCCGTATTCGTGTCTAAGAATTTGGAAAATGTCAATTCATATCTTTGTTCCCATGTCTACCCATGGTTTTTAATTTCAACCGAAATACGAAATTTCGGGTTTCGGTCGAGATCGAAACCGAAATCGGTAATACCCGAAACGTTCGTTTATTTCCGCCAAAATTTTGTTCGAAATTTAAGGTATTTCACCCAATAATCTAGATTTTTGATAATTATTTAGTATTATCCTCAAATTTCAGCTGAAATTACCGAAATTTCGGTAATTTTGGTTGAAATTCTGTACGAGATAAAATAGCAGTTAATTTGATTTTGGCGGATTTCAGCCGAAATTTCGAGTTTTCGGCCGAAATTTCGGTTTCGGTGAGGACCGAAATGCATTCCAAAACCAAAATTTGAAACCATGTGTCTCCCAACATGACCTCTCAGCATCCTACCAACTCATATCTATAGACTTAGATTTTGCTCGATAAAAATAGGGAGATGATAAATTCGCAACCCCCTGTAGGATGATTCACACCGTCTTTTAACGTGAATTGTGGCAGACTTTAACACTTTTTTTACATGTAAAAAGGGAGCGAATCATCCTACAGGGGTGTGGATTTGTCAGCGCCCTAAAAATATATATACAAATACAAGATATCCCTTGTGCTCTAAAATACGGATACGGACACAGTCACAAATATGACTCAGCATTTTAAAAATGTAAGACAGAAATAGGGATACGGGTGTCCCATACCATGATAAAAGATAAAAGAATTCTTATTTTTTGAATGGGAGATAGTTTTAAAAGATAAAAGACATGCATAAGAAAATACCATAAAAATGATAAATGTGTATGTACCACACAATAAACAAAAAGCACTGTAGTTAATTCGAAGATAGTGACATATTTGAAATTTGATAATGATTGATCAGATTTGCCGAATCTCTTGATTTGGCTAAGGTGATCATGGAGGGAGATTCGCTTAATGTCATAGGGTGGCTGAAGGGAAATAGGCCCACCCCTTGGAGATTTGTTGGGTGGATTGATGAGATTAGAGATAGGTTGGGAGAATTCGAGGTACTTTTTCAGCGTGTCAAAAGTTCGGCTAATGAAGAGGGGAAATAGACTCACTAGAGCTGGAGTGGGGAGAAAGGAGATTGAGCTCTTTGATTTTTTGCCCCTTAAAGTTCCCGTTTGGTGTCATGTTTAATTGTATTTCTTTGTTCTTTCTCTTCTCAGTCGACCTCCTCGGTCGGCTTTGCTTTGTACCTTTTTCCTCTTTTCTATATTAATGAATTTTTTTACAATTCAAAAAAATGATTGACTCATTTTAAAGGATCTATGAAGCATCTGATATGACTATCTGTATAGTTTCACAAGTACACTAATATCTTGGGCCTCCACAAGTATCCGGGAATCATTGCTCATAATATGTGACTGATAAAGGTACACCAATTAGAAAACCCAAAAGCATTTCAACTTACAAGAGTTAGATAGGGCAAAGTCAAGAAACAAAGAGATTAAAACCAGTATTTAAAACCCCGTACTAGGAAAAAAAACATGCCCAAGGTAAAATCAAGTTGACTCGGCCAAGTCACTGATCGACACTGAGTATCTTATTGACTTGGCTACGAAAAGGAGTCTTTGATTGATTTGGAAGGGCGAAAATCGAGTCAACTCAGTTGATCCATTGATTGACTAGGGAATTTATAAAACAGTGGTTAAAGGGGACTCAAAACAATGAGAAATCAGATCCTTGACCTGTTTGTAACATTTTGTACAGCAGAGAGGATTAACGCATCTTATTTAGGTTATTCAGCCCTTCAGTAGGACTTCATAATCTTATTGTTTTATTTAAAGAAATTCAATACAGTTTGGTTGAATTTTTCTTCTAAAATGGCAGATCCTGTCAGAAAAAACAGAGCAGAAAATTGCATTGAGAAGATTTCCAGAGTGGGTTCGATAACAATCAAACAAGGAAAGAACTATAGTGTTCACTAGATCTAAAGTTTGAGTACTTTTAATAACATATGACAAAATAAAGTGATGAGAGGGCAGTCAAATCTACTATCTAAGAACAGGAACATATGGCTATGTGGGTTTGGTTTCTTTTCTTTTCTTTTTTTTATGAATGGCAAACTAGGTGGATTTCCTTTGGACACTGGATTTTGAAAACCTCCCAGATATGATGCCTGGATGTGAATTTAGATGTTGAAATGGACATAGATATGGTGATGCATGTTGACAACATAACATCGACGCAAATAAATTATTTCCTTGATCACATTAGGATAATAACTTATAAGTACACACTGAAACCCAGGCTCATCAAGTATTCCCAAACCTCTTTTTAAAATGAAAATAAATAAAAAATCAGACAAATGCATCTAATTGCAAAAAATAATAACATGGTAAAATATAAAGACATTTAAATAACAACTGACTCTTGAAATAACATGAGACTGCCTCTTGAAATAGCATGAGACACATAAGCGCATGATATCAAATGTCAATCTCAACTTACAGCAGAATCCACAAATACCTTCAACCCACAAAATTTAGAACGGTAACACTGCTAAAACAGAAAATATCTATAATCTTTCTGGGATGACTTTCTTGGTCATCTTTTTTGAAATGAAATTTGCTACCATTCAAAATATATATATATATATATATATATATATATATATATATATAATCACGATTTATGGACACAGATTCATGCGTCAAGTTTTGACATTAATACAAGGAGCCTGACATAGAAACCCCTAAGAATCTACAAATGATGACACGCTCATACCCATACATACATTTAAAATTGTTGATTACTATCATAACTTGCAACAATATAAATACTGTATTAGTTAACAAACTAATAAATCTTAGGATTAATCAACTATAATTTTAAACAACCATCAGATAATCCAATAACAACGCATTCATCAATTTAATATGGTTCTCTTAAGTCTCCAATATGCAGTGAGAAATGGAGACCAATAGGATTTAGGATACAATGAATATAATATTAGAATAAGAGTTTGTTTAGGGTTATCATTCAAAAAAAAAAAAAGTTTGTTTAGGGTTTTAGGTTTAGGGGAGGGAATATAATGGCAAATATTAGATAAAGAAGACCTAAAAGAAGAGTTAATAATAAAAGAGGTAAACACAATATTCAATAATAAAACAGAATGTTACATTTGACACGATACACAAACATGTCAACACAGCCACATTAAGTCTGACACTTCTAGCAGCACATTTAAAAGCTATGATTTGGTCGACACTTTGAATTTCTTGTTGACACACGTGTCATGTCGTGTCTGCCACGACATCCGTGTCGACACTCCTTTAGACACTTTTAAATGTACTGGTTAAGTTTTAGTAACTTTATATGTATGCACGTGTATGAGTGTGCCACCATGTCAGATACCTCATATCCGTGTCAAAAATCGGCACATGAATCTGTATCTACAAATCATGATTATATGTACTTTCTATTTTAGCGGTGTCCCCGTTTCTAAATTTTGGGAGTTTGCCGTGTCCGACACTCCGTGTCCATGTCCACAAATCATAGTTTAAAAGCGTCGAAAGGAGTGTCAAAACGTGTGGATATGTGTGTCATGTCAGCACATGTGTCGGCAATAAATTCAAAGGGTCAGCTAAATCAGGGGTTTCAAAGATCCTTTTGAATTATATGAGGGCCACATTAAGTCTGACCCATGGTTACTGATTTTAATTTATTCTTTTAGAGTTAGTTTGATGAAGATTGTGGACCCATCTAGGAAATGTGTGGCCATAGTAGGTATTGAAGAAGCAACCTAGTCAGGCGATAAAATGATTTATGCTAACATCAAGGTGAGCCCATCCATGTCCACGAGCTAAAAAGTCAACAAAGTTGATCAAATTTAACTTAAAAGGGTTTATTGGAATTTTTATGTATTGTTTAGAGTTGGTTTAAGATAAGTTTTACCTGGGTCATATCTTGGACAATCATGGAAGACATTTTAGGTCTTAATGTATATAATATAGATGTTGGCATTGCCACCCTTAAGATTAGGCATATCACCCATGTTAGCTTATCCTTTATGTGAAAAACTAAATTAAATCAAATAAGGTAAACTAAAATGGTTGGAAGTGCCTGAATATATGGGTGGCAGTACCTACCCCACATTTTTATTATACAAGTCAAAATTCCTTCTGCGATGTATTTTAAGTTGATGTAATTTTATTTTTATTTTTTAGGCAACAGGTTTAGTTAGTTTTATTAGGATTAGTTTTGAAAATATTTTAACTCCGCCTGTGTTTTTCACAGCCTGTCCCGACTCCCAAGCCAGGATAAAGGAGGAGGGTAGGCATCAGATTGGCAGCCGGCCATAAACTTTGTCACTTTTATATGAAATGAATCCTATATAAAATTTCACCTTCTTCATGAAAATTTTCTAAAGGATTCATTAGCCGACCCCAACTAGTTTGGGACAAAGGTTTAGGGCACGTTCGGCAAGGCTTCTCATTCTCGCCCAATTTAACGGACGAGAGACGGAGTGATGAGAATCTCTAGAAACGGTTATTTATCGCTTTGTAGGATACTATCTTTTAGTCGAAAAAGTAGGCAAATTTTTAGAAACGGACCTTAGCGTCACACAGCCGAACGGGATTTTTGAGATTTTTTTGGCTTTCGTCATTCTCCACCCCTAAAAAAGGGGGAAATCCCATAAAAAAAATAGTTGCCGAACACGCCCTTAGTTGAGTTGAGTTGAGTTGAGTTTTGAAATTTTTTTGAATGATTATTGATATTAAAAACTGCACAATCATTTTTTTACCTTCAACTTAGGTTCTAGAAATGATAATTAGAAAAGATACAATAGATATAGGAAATTGATGGTCAAGACCGCAAAAGAAGTTTAGCCTGTTTAAGAGGGTTTAGCACAATTGTTACAGTTTTGTTTTTAATAGTTTTGTTTCGATGTTCCAGAATTATTCAATTTCAAGAATAGATTATCCTTTTCTGTGGATTCTCCGTATTTTGGGTTGAATTATGCGTGTTTCATCTTAACTTCTCCCACTAGATTTCTTGTTAGCTTCTCTTTAACGTTATTGTTTATTTCTCTCTTTCTTCCTTCCTCTTGTTTTCTTACATCTAGGATGTGGATTTAGGACTCATCATGGCTTGGTTGCATTGTAATCTTAGTATGAATTTTAAAAAGGCCCTTTTTGCACGAGTTTAGGAGTTATGAGAAGAGGTGTTGGGCATAAGTAGGTTGCAGGAAACTACTGATTTAGAGGCTTAAATAGGTTGCAGGAAACTTTTAATTGGTGTTTGGAATAGCTAAGATTAGTTGGTAATCAATTGTGAAGATCATGTAGTTGTAGGAGGTTTTAGTACTGTTTAAAGCCTTAAATATAGCTTCTCATTGAGGGATTCTATGTATTTCATTGTTACTTTTCCTTAAATTTAATGACTACTGACGTTTGGCACCTGCCTTATAAACATTTAATCATCTTTATTCCCTTTTCTTGTTATTCTATTTTGTTCCATTCTTAATTTGATCTAGCCCCCAAGTTGTGTTGTTCTAACATACGTCACCCAAATTAAAGTAGGAAACCAACATGCCTGAGTTTTCTAGTACAAACCTGGTTATAGTCACCATCATCACTATCTTCTTCTTCTTCTTCTTCAATTTTTCCTTCATCATCTTCGCTTTCACCTTCTTTCTTTACCTTCTCACCTTTCCCATCTTGGCCCTGTATATCTATAAGAATTAGAAGTTTTCCCTTGTAGAGAATAGAAACAACAACCACCCGAACACAAAGTTCTAGCAAATAAACTCTGATGAGGAAAAGGTGATGACCTATATTAATGATAGAAAGAGTGGGATTAAAAAAAACAATAGCAAGCTAAAGAAAATTCTTTCGACAACTTTTTTTTAATGCTAAGATCTACAATGCATACATGAATAATAATTGAAATGTTTTTTGTTTTTTTTTTGGAATGTCAAATGTTTGTGTCCATCTCACTTCCTACAAGGATGACATGCTCAAAAACCTCTTGGAAGCAAAACCTGTAAGGAACTAAGGATAGCACCATAATTCACAACCAGTTAAGAGCAATAAACGGATTAAACAGGCAGAGGCTACTTAATCTCACCTTATACTTCTGTTCAAGCTTCTCAAACATATCCATCTTACTTAGGCCTGTCACACAGAGCCAGACACAAGTTAGAATAATATCTCCCAGTACTGTGGTATGAAATTCAATTAACTGAATATAGATATGTGAGTGCTAATTGCTATAACTATAAGCAGATATGGAACAATTCATGTTCAAATTTGAAGATGCCCATGAAATAAAATAAAGTATTCGGCAAATGATGTTGAATAATGAGAAACAGTTACGAATTCAAGTTAATCATTTAAGGTATCATAAGTCACCAAACTTACTGCTTATTTAGGAGTTAATTTCAGAAGGCTGTTGACCTTCCAATTATTTAACATTCTGCTTCATAAAGTAATCAACAAATTACATATCCAAGAAGTTCATCATTAGTTCATTGAAAATAATATAAGTATCAAGAGGTTGATGGGAAAGAAGAAGTGCAGCCCCAAATACACGCACATGGATGGAACACAGTTGCCATATGCAAAAGAAAAAGAATCTTTACAAATTGCCAAGTGTGTAGCATAAGTTAAGAGCGTGAATAATACAACAATGTTGCATTGCAGAAGCAAACTGGCTGTTAGAAGAAGAAAAGGAGATGAGAATGAGAGAAAGCAGAGTGAGTTGAGGATAGCTCCCCCTTACTTATGAATTCATATAAAGAGAGAAGAGTACAATGACCGCTATGCCCTAAGGCATCAACATACACATAAATACTTCTAACACTGGCAAAGGTTTCTCATTGATAATCAAAATTATGAATGCCGTGAATTATATGCAGTACGAATGAAATCGCAAAGTCTCACTTTAATCGTGTTTCAACAAATGTTGCAATTATGATATTCTCCAGTCTGTTTAAACGAATACTCTAAAAAAGGCTAGTGTCAGCGTTGCCATGCTTGTTGGGATCCTAGAGTTATCCACTCAAGGTGATGCGGATTGTAGGCCCAATAAGAGGCATATCTGTCCAATAGGACTTGTAGGGATATTTTTATTGTTCGTAGGGATATTTTAGGGATTTAATTTGGGATTATTAGGGTTATTTTAGTCTTTTACTATTGATGGTTGCCTATATTTAGGCCAAATTACAGACATTATGTTAGCTTTTGATGAATTGAATTGATTGACAATCCCCCCACGCCACCCCAGATTTCTTCTTCCTCTATTCTTCTATTATTTTTCTCTTCCTCTTTTCTTTCTCCTCTTTATTCTATTTCTATTCCCCGGCCTGCATCACAAGGCATCCTCAAGGGATGCTTCTCATTGTTCAGTATTTGCTGGGGGATTAAATTAGCAGACTGGCATCCTTCTTGTACATACCCTTCAAAAAAATCCTTCTCGTAGATCCTAGAGTTATCCACTCAAGGCATCCTCAAAGAATGCTTTATGTTGTTCATTATGTGAGGATTGCAACAACTATATGGACAACTGCAGTGCTCAAAATCTTTTGCACGGGAAATGTACATGAAAACAGTATGCATTGCCTGATGGAAAATGTTATAGATATCAGCAATATGAATCTTTTGTGAGGATATAACTTCAAAATATCAAGAAAAAATAGGAAAAGGGGGAAATTCATTTTACACTAACAAATTCATAGAGCACAATTTATGATAGTAAATGTACCACACACACAAATATGTGGGTGTTAGGTATGTACATTTGCTATGTATCCGAATATCATAACTGCCACATTTTCCTTGCCATTGACTCTGTATATGTGGTCGTCTTTGCAAGTTTGTAGTCTGATTACAAACACTTCTACCATTTTCATTTAATGCGCGATTCATTATTATTGATCTAATAACAAATAAACACAAGCTTCTTCTTATGTTTATTTACATTAGAAACAGTTAGAAGTGTGTTGTGTGTCTTGTCTAAGGGCATTTCTGTGTTTGTATCTTTTCCTTCTACATATAAATACCTAAGTGAGGGGGAACAATCTCCAACTCACTCTTTCGAGCCCTAGGGTTGTGGTGCCCTAGGGACCACTATGGAAGCTTCCTCTTCTTCTTCCTCCTCACCTTGAAACCCTAACCCTACCCGTGCCCTAACTCTTCCTCCTCACCTTGAGGAGATTTATATGAAGCAACCTCCAGGGTATGTTGCTCAGGGGAGATGTCCTCCTCGGTATGTCACTTGAAGAAATCTATCTACGGCATCAAGCAGCCTCCTAGAGCATGGTTTGGGAGATTTAGTGATGTTGTCATGCTGTTTGGCATAAAGCAATGTGCAATAGATCACTCTGTCTTCAGCCATCATTCTACGGTTGGTTGTGTTCTCGATAGTTTATGTTGATGACATTATCATTACTGGAGGTGATTTAATGGGGATTCAGCAGCTGAAGACCTTCTTACATAAAGAATTTTCTACCAAATACCTAAGTCGTCTTAGGTACTTTCTTGGCATTGAGGTAGCCTATTCCACCAGGGGCATCTCCCTCTTGCAGAGGAAATATGTATAGGATTTATTTGATGAGACAAGTAATCTTGGAGTGAAACCTGATTCTGTTCCCATGGATCCGAATGTGCTTCTTCCTGAAGAAGGAGATTTATTAGATGACCCTGGGAGATAGAAAAGATTAGTTGGTAAGCTCATATACCTCACAGTCACTCAACCAGACATCTCCTTTGATGTTGGAGTTGTCAGCCAGTAGATGAGCTCTCCTCGTACTTCTCATTGGGCAGCAGTGCTTCAAATTGTTAGGTACTTGAAAGGTGCTCCAGTAAGAGGCATAATGTTTAAGAAGTATGGGCATCAGAAAATAGAGGGGTACACAGATGTCGATTGGGCAAGATCTCCAGCTGACAGGAGATCTAACACAAGATGTTGCACTTTCATAGGAGGGGACCTTGTGTCATGGCGCAATAAGAAACAAGATCTTATATCCAAATCCAGTGCAGAAGCCAAATATAGAGATATGGCACACACAAGTGGAGAGCTTATTTGGTTACGCTCCCTTTTTATCAGAGATCAGATTTCCTCCTTCCTCTCCTTCTCAGTTGTATTGTGACAATACGACTGTGATCCATATTGCCATAAATCCGGTCTTCCATGAGAGGACTGAGCACATTGAGGTTGATTGTCATTTCATCGGTCACAGAATCCAGAAGGGAGAGATATGCACGGTGTTTACTAGATCAGTGGATCAACTAGCTGATACGTTGACAAAGCCATTTAACAAAGCTAAGTTGAGTGACATTTGTAACAAGCTAGGAATGTTTGATATATACATTCAAGCTTGAAGGGGAGTGTTAGAAGGTGTATATGTGACTAAGGGCACTTTTGTCCATGTACTCTTCTCTTTCATATAAATACATAAGTGAGGGGGAGAACACTCTAACTCACACATTTCCATCTCTTCTCTTCTCCTCTCATGGCTTTCAACAATAGAAAAACTTACAAATTTTAACGAACAAATATTGCTATAGGAGGCATCAATTAGGATGTGCCTAGGTTGGGAAAGGGCCAACCAACCCATGAAATGTTATTGACCTAAGCACATGAGTGACCCTTACACTATTGAGCCCAGACTCATCCTAGCAAATCCAAGTGGTGACTACAGCCCAGACTTCATACTATTATAGTTATCAATAATGCAGAACTCCTTTATTGGAAAAATGTAAAAAGTACAGCCTAATGTTTTCAAAAATATCTATTGAAAGTGCAACTTATTTTGTCTCAGATATACAAACTCTTAAAATAATAAAACCAGATGGCTTGCCCCAAAAAATCTGTGGCTGAAAAAAGGATAACAGTCCAATTTTCTCAAATTTCCAAGTACATACTATTGTACTGAATGATGCGGGAAGGCACTTTTGCCTTTCAAGAACTATGATCTTCCTCCTAAAATCTTTAAGCAAAATCATGTAGGATCCTAAGTTCATGCTAGTGGGGCTATATGTAACCAACAACAACCAAGATTCTTTAAAAGTGAGATTACACCTATTACAAGTAAAAATAAGCCATGAATATCTCAATTTTGTGATGCAAATAACAATAACTAATAAAGAAAGAGACTGGAAGTATTTTGAAAAGAGCACTTAAAAAACATTATCAAAGACAAAAAGGAATATTAACTTTAAACAATAAAGTTATTCACGACCAGATATAAATATATAATAATATGTTCAAACATGTCATTAATATGCTCATATATTCCACTTTAATTAACTTAACAAGGCAATAATATTAGTATGACAATAACAGTTTATCCATTGTTTGCATTTTTTTGACCTTTTGAAAAAAATAATAGCTCAATTGACCTTGCATCAATGACCATACGAGTCCCACATTTTTTATCAGTGTCTATAGAGTCCGTGTGGTTAGATCAGGACCCAAACCGTATAGTGTGTGTGTGTGTGTGTAGACACACACACACACACACACACACAAAGTCGGTGGTGCCTCACACTCATTTTAGTATCCTTCGACCCTATTTCTTTGTTTAGAACTTTTTCATTATTTGCCCAATTCCTAAACAAGTGGGTGCCAATGCCATTTCCCTCATACTTGAGTGAGTGTGCGTGTGCGCTGCATAAGCAAAGCAGAGAGTACATTAATGCACCTAATTTTCAACAAACCTGATTCTGGATCCCATCGCAAATTCTTTTGGTCGTGCTTCACCCGTTTTAAACCTGACAAAGCTATACCACATTACTAAAGAAATCTCAAAAAGTTTTGATTAAAACAAACAATGGATAAGACGGTAACAGACGAAAACCTATACAGATCAGTTAACCACTTCTCAACTCTGCCTAGGTTATTTCGAACACATACCTTGAAGTAGTTCTAGAGGGAAATTAGCAGGAGTAAGCTTTAGAAAATGTGAAAGAGAATCACGCTTTGCTTTGGTTTCTGGTTTGTTCACATCAGAATACCGTTCAATATCTACAGCCCGGCTATCTGATATCACAAAGACGCAACCAAGTACAATCAACATAATTTCATCAAATGAACCTAAGGAATTTAGGAATGCAATACAGAAATCCATTGTAAGTATTGTGGAAGCTGATTAAAACTGTATGGTTTTCTAAAATATACAAGAATCTTGGGGTATGTTTTGTTGCACAAATGCTCGGAATTCATTGGAATTTAAAATTCCAATGAATGTTGATTCCTTGTTTGGTTGCCAATATTACATCGAAGTTCCATTTTACTCCCCAACATGTTCCAGACATCATTATTGTTTTTTTTTTTTTTTTGCACACTTGGGGTCCATGCAGCACTAATGCCCCCACTACTCATTTCCAACCAAATTCTACCAAAAAGTTAAATTTTTGGTAGAAGAATAGTGGAATAGGTTGTGTCTTTTCTATCTGTATTACATGTGAGGAGGAGTGCTCTCCAACTCACAACTTTCTTCTCTTCTTCTCCTCTCTCAACATGGTATCAGAGCCCTAAGGTTGTGGTACCCTCAGGACCACCATTATAGCCTCTCCACCCTCTCCACCTTCCCCCTTGGATTCTCCCTAACCCTAACCCTAACCTCGCCCGCGACCCCTCTTCTCTCCCCAGCCCACCCGCCCCTAACCTCACCCGCGGCCCTTCCCTCCACCGGAAACCCTCAACCCCCCCCCCCCTCCGGCGACCCTCGGCTCCTCCTTCCAACCCCCCGATGACCCTTCCCTCTCCTCCCTGCAATCTACCACCACCTCCGCCAATCCTTCTCCACCTCCCTACGTCCCACCCGACCCTCTCTGCACCTACCGCCACCCCTCCCTTCCTTCTTCCACCTCCCTGCATCCCGCCAGCCCCTCTTCTCCCCTCACCAACCCCATCCACACCTCCCTCACCCTTGTTCTTGTACTATGTCTCTCCTTTCTTCCTACTCTATTCCAGTCTTTTGTTTTTTGTGCACCTTCTTTAACGTGTCTTCCTATGACTCTTCACATTCTGCTTACTCATCGGGGCAGCAGTATCATGGCAGAGTTCGCTCTGTGATTTCTCTCTTTGTTTTTTGTTATATTATTGTTCCCGGTGTGGTTGAGAGCCTCTCTTTATTTCTATGGATCCTATAGCCATTCTAGATCTTCCTCCGTCATTGCTCCCCCACCGGCACCCTCTTCTAACTATACTCCTTCCATCTACTCTCCTTCTGTCGAGCAGTCTTTTCCTCAAATGGCGTCGGAGAAACTCGACAAATACAATTATCTCAGCCAACGTATGACAGTTCGGACCTACCTCCTCGCTAGAGGTAGGGTGTCTCTTATTGAGCGTGATCCCCCTCCCTCCATGGACCCATCCTATGATAGGTGGCGACAGGATGATGCTTTGATCCACACTCTTCTGTGGCAAAGCATGGTTCCCCATGTAGCTCGTCCGATGATGAGCCTGACGACTGCCAAGGCCATCTGGGATCACACCGCACTTCTCTATTCTGGGGTTGATAACCTCACCAGTATGTGCGCCACCTATTCTAAGTGGATACGCCTCGAGAGCAGTGATACCCCTTTCTCCACCCATTACAGCCATTTTGTCTCTCTCTGCCAACAGTTGGACGCCTTCATGCCTCTCACTTATGATCTGACTATTCTTGCTCGGCAGCGAGATCAGCTCCGTGCTGTTCATTTCCTTCAGTCCTTGGGTCCGGACTTTCTGCCTTTTTTACAACAACTTATCGGCTCTGGATCTCTTCCATCTCTCACGGAGATTTACTCACGAGCCCAGCAGTGCCTCCTAGCTGTTCTCCCAGTACTCTTCATGTCGAGGGCTCTGCCCTTGCTGCATATGATGGTGGTGATTGTTCGGACCGTGGCAATGGGTTTTTTTTTTACCGTGGTCAGGGTCACCTAGGTGGCCGAGATTTTGGTAGTGGCAGAGGTATTGGTGGTCGTGAGCAGCAATTCTGCATTCATTGTCAGCGGGAGGGCCATCATATCGATACTTGATTTACCTTACACCTAGAGCTCCGTCTATCCTACTCTGCGCACATTTCTGTTGCTTATGTTAATGCCTCCTTATCCTCCTCCATAGTCCCTGCCACGCCTGATGATACTATCCAACTCTCCAGAGCTGACTATGAGGAGTTCCAGCGCCTTCGTCTGAGTAGCCGACCACCCACTGCGAGCTTTGTGCAACCAGGTAGTTCGCCTGCCTGTCTTCTCACTCAATCCAACCCCTGGATCATTGATTCAAAGGCCTCCAACCATTTGAACGATAACTCTTCGTCCCTTACCTCATTTCGGCCATTTCATTCTCTATCTCAATCAGTTACTCTTGTTGATGGGACAACGGCTCCCATTTCTAGTGTTGGTACTCTTTCTCCCTATTCTGATCTTACTTTATCTTCCGTGCTTTGTGTTCCTAAATCTCATTTTAATTTGCTCTGTTAGTCAGCTTACTAAATCTCTTAACTGCTATATCTCATTTTTCCCTTCCTAATATCTTTTTCAAGATCTTTCGACTGGAAAGACGAGTGGCTCGGGTCGCGAGGTGGACAGCCTTTATCATCTTCATTGTCGACCGTCGCCTATCATTTTGCACAGTTCAGTTGATGCCTATCAGTGACATTGTCGTATTGGTCATTCATCTCTTCGGTGGCTCCAAAGACCTCTATTGTCTCTTCCCCACTTCAGCCCTTTCAGTGCGGGTCATATGAACTAGGCAAACACCAACATGTGTCATTTCCCTCTCGCGTTGTTAGTCGAATTTCGAGACCTTTTGAGTTGGTCCATTCTAATGTATAGGGTCCCTCGTGGACCACGTCGTTTTCTGGTTATAAGTACTTTATTGAGTTTGTGGATGAATTTTCTCGTATGACATGGTTGTTTTTACTTATGCTCCTTTTGGTTGCCGGAATATTTTTGGTTCTTGGAATTTTTGTGGAACAAAAAACTTCCTGGGAGATTGGTGGGGAAAAAAACTCCCTGGAAGTATCCCAGTAAAATAAAAATCCCTTGTTTGGTTGACCGGACTATGGTGGGAAAAAAAATGCTTTGTTTGGTTGCTTGAACTGTTGGGAAGAAAAAAATTCTTCTGCAAGCTTATTTTTGGTTCCTGGGAGTATTTTTTTTTCCTTCCTGGGGTTTCGTGAGGGGTTATTTTGGTTCCTGGGATTATTTTGGGCCCACCAACCAAACGTGGGTTACCTGCGAAAATTCCACAAAAGTCCCAAGAATCAAAAAAATTCTGGCAACCAAACGTAGCATTAAGGATCGATCTGAAGTCTTTAATGCTTTTCGCACATTTTATGTTGAGATTGTTAATCAATATGATTTTTTCCTCTTAAATGTTTACGCACTGATAGTCCTTGGGAGTACTTTTCTACCTCCCATGGTTTTCAAGAGTTCTTAGCTACTCGTGGCATCATCCATCAATCATCTTGTGCTTATAACCCCCAACAGAATGGTGTAGCTGAGAGAAAGTTGGGATATCTCCTTGATATGGCCCGCACTCTCCTCTTTCAGATGCAGGTCCCTAAAATATATTGGAGTGATGCCATTCTTACTTCATGTTTCTTGGCTAACCGCCTTCCCTCTTCAGTGTTAGGTAATCAAAACCCCTTCTCTGTGTTACATCCTCAGGGCCACTCATTTCCTCCTACCCCACGCGTCTTAGGTTGTGTTTGCTTTGTTCATAACCTTGCTCCAGGTTTGGACAAATTTGACCCCGAGGCGGAGCGATGTGTCTTTCTGGACTACTCTCGTACCCAGAAAGATTATAAGTGTTACAGTCCCAGGCTTCGTCGGCTCTTTTTGTTCACGAGACGGGACTCACGTGCAGGACCAATAGGAATACACTTCACTACTGGAGCGCAGATAGTGCAATTGTGCTCGAGCGCAGGAACACTACTCTCTCTCTCTCTCTCTCTCTCTCTCTCTCTCTCTCTCTCTCTCTCTCTCTCTCTCTATAAATATATATTTATTTATTTATTTATATAAGAATTAAGACTTAATTTAGGAAAACTCTAATCATTAATCAATTCCAAATTAAAGCTCTAAACCGACCAATGTGAACTTAAAAAGCAACTTGGGACTTCACCTTAAAGATGTTGCTAAGCAAACAATTCAAAAAGGAAACTAGAAAAATTTATCAAAGGGATCAGTCCATCATATGACAAAATCCAAGGAAAGGCTTTGTTTGGTTGCAAGTATTTACCTTGAAGATTAGTAGTGTAAGTAGTCAAAAGGAAGGAGACAAGCATTAGGTTAACCTGGAGCTTACATCACAGAATAGTGGTAAGTAGTTTTTGATTGTCAACCTCGTAGAGTAGTGGTATGGGGTGTCATTACCAATATAGAGAGAGAAAATAGAGAGGTAAGAGAGAGTAAGAGAGAGAGAGAGAGTAAGAGAGAGAGAGAGAGAGAGAAGCATCATTCCCAAGAAATCCAAGCAAAATCCCACCTCTTTGTGGATTTTGACATGGATTTCATAATGGATTTCATAGGGAGGGGACAAGGGTGACACATCACCAGACATGCAATGACATCCCCGCAGTCACATGGGATGTCAATGCTATATTGGCCACCAAACAAGCGGGGTTTTGCAGACATGGCACCCAAATGCCAAGCAAAACCCCTAAGCTAAAACCAGGCTTTTGCGCAACCAAACACACCCTAGGAACAAAGGATAATTTGGCGGGCCTTAAGAACAAGTCCTGCGTGCTTTTTTTTGAAATCATAGTTACATCATAACAATTTCTAAAGATAGCCCAATTTTTTAGGGTCGTGTTTTTCATTATAGGTAGTAAGGCTGCTTTCTTTTACTTCCTAAAAAGGCCAACGGCATACATTATCTATAAAAACGAAAACGAATGAAACAGCTAATAATGGAATAACTCATGATCTAATTCTTACTTGATTTTGGGTCTACATCTAGATGATAAGGAGAGTACTTCAAGAACTTTTGCAATGCCACTTTCTGTTGACATAAGGTTTTCTCCCAGGCCTGAAATTCTAATTCTGTTGGAATTTCGGGCAATTTTACATCTTCCTGCAATTGCAGAAATTATCAATGTTTCCAAACCAAGAAATATAAAACATTCTATCTTTCCACCTCGAACCCAAGAGAAAACATTTCTCATAAACTACTCATGAAATATTAGTGAATTTTATATTTTAAAATTTCAAGTAATTGTTCAGAAATGTTTTTTTTTCTTTTGAAAATCAAGTGTTTTTTCCCTCCAACCGGTAAAGAGATAAAATCCATTATAAGCCAATCCAAAATGCACAAGCTATAAGCCCAAAATAGTCTCTGGGAGAACATTTCCCACAAAGAAATAAGTCCAGCCAATGGCCAGGAGCCACTAGGTCAAGCACATTAGCTTAGCTTCCAAATACTACCACCTGTGAGAACAACGATGGTTATATAAATGAATCAGAAATCAGACTTCCTGAGTTTAAGAACACGATTTAAGCAACCAAGTCTAGTATGGAGGAACATTCCATATTTGTCAACTAACATTTTAAGAACCTTCTTCAATATTTATGTCAGGCCGGTACTCCAAATCGGTAAAATACCAATCACCTCTCACGCTTCTAAAACCGTGTAGTTAACTAGATCGAGGGCATCGCGTCTAAATCCCAATTTTTTGCTAATATTTATTCACAAGGTATTACTATTATCAATGATGTGACTACTATAATTTCCTCTCCCAATGGTTGGATTAAGCTTAACATTGATAGGAAAAATAAGCTGTGCTTCATATGAAAGAGTTGGGAATCCATTCAACTAGCCTCTGGGGAACTTTTCTGAGTTGACTAATAGGGTTGTCTTGGCTTATGGAGGTCATTGTGGTGGGAGTGATGCGGTGGAAGCTGAGGGCAAAGCGGTGTCGACTAGATTTAAGCTAATATCTCTCTTAAGCCCCTCTGATATATGGATTGAAGGTGACTCTCTCATCACTATTAGATGGCCCGAAGAGGAATCTCGTCCTTGGAGGCTCAAACGGCTATTCAGGGAGACGAACATTGTCGCCACTTTGGAGTCTCCTACACATCCATCAAGAAACACTTGGGTTGTTTTCCTTGCTAATTTGAAGACAAATGTACAAATTATATAGTGTGGCATGAAATTTTAATGTTGCAGTCCCAAGCTATCAGCCGATCATGGGACCAAGACCCTGGTGTCACCCCATGTGGACACAATATAATAGTAGCTAGCCCAACAACTTAAATGAACATCCCTGATGGGATCTAGTGCAACAACGATGGTCTAGTAAAATGACATATATAACAATCTAACCCTTATAGCCATATCAAAATAAAGGATCTTTCAAGTAGTCTCATAGTAGGTGGACATATTTAACACTCAACATCAAAAACTGAATCATTGTTGTGTAATATGAAGATGTGGAAAAATAACAACCATTGCATTAGAATGAATGCAAATTAACATGTCTTTAGAGATAAATTCCAAGTCCTCAAATAGTGGCACATGTTGACCTTACAATAAAAAACCCATAACATAACAGAATGTAAGGTCCATGGAACTGAAGGCGTGACCTGATAAACGCCACTAATGTGTTATATGAGTTATTATGCACTTTTCACAATAAAGCAACAATCTCCAACAACGGTTAAACCGTTAAAGCATGGCAAAAACTCAAAAGATTCAAATGGCTAAATCTCAATCGAATAATTGGCTGAATTTTAAGAGAATTCGAACTCGGGAATCTCACAATTTAAACTTGGCCCATCATTGAGCCTGAGACAATATTTGAAGTTTAAACTCAGTCCAAAACCCTCACTGTCTGTTTTTGTAAACTCACAGCATCATTCAAAACAAATATGACAATTTAAATGAGATTAATTAATTTTGTTATTTATGGTGAAGCAATTTGTTAACAAAGTTAAACGGCATTTTTAAAAATGCAATAGAAAATGTCCTTGGGCCCAGTACAATTGAAACTAGTAGAATATATTTCATTGATTCAATTGTAATTTTCTTTCCTTTTTTTTTGAATGGTAGCAATTTATCATTAAGATAAGAATGGAAAGACCGAGATGGTCAAACCAAGCATTACAAATAGAAATCAAAGAACATTTCCGTCGAGAATGATAAACCCGATCAGGGAAAGGAAGTCAAACATTTCCAACCCCGGCTAGTCTATGCCTTCCCTGGCAGGTCTATCCGCCATGCTATTGGCAGATTGGCAGACCTGTGAGCATCATTGAAGGTAATTGAAGCACCTTTGATTTTGTCTTGGATCTCATCAAAATACTGGGTGAATCTCAGATGGGGCACAAAAGAGTCTCTAAGCCACCGCATGACATTGAAGGAGTCTCCCTCCACAATCACCCTATCCAGGCAATCTCTATCTAAAAACTTTATCCCCTGATGGACAGCTCGAACCTCCGCTTCGCTCACATTTGATACTCCAACTGGCCCTGCAAAGACCCAAATGACATCTCCCCTTGAGTCTCTTAGCACACCTCCAATGCCTGCCGGACCCCGGTTCCCCATACTAGATCCGTCAAAATTAAGCTTAAAGAGCCCTTGAGATCGAGGCTTCCATTCTTGAACGATTGCAGGACGCTGCTCACAACTATTCCAAATTTCCTTCCATCTCTCCCATAGGTCAAAGAAAGAAACAAACCTAAAGGAGGGAAGAATCCTCACCCACGATATAGATAGAGCTATCAATTTTAAATTCTTTCTATAAACATTTTTTAAAACATTTTAAATGCCTTTCTTTCTATAAACATTATACTTAAAAACAAAGGGATTTTAATATGGGAAATTATATATGCACCAAGTGTTTTGATAAACATGCGCTCCACTTGTTTGTCGTCTAGCATTTAAAGGGTTTTAAGCGCTTGTTGAGAACAGTAATATCCTCTGACATCCCTTTAAATGCTACATGACAAACAAGTGGAGAGCATCTTTATCAAAAGCACTTGGCGCAGATATCATTTCCCTTTTAATATTTAAAGTTGATCTTGATTCGACATTAGAAGTATATTAATTGTTCCCCATCATTTCCCTTTTAATATTGAAAGTTGATCTTGATTTGACATTAGAAGTATATTAATTGTTCCCCAATAACCGAATACTTTTATCCGTAAAGACTGCATATTTGATTCCATCCATGAATCCATTTTCTTCCCTGCGAGTTCTAGTATCGATAAGAATACTAGTTCCTACTCTTCAGCCAAAAAATTAACAAGTTCTCGATAATTTAAGCTTCCTCGAAAATCAAAAAAGTTTCAATAGATTTCCAATGAATAGCAACAAAAATCAGAAAATACAGAAGGAGATTGATAATTCCACTCACGGGAAATGGGACGAATGGGACTTCCTTAACAGGGGCAGTATATCCACCGCCACGCCCAAACCCTCCTCCGCGCCCACGTCCGCGCCCTCTATATGACATCTTTGCTTCAGATATAAAACCCTAATCCTAGCCTGCAAATAAAGTCATCCATAGATGGAATCCGATCAGAAACATCTAAGAACCCTGTGCAAAACCCTAAAAAATAAAACTCGAGAACTAAAACACTAACCTCTTCGCAAACAAATTCTATTATGCATGTTCCGATCCTTTTAATCTGCCATGAATCCTCTGAAACGACGAGACTTGTGAAAAGATTGAGAAAATCAGTGGAAAAATATAACGAGTTTCAAAACGGAAACAGCGAGGGAAACTAGGTTAGGGTCCATTGTTAACAAAACTTCCTTAAACCTACGTAACGACGCTTCGTATAGCATTTGGCGATTTGCTAGGTAATTTCGCGGAAAGTCAGTTGGCGCCTGAAATTTGCATTTGAGAGCAACCAGACAGGTTGCCTTTTGCCAGAATTTGTCTTATTGGTTTATACATCTGAGGTGGCCGTTATATCATGCAAAAGCCAGCCGTGAAATGCCTTTCCCCAAGAGTGCCTAGCAAATCACATTTTTATTTCACCCAGCAACAGCATACTTGACGATCAGCCCTGGCTGTTAAAAGTAATCAAAAGGGGCGAATACATCACTTCCCACAATTTAAGGCTGCTAATGTTGGCATTACCGTGTTTCAATAATTACACTAACTCAGTTTGTTTTTTGTTTTTTGTTTTTTAATCGACTTCTCGGAACTAAATTTAAATGTATTAAACAACGGTCGGTGCAAATATTTGAAGAATTCGAGAAAATCAAGGAAGATCATTTTAGTACACATGTTTTGATAAGGTAAGGCCCATCTCACAGGTTTGAACCCAACTTACCAACCAAAACAAAAGGTTAGGCCCATCATTTTGGACCCATGCATAGCATGCGTGAGGCCCATCACTCTACACCTCATGTTTTGATATGGCCAGGCCCATCACCTCTACCCAAACTCATTCACATGCTGGGGCCAACCAATTGCACCTAGAGTGAGCCCACCTTCCCCACCCAAATCCATGCATAACGTGGGGTTCAAGGTGGCAAACGGGCACGGCACGGCACGGCACGAAAATTCTTGGCCTAGCGTGGCCCGTGGGCCGTGCCGGCACAACACGATTTGGTCACGGGCCATGCCGTGCCCGCACGCCAAAGAGCGGGGGTTAGGCACGGCACGGCCCGTGGCCCACTTGTGGCGTGCCGGCACGTTTCGGCACGTAACTGTTATTTTTTTTCAAACAAGTGCATTCTCGGAATTCCGAGAATAGGTTTTTTCTACTGGAATTTTTCTTGGAATTCCGAGAATATATTTTTTCTACTGGAATTTTTTTAAAACTCCGAGAAAAATTAACGACTTAAAAAATCCAATAATGCACTTGTTGGAAAAAATTGGAAATATTGCAAGTCATTTACGAAAAAATTGCACTTCAAATTTCAAGTAATTTAAAAACAAAGATCGATTGTTCCCGGTTGAGTCATCTTCTCTTCTGTCTTGTGCTATATCATCTGCATCAAACCAGTCCTTGAGGCACACGCATACCTCTACTGTTTTTTGTGACATTCTGCTCCGTGTGTCATCTAAGACCCTGTTACCTGCACTAAAAGCAGACTCCGATGCTACTGTGGATACCGGGGAGTTAGTAGATCACGTACCATGGCGGATAGTACTGGATAAACTTTTTTCATGTTCTTTCCACCATGTCAAGACATCAAAAGTCTCTCATTCATCAGGATTAAGGTAGCTTGAATAATCATTTCCTAGATATCATGATAGCTCATCAGAATATGTACTAGCACTAAGAGCAGGCCAACCGCACATAGAACTATTCTACGACCAGGACAGCCCTATTATCACGCTGCCCGGAGAAAGAGAAGAAGAAAAAAATAAAAAATGGAAGCCATATTCATAGGAAGAAGAGGCCAGGTCGCACTAGGCAAAATAGTCAAAATGACCGTACGACCTCGTAGAGCGGCTTTTGCTAAAACTCGAGCAGTTTCTTGAAAACTTGCTTCGGATATGAAACTTTGAGTATTCAGAGATGCCCTGGTAATTCCCAATAAGATGGCTCGGTAACAGATCGCTTCTTCCAAAGCACGCCATGTTCGTTCCGCTCGAAACAATCCTATTAGAGGAACTCCCGAGCATTTGGTGATCTCAGATGTGTCCATATCAATGGAACGGGTGACTCATTATTTCGATGAATCATTTCTTCGGACAGAAGAAGATTCTGTAAACACTTACTCGAAATCTCACTTATCAGATTCCATTGTGGAAGAATCGCCCACCATTTTTTCTGAGGAATTGGCCATGATATATCCGATCCATGCATAATATCATGAAAATTTATAGGTCTTTTTTTATTTATTAGTGACAAAAATGGGTTATTTTTAGGTTTGTAGTTTTGTAAAGAACTCGGTCTTTTATGTCCATGTTATATCTCATACAATGCATACATAGAATGTAATAAATTTGTGATCCCATCTATACTATGCCCAAATCCAATACTTGCGTTTTCATTGCATGCATCTAAAATGACCTCTAAACCTTGTAATTTGATCATTGGGTCTATTATTGTACTTAAAAAATATAGAGGAGGAATTTCTTGAAAATATTTTCTAAATTTATCCTCCATTCTATGAAGTAGACTTCCATTTTCCAATCTCGATCTATTATTTTTAAAACAAATAGTAATCTGATATATTTGACCCAAAATTAATTGTAAAGTTGGATAGTAAACACCGGAAAGAAGATTAGTTGCATTTAAAAATACTTCTAATAAATCTGCAAAAATTTCACAATTGTTCTAATATTCTAGAGATATAGTATGATTGCAAGGTGGATGCATATGTTTTTGGCAAAATATTGTAATTATAGTTTTGAACTCAAATAATGCTTTTAACATTTTATAAGTTAAATTCCACCTAGTTTTAATATCTAAGGGGATTTTTTATAGTTTTTTCCAAAAAATTTATATAAAACTTTAAATTCTTGTCTTCTATGCCCTGAAGACTGAATAAATTGAAGACAATTTTTAATAATCTCTATATGTAGTGCAATTTCCGATAAATCATATTGTACAGATAAGTTTAAAATATGGCATGCACATCTAATATGAAATAGTTGTCCATTTAAAATAGGTTTCAACTGAGATTTTAATAATCCTATTGATGCAGTATTATTATTAGCATTATCAAAGCTAATAGAAATTTTTTTATTTTGAATTTTAAAATCGTGAACAGTAGATAATATAGATTTTGATATAGAATGACCATTATGCGGGAATTCTAATTGAGTAGAACTAAGTATTATTTTTTCTAACATCCAGTTCGAATTAATATAATGTCTTGTTACACAAATATAGCCTTCATTTTGTTTACTAGTCCAAATATCAGAAGTAAGTGCAATTTTTCTATTAAAATTTTCAAAACTTGAAATCAATTGTTCTTTGCTTTCAATAAATAATTTAAAGGAATCTCATTTTATTGTATTTTTAGTCACTTTTTTAAAAGCAGGATTTAGAGCTTTTTGAATATATTTTTCAAATATTTTACTTTCGGCCATAATAAATGGTTGCTCATCTTGTATGATGTATGATGCTAGTTCTCTCATATTCCTATCATGAGAATAAGAATAAGTTTCTAATGAACTAGAAGTGAGGCTTAATTAGGTTTGTTTAGGGTCTAATGACCCATGCTTTGCACTACAAACAGCGGAATGCCTTACCAAGTGACTTGTTCCACCTTTACTCTTACAACTAAATTTTTTTTTACATAATTTACAAGTAGCCTTATCTTCTAAAACTCCCTTAGAATCATTCTTTTCTTTAATGGTAAAGAACTTCCATACTTGTGAAATCCTACCTTTAGACGTTTTAGTACTAGGAGCTTGACTCCCACTAGTACTACAAGGTCCTTCGGTAGGTTCAGGAGCAATTGGATATTCGGATTCTGGAGTATATGTATCATAATTCCAAGGTTCTACACAAGCCTCCAGTAATTCATCATTTCTCATGATTTCATTTGGTTGAAAATAGTGGTCACTTGAACCGGCCATTTAAAAAAAAAATTACAAAGATGGGCTATAAGTAAATTTTTAAAAATAAGTTTTAAATACCTCAGCTTTGCTTGAATCGCCCACGGAGTTGTTAAGCGCCTTCTTAAATACTAATTACCGCAAGTTGTCAAGCACCTCCGTAATCTCTTCTTCTTAATTGCTAATCGAAGTAAGTAACGGAGAGAAGGATTAGAGAGAGTAATAAGAGAGAAGGATTAGAGAATTGGACGTAATAAGAGAATCTGATGTAATTAGAGAGAAGATTAGAAAGAGTAATATGAAAGAGAAAGCAATAAGAGTGAGAGTAATAAGAAAGTAATTGAAGGTGAGAAATGAAGGGAGGGGGAGGGATATTTATAAGACTTGTAATATAATGAGTTATCAAAATACCCCAAAAATATAGTTGTTGGGGGGGTTATTTTGGTAAAAATATGTGTAATCCCTAAAATACCTCCAAATATAATTGTTGGGGGGATGGGGTTATTTGGGTAAAAACAAGTAAAATCACTAATGTACCCCCCAAATATAGTTGTCAGGGGGGGTTATTTTGGTAAAAACATGTGTAATCCCTAAAGTACAACCAAATATAGTTGTTGGGGGGTTATTTTAGTAAAAACATGTGTAATCTCTAAAGTACCCCCCAAATATAGTTGTTGGGATGGGTATTTTTGGTAAAAACATGTGTAATCCCTAAAGTACCCCTAAATATAGTTGTTGGGGGTTATTTTAGTAAAATCATGTGTAATCCCTAAAGTACCCCAAAATATAGTTGTTGGGAAGGGTATTTTTGGAACACAAGAAATTAGACAGTGCAATTTCTGAAATTACCCCCTCACTAGTCGTTTTTTCTAACTTTAAGGAGTATTTTTGAGAAAACACAAAAAAATTCAAAAAGCACAAAAAAACAAAGGCAAAATTGCCAGTGGACCATGTCGCGTGCTGTGCCGGTTCGTGCCGGCGGGCCGGCAAGCCTAGCCCGGCACAGCCCAAGCCTTCGTGCCGTGCCGGCACGACCCACGTCACTGTAGCAATCGTGCCGTGTAGGCACGGCCCACGATGTGCTGTGCTGGGCGTGCCGCGGGCCGGCACGGTCCAATTGCCACCTTGAGGTGGGTGCACCATTTTAGAAAATGCATTTATCAGGTGGGACCCACTAACTCCGCTCAAACCCATGCACTGGTGGGGCCCACAATTTTACAATTCATGCATTGATGGGGTTGTGCACATTATTTTACACCCGTGCTTAGCATTGTCCAAAAGAAAGTCAGTGAAGCAAAAAGTAAATAGGAAGGAAGGTGCTAAGGGCGTTCTCGTATTAAATTTTTGTTAATTTGGAAATTTAGTAGCCACTTGCCTTAAATGAGTTTCTATACTATTTACTATGTAAGCCTTTATAATCTAGTATTTTTTGAAAAAAGTATTTTACAGCCCACACCATAGGATGATCCAAACTGTACATTTTGATGGGCTACAATGTAAATAAGTTGTTCACGAGAAATCATTTCCACACAATAATCCTAGTCCTCCAATCTATAAAGGAAATGCACATTATGGAATCTTCCATAGATCGAGGGCTGGGATCATCCTATGGAAACGATTATGTGGTTGCACTCTATTTATGTTGTGGATCATTCTAAGGTGTGGGCTGCATAGTACCTTTTTAAAAATACTGGGAGTATACCAGATAAAATCTTGACTTAAATAACCTTTATTTCTTTTTCTAACCATTTTAACTTTAGCTAAGGATAGAATGTCGTCTTGATTGCAACATTGAGAGCACGATAAAGGAAATAAATAAAAATCAAATACAAGACCCATAAAACATATTCACTAAAAGTTTCTCTACCCCTTTCCTAAGCACCACTCTTGTTTCTCACCTTAATTAACCCCTCTTAGCAGAATTCCCAACAAGACACGATGAACACAACGAGGCAGTTGGCTCTTCGGCATAAAGTCACGGGTATGCTCCCTGTTGACAAGTGTTTGAATCCTACCTCCGACTTACCTGATACACGTGGTGTGTGTGTCGTTGCGTGTATCCGTAGGGACTAGTCCTACTCCCGAAGAGGGTGGGGACATCCTACGTCATAAAAAAAAAAAAACTTAGGGCACAGGATCAGAGTAACTCTAAGTAGACCCCCGTTTGACATTTTCCCCGTCCAAATGTTTACTTTATCTTTATTTGTTTATTTATTTTTATCTGAATGGTAAATGTCTACCTTATCAAGAACGTAGAGGATGTAGGATTGGCAGTTGGTCAGATATAGTATGGACGATAGTTTGAGTCGGCCGCTCTCCTAGGGTTCCGGTATGGAATGAACTTATAATCTGATGACTGAGTCGATTCCATGATTATAAGTTCATAACCCCGTAAACTATATTTTAGGGAAATTATGCCAGACTGCAATGGCTTTTGATATTTCCACAGCCCTTTAAATACTAAAAGACAACAAACTTGAGTGGAAATATCAAAACATTACATTACAGCGCTGATATGATTTCCCAGTGGAAATATCAGGGGTGTTTCTATAAAAGAAGGGGGCGAAAATATTAGCCTTTCGGTCCTCTTTCCTCATAAAAATTCGCTTCCTTTATTCCGCTGGAATAAAACCCTAGTAGCAGTGGGAGGAGGGATAGAGAGGGTATTTAATAATGACGGGGGCATCTACCCTTTTACTGCCTCCCACTTCTCTTTCCTTCTCTCGCCTCTCTCACCTCTCTCACCTCCACCATTACTCGCCCTCCTGCCCTAAAACCGGTATGCACAAAACAACTTATTCTTTTGTTCTGGTTTTCATTAATATCTCCTTTTTCCTTCTTTTCTGTTATTATCGTCTGTGTTATATTTGTTGGGAAGAGCTGAAACCCTAATTTTTCGTGGATTTCATTTCAGTGGATCTAATTTATTTGTTTATTTTCGTTAAATTCATCTTGTTTGAGTGAAAGAAAAATTCGCCTTCCATTGCTTTTAGGATTATTTATTTATTGAAACTTGCTAGCCAGTTTAGCCAAAAGCCGTTTCGCGGCTAACTTTTGCAGCAGAGAACTGACATCTTGTCGTGGATTTTGTCTTATTCATTTATTTTATGGCCATGAGTTGGGTGTATTGGTTAGGTACATGACATTTGGTATTAGAGCATTAGCTTTTTGCGTATTGGTTAGGTACCGGTACGAGCGCATTCACCACATCATGTGTTCGAGTCATGGAAGGGGTGACCTCTGAAGAGGACTACCTGGAAAGGGCTACCCGATCAAAAGCTAGAGTGAAAGCTGCTAGAGTGAAGTTGCCACAGACTGGGCCACTACAGAAGGGGCGGCCTGTTGAAAGGGGTACCTAGAAAAAAGTCCTAAGTGAAAGCTGTTAGATAGTGGGCTGCTGAGGACGGGGGATGTGGAAGTGTGGTGGAATGTTACGGTCATGAGCGGGGGCCTGCCTAGGTATGATACTAGGTGGGATCCAACCTCGTATGGGACAGGTTTAAGGAGCCTAGACTAACATGGTCCATCAGCTTTGGATCTTTTGGTGAATTGGTTAAGTACCCAACAATTTATTTGTATGAGGTGGCCGAGAAAAGTCACCATAAAATGGCTTTTTGCAAAATTGCCTAGCAAGTCCCTTATTTATTATAGGTTTACATATCAAAAAAAGGAAAAAGGAAAAAAAGAAAGATCTCTTGCTTATTGTATTTTTAAAACCGCCTATTCTGAAAACATTTTTTTTTTCCATCCTTCTTTTGTCTCTCTTCCTTTCATTGCTTCACCTTTAAATTCATTTTTCTCATAAGCTAACACTAGTTATCTTTTTTTTTTCCCCTCCTTTTGTTATGGGTGTTTCATTGTGACCTGCAAAGCAGGGGTAAGGCTTTGTACATCTAGCCCTCCCAGACCCCGCAATGGCGGGAGCCTCGTGCACTGGGCCACCCCTTTTGTTGTCATGGGTGTTTCAGTATAGATTTAGCATAACTCAATTACAATGCATTTTTTTTCACTTTGTTTAATTCGTTTTTGTTTTTCATAATTCATAATTCATAATTAAGAAATTTGATGTGGGTACTAGTCACAGTGACAATTGCATTGTTTTTTCATTAACTTCCTTGAAAATCTGAGTATCAGTTGAAGTAATTTAGTGTGGGTATTGCAAAACTAGACAGATAACTTGAGCACAACAAGTAGACGATTTGTTTCAAAGGGGAAAGGTCTGTTTCCATCAGCCATGAGCAGTGACACCGCCCAAACCTCTGTTCCTCCACAAGAAGAGGCTGTAGATACTGTAAGTAAAACTACCCAGATTGATAAATTCAGTAGTTTGATTTTATAGTTCCTTTGATGGGTTAGCTGCGATCTGCAAAGTGGGTCAGTTGGGATCGAACTTGCGATCTTAATATAGCAACATTATGTTATAACCAGTAAAGTTCAATGCTCAAATTTCAGTGGGTTTGTTATGTCGATTCGAATTGTTGCTTAAAAGTAAGAATAGGAAGTAAAATACAGTACACATTGGTATCATCCAACAGAAAATTTAATACCTATGGTACCAGTCGATCCTTCAATCCATTTTCTTTGATATTGGCACACCCATCCTTCTTTGTTTCTATGCTTAGAGCCTTAGATGGGTTTATTCTTGCCAACTATGCAACCTTGCTGCACATGAAATATTCCATGGTCTTGTTTTTCTTATGTTAATGTCACAGGATGGAGATGGAGTGGGAAGCGTAAAGCAACAGCTGTCTACATTATTCAAGGCATCTCTTAGAACCACATTCCCAGACTTAGACGTAGAACCAATGGTTTCTGCTTCAATAAAATTTGCCGATTACCAATGGTAGGGCATATTTTCTTTTCTTCTACACCATATATTAAGTTGCTCGATTAATCTATGGGCTTATGTCGAGAAACTAGATATTTTCACATCCGGTTTTAGTCTGCCCGTAGTTTTCAAAATAAAGGTTGAAATTTCGGTTTCGGAGGCAATTTCTGCTTAGGTGGAAATTTCGGTAAATATCTTATAATTTTTGCCAAAATTTTTAAATTTCGGTTTCAGTTTTAAATTCCGGTCCCAGCCGAAATCCGAAATTTTGGTATTTCGGCAGAAATTTAAAACCATTTTCTAAAGCTTTTGTTTTTCTACTTTGTGTTTTTTGTCTGAGATTATTTCCAGTTGCAATTCGTGGTTAACTTTAGTCTCATACCTAAATGAGGATAAAATGATTTCTTTCTGATGTAGTAATAATGCTATGAGCCTGTGGTCCAGAATAAAAGGCAAATCAACTGAATTCAAGAATCCCAATTCCATTGGGCAGGTACTAATATCTTTCTCCATGAATGGCATTTATTTCTTCAACTTTTGCTCAAACACTTTTTTTTTGTTTTTTTGTTTTTTGAATGGTAGTTATTTTTTACAATTTTTCTTTTCTTAGCAGTGAAATCCTCCTTTACTAGAACTTTTCCGTAGCAATCTGCCATTTTTTTTTCTAACTTGGAGATTCCTATATGTGCTCCATCAGTGGTAATCACTGCTTGTATATATCGTTGAAGAAACTTTTTTTGGCAGGCCATTGTGAGAAATCTTCCTCCATCTGAAATTATTGAACCTCCCTCTGTCGCACCAGCTGGGTTCGTGAATCTTGTTTTGTCAAACAAATGGATGGCTAAGGTGCCAGCATAAATTTTAGGTTTTCAGCATAAGATTATTCATTTCTATGTGCATTTATGCTTGCATGGTACAATTTTTGTTAACATGATGATATTCTTTTAGTACAGAGTATACAAAAGATGCTATTAAAAGGCATTGGATTATGGGCACCAGTGCTCCCTATTACTAGAGCAGTAGTTGATTTTTCTTCACCCAATATTGCAAAAGAGATGCATGTAGGCCATTTGCGATCAACAATCATTGGGGATACTCTTGCTCGCATGTTGGAGTTCTCAAATATTGAGGTTCTCCGACGAAATCATGTTGGTGATTGGGGTACACAGGTAAACTTGATAGTTGGAAATCCTGTTTGTCATTCGGGGTGGCCTTTTTATCTGGTTACCCCAATTTTATACACATGTTCTACTATATATCTTCTAAGAAATAGTATGATACAATTCCAGTGTGCCAATGTGCCTTCATTATTAACATGCCTGTTGTTGGAGTCACTTCTTTCAGATCATTGTTTCTTGAACACGTGCCTTGATGTTATCCATATCTATAGCTGTATTTATTTGGGGCACCTTTCTCTTGGATTACTACTTGTGGCATATTGTTTTTAGAAAGACACTTAAGGAATAATTGAAAACATATGAAATTTTCACTTTATTCCTATTATGCTTGAGGTTCTCAGATTGCATTCACATTCATTTCATTTGGGAATTGATTCTTACATTTTTGTAGTTATGTTCTTGTTCAGTCCATGCATTCGTATTGCATCACATCGGCATGTAGGATTGGTTTCTTTGCTTGTTTTGACTCATAGTTTTAAAACTCTCCCTTGTCATCATGGACTCCTCCGAGTCGACTCCCTTTTTCCTTGGGCCGCGTTTTGCCACCTGCATTCCGTGTTTTGCCTTACAGAGTCGGTAAAAACTCCTTTGACTCTCCTGAGTTATGACCGCATCAACTGAGTACTCAGCCATGCCAACCGTGTTCTTGGCCGCATCCTTGCCGAGTCAACAAGGATTTTTCTTGGCTGCTTTTTGACCTGAATCCGTATTTTTAAGTAGTGTTTTGACTATTTAATAAGAATGTAATGTGTTATTAGTTATTTGAACCTCAGGACTGAAATTGGAAGATTCCGCCGACCATTTCACCAACTATGGAGTTTGATTTTGTTCTTTTGGACTGTGAACTTTGTAGGTCTGTGTTTTTGGGGTTCTTTGTGACTCAATTTGTCCCATCGATGGTCCTTCTGGATCTTAAAGGTTTATTTTATTTTATTTTTTTAATTTGTGGTATAATGACCACATCAAGATACCGGATCTATAAAAGGGGGAGAGTGCCCCTATTAAGTATTAACTTTTGGGTTTAAGAAAATTTTGCTTTATGGAGTGGAAATGCATGGATCATATTAGCATGTATTCCTTTCTCCATGAATTTGTCTAGATCCTTTTGTTTGAACTTTGAACCACGGAATGCAGATCCTTATATGGCTTACTTGAAATGCCAACATCTCAATATTGTTGAGAATTTTTTGAGATTATTGTTTCAATGACTGTACTTTGTTTTCTGGGTTGAACCAGCTAATAGTGTTATATCTATATACCATTTCAAAAAATAGTGTTATATCTATATAGATCAGTCGATTTCCCCCCTTTACTTCTTCCACGAAGTAAACCTTGGGAGTTGGGACTTCATCACAAAGCATTTGAAGTTTCCAGCTACAAATCTCATTCAAGGCTATGTTCTCTCTTTGAGTGAAATCTTCCCTTTAAGGTTAAATGTAACAATTTCGTTAGGTAACCTTCAGAAATCTGGCACTATGCAACTTTTACTTTCTGGGGATATCAAATACTACATGCTCTATAAAACCGTTTTTCATCAAACAAACCCTTTGCCTTTTGCACTAGCAATCTATGGGAGTAGAAGGTGAAGAATGATCATCAAAGTGACTTTTTGAGGGCTATCTAGTTGCATGTTGACGATTGGGGGCAGTATTATTTATTTTTTGGGGTAATTCACTAATGACGGAATATGGCACTTTATGTTCTTTTGAGCCTTTAGACTATCATCATCTTTGTAGGTGTGTAATGCCCTAAATACATGGGAATGACTTTAACAATCTCTGTCATTCCTGGAATCATCTATGAAGCAAAACATAATGAAGCTCAAGAAATCTGGAGAGAGTTGTGGAATTGGTTTGGCTGCTTAACTTTTTCAATATTGCTGTTAACTTTTTCTGAATGGCAGCGATTTATTTAAAAGATGGCCAAGCCTGATGACTGATATGGTCAAGAACAAGCCATACCAAAAGATAAAGAAACAAACAAAAAGCTACATCAGCGGGGGAGATGATCAAACTCAAACGCTAGTCCATTCACCCTCGAGTGGGCCAAATGATTGGTCTCACTATTAGCCAAACGCCAAACATGCTGAAACGACACGGAATTTCTGTCAGCACTTCCTCAATTGCATCAACAAATCTGAAATCTCCAAGGGTAGCTAGCCCTCGTTTTTATCCGGCAAATCACATTGAGTGATTCGTCTTTCCATAATAAGAAAATCAAGGATGGAGTGATCAATGAGTCAAATGCCAGGCTGCGAAACCTGAATCTCTACCTTGTTAGTATCTGTCTGACAATCGGGCTAGAGAATGCCTACCAAACCTCACTCTCGACATTGTGGGGTGTGTCTCGAAAGCATCAAATGGATACATACAAGTGTCTGTGAAGCAAATTAACAGTTGCATACCTAAGGGCTTAACGGTCTGCAGTTTCGGATCTTAGCAAACTAAAATAAATCAGTTTCCTGATCCTTGGTTCTGTTAATTCAGCATGGATAGATTAAGGAATTGGGGTATTGACATATGTTTGAACTTTGAAACACCTAAATAGATAATGGTACCAGTGTTTCGAAACACGAACGCGGGTCAAAACATGGCCAAAGAAAATCCTATTCAACTCGGCACGACGCGGTCACATACTAAGTTGACATGGTCATAACTTGAGAGTCAAAGGAGTTTTGGTTGACTTTGTAGGGGAAGACACGGACGTTGTCAGGGGGAGTCTACGACGACGCGGCGGAGCTTTAAAACTATGGTGTCTACACTTTGTAGTCTCTCTTAATTAAAGAACAGTCACACAGAATGCTTGTTTTTTGTTTAATGATATTATTGGCGAAAAATGATGTTTGGATATTTTTGTTATAATCTGCAATACAACTATGGGAAAAAACTTGCATCCCTTCTCGAACTTATTTATTCGAATTTCTGCTTGTTTTTTTATCAAGTTTCTCTTATCACCATTTACAGAGATAGTGGTAGTACCCTCATAGTATTATTGTTATTATTGTTGTCCCCCGTGTGGATGTGTACTAGTCTACTAAGAGACATGCATTCCTTTCCCATCTAAATTTTCTAAGTTTAAAATCTTATATATGCTGTGCAGTTTGGTATGTTGATTGAATACCTCTTTGAGGAGTTTCCAAACTGGGAGGACGCTGGGGAGCAAGCCATTGGAGATCTCCAGGTGAGATTGGAAAGAATATTGATGATTCTAGATTGGTTTATGTTCAGACTTTTCAGATTTTTATAGTTTTTGGTGTGGTGAGGCTGGAAATCATAATGATGATTCTAGATTGGCTTATGCTCAGACATTTTTAGCTTTTATAGTTTTGTGTTTTCTTTCTATTCGCTTCAATTCAACTTGAAGAATAACAAATGGCAATTTATCATGAAACTGATGCTATTACTTCTAGGCAATTGCTGTGCCATACTCCCATCATCAATGTTGCTTATATATGTTTTGGTCCAATTACCAGATGTTGCTTTCATTGAATATTCTCCTCTAATAGGCTCACGATTCGACTTATGCTAAGATCTTTCTGAAAATATCATTAAAAACAGTTCTTCTAAAGTCATTGGTATGCCCCATTGACGCCAGTTCGAATCCCCCAGGCTTACCCGATGCGCGTGGTTTACAGGTGATTGCGCGCATCCATCGGGAATAGTCCCGCCCTAAAAATTGGCGTGGAGATACCCTATGTCATCAAGCGAGAGAGAGAGAGAGAGAGAGAGAGAGAGAGAGAGAGAGAGAGAGAGAGAGAGAGAGATCAAACTACAGTGCATCCACCTCCTAAAACTACACCCATAACTTAAACACATGAGGCAGGCAATATCCTTACACCAAAGTCTTAGTATATAATCGTAGCGTGTATGGTTCGGAAGCTGTCTTACATGCACCTTGAATGCAGTTCCTTTTCTTCATTAACTCTTCTATTGGTTCCAGTGCTGTTGAATTTTCTTAAAGATGTAAGATTTGGAAATGAAATTGTGAAAATTAACCTTACCCTTTCTGTATTAATGATCATTTTCTTTTCAAATTGGCCGGTGGTTTGGCAGGCATTTTATAAGGCATCAAAAAAGAAGTTTGATGAGGATACTTCCTTTAAAGAAAGGGCACAGCAAGCGGTGGTTCGGCTGCAGGTGAGAGTTTCACTCCTGTTGATTTTGAGTCCAGTGATTCGAATGTAAGGGTCATAACATTGTGTGTTTGATCTCAGTGACCTTTAATCCAAGTTCTCCAGTTAAAAATAAAAAGAATGCAATTCTTTTTTTGTTCTTTTTTTCTCATTACATCTATTGATTTTTTCTTGACTTGTTATCTGGCAGCGTGGAGAAGCCCAGTATCGCAGGGCATGGAAACAGATATGTGAAATCAGCCGCAAGGAATTTGATCTGGTCTACCAACGTCTTGGTGTTCATCTGGAGGAAAAGGTAATGCTTGCATCATTGCACTCAATTTACCCGTCCCGAGGCCTTTCTTCATTTTACTGAACAGTGGCTTTAGGGCATGTTTGGATTACCCAGCTATTGAGACTAAGATTGCGTGTGCATAGAGCCATTTCTTTTGTTGTCAACTTGAATTATTTGAGTGTGCACAAATCAAATTGACAAATTTGTGCTTCTCGATCGAAGTCCTGCAAAATTGGTGCCCATTTGCACATGAGAGCATTTCAGTCTGAAATAGCTCCATGTGCACTGGGGATGTGTGCATGCACTTTTTACCTTCAGTTTCGGAGACCCAATAGGGTGCACAAATGAAATTGGGAAATTTGTGATTCTTGTTCAACATGCTGCAAAATTGGTGCCCATTTTCACATGAGAGTATGTTGGCTCTGACTGAAATGACTACATGTGCAACTTTGGATGTATGCATGCGGCTTCGCTTTCAGTTTTGGAGTCACCCAAACAGCCCCTTAGTTATTATTATTATTATTATTATTTTGAACGGTTGCAATTTCATTCATTTAGAAAAAGGAAGACTGAGATGGTCCACCAGAAAGTACAAAGAGAGCTACACTAGAAGATAATACAAAGATACATAAAAGAAAAGAAACGAAAGAAAGATCATGAGAGGCGGGGGGATCAAACATCTCCAACCCCACACGTTCCCTTGCAAGCCTATCAGCAACACTATTGGTGGATCTTCTCACATGGTTGAAGATAATGGACGATCTATGCACCTGGTCTATGATCTCGTCAAAGAAGGGGGCGAATCTCCACGGGGGACAATCGAACCACAAACCCATCAAATAAAATTCTTGGAATCACCCTCCACAATTACATTTTCCAAACATGCTTTGTCCAAAAATTTAATGCCATGATACACGGCCCTAACCTCTGCCTCACTATCATCAGCTGACCTAATAGGACCTGAAAAGGCCCAAATGACACTACCACTAGAGTCTCTAAGAACACCTCCAATACCTGCAGGGGTAAGATTACCCCAGCCTGAGCCATAAAAGTTTAGCTCGAGCAAGCCGTTCGGAGTAGCCTCCCATTCTTGAACGATTTGAGGGTGCCTTTCAATACTGAAGCACATCTCCTTCCATCCCCCCCAAGATCAAAGGCCGATACGAACGTGAAATGGGGGAAGGATTCTCACCAGTCTATAGTCAAAGCTATCACTTTGATGAATAAGAAATAAGGAGATTTGGCACTACCATAAAAAACTCTACAATTTCTTTCCTTCCAAAGCACCCACTGAGTGGCTAAAAGGCACACATTCCAAAGCACCTTACATTTTTCTTCCTTGGAACGTCCGACCAACCTAACAGAAGATCGGATAGGTTGGTGGGAAAAGCATAGGATATACCAAACCTGGATAAGATTCTACTCCAAACCTCCTTGGCTACTCTGCAATGAAGAAACATATGGTCTTTCGATTCCCCAGCTTCTAAGCACAAAGAACAATGTTTCATAATCCACATCCCCTGCTTCCGAATGAAATCAATCGTCTGAATCGACCACGGCAAGCCGCCCAGCCAAAACACTAAACTCTAGGAGGAGCTTGGATCCTCCACACTCTAGCTGCAATGGAAGGCACAGGACAATGCACAAGCTGGTTATAGAAAGGCTTAACAGAAAACACCCCAGACGAATCCCTGATCCATACCTTCTTATCCAACCAGTCAATTTGATATAGCACTCTTCTAGCAACTCCAAGAGGCTAGACACCGAATCCAATTCCCTATCAAAGAAATTCCTTCTAAAGCCCGGCTTCCAAACCACTATGTCCCCACTTCTCTCAAAACAGTCTTTTACTAGGGCCTCCTTACTATCGCCTTAGTTTTTTGGACATCCAATATATTTGGATTGCAAAACTGCTCTTTTCTTATTGACGCAGTATGGATAAGGGAATACTATATATGTAGCCACAACTACAACCAACTGAAATGGGTTTCTTGGAGGTTTAAAGTTGATCTTATATGGACCATTAAAAAAAGTTTTATGGCAATAGGTTTGGAATGGGCTTAACTAATGCTTGTAAGTAAGGGTTTATAGTTGATTTAGGGTTGTTTAGGGGTGACGATAGATTGGGAATGGGGTCAACTAAGGTTTTTAAGGAAGGGTTTATAGTTGATTTAGTGTCTAATATCAAGATTAGTGATGATAAAATAAAGCAGGTCAATGGTTCGCAAAAGCAATTTTCAGATTAGGAAAAATTAGTAATTTTAAGAACTGGTCCACAGGATCAGCAGAGATCGTACAGTTGGATTTCTTCAAAATTTGGATGTATGGTAGGGTATCCTTTGTTGAAAATGATCCATGTAAACGAACCCAACTAGTGTCAGGATTAGACTTAGAGTTAGTCAGTTCGAGCCGGGTAGATTCATTCACCTTCTTCATGAAAATTTTCTAAAGGATTCATTAGCCGACCCCAACTAGCCGACAAAGGCTTAGTTGAGTTGAGTTGAGACAGTAGGGTATCCTTTGTTGAAAGGAAGTATAAAATTTTGGGATCAATCAGATCTTTTATTTTTCTATACTTCTTGGTTAGATTTTTCATCTCGTCTGAAGAAGTTATATTTTTTTTATCTCTTCGTTAACCTATGTATTTTAAGAATAATAAATTCTTTTTTTGAAGAATTGATGTTTTTGATATTTCAAATATCTGATTATGTGACTTTTCAACACACACGTGTATATGATTATGTGTACGATTTTTTCAAATGTTCTTGGGAATCGAGGAGCATGAAATTCAGGCATGAGGTCACAGTTGCTCTCTCATTTCGTTACTTGGATACAAATATAAATAATTTTATAAGAAGGGAGCAATGATTTAACATATAGAATTTTTTATTTTTTGTTTAGGGGGAGAGCTTTTATAATCCTTATATTCTTGGGGTTCTAGAGGAATTGACTAATAAAGGGTTAATTGAGGAAAGCGAAGGTGCTCGTGTGATAGTTATTGAAGGGCAACCGATCCCTTTTATTGTTGTGAAGAGGGATGGCGGGTTCAACTATGCTTCAACTGATCTATCAGCTCTGTGGTTGGTATTTGACATTAGGAGTTGATTTCCTTTTTTTCTTTTCTTCTCTTTCCCAGAAATAAAACATGGTTGTAACTTGTATCCATGGATTTAAATTCGGTTTCGGTCCTACAGAAACCGATTTTATTTTTTTCAAATTTTGGCTGAAATTTTTACAATTTTGGTCAAAATGACCAAATTTCGGCTGAAATCCAAACCGAAATCCGAAATTTTCAGATTTCGGACCTAACCGAAATCCGAATTTCAAAATTTAAAACAATGGCTGTATCAAGAGTTGCTATTTGGAATGCTTAGTTTTTGACAGTGCCACCTTACCCTTGACAGGTACCGACTTAATGAAGAGAAAGCAGAGTGGATTATATATGTGACTGATGTTGGTCAGTCACAGCACTTTGAAATGCTATTCAGTGTATGTATCATATGCCATCTTTAGTTTCCTCCTTTTGAAGTGATTAGCAACATCTCGCTTGCAAGGTTCAAAATTTCGGTTTTGGCATCAGTTTCGGCCTCAGCCAAAATCTAAATTTCGGCTAAAATTTTAAAATCTGGAAAAAAATTAAATAATTAAGTTTGGCCGAAATTACCAAAATTTTGGAATTTCGGCCGAGATCTTAAACCACGGACGCATGCAGTTGTAGTCACTTTTAAAAGTTACTTTGGAATATGAAAAATCTTAGGTTCCTCTGCTTGAACAAAAGGATCATCTCACTATATTGTCATTAGGAGTGCTATCAATGTTCAATAAGTTGAAGGTGAAACTTGATTCTTATTTTAGGCTGGCAGACGTGCTGGTTGGCTTCCAGTTAATGGTGATTCATACCCAAAAACAAGCCATGTTGGGTTTGGTCTTGTTCTTGGATCAGATGGCAAGCGCTTTAGGACTCGCAGCTCTGAAGTTGTTCGATTAGTTGATTTACTTGATGAAGCCAAAACTCGCAGTAAAACGGAACTCAGCCAACGTCTTGAAAATAATGGTATTAAAATTATCAGAATTATTTTTTCCCCATTTGTCTTTGTTGATCAACTCTCTGCATCTATTTTTCATTTCTAGACTGATTATTGAATTTATAACATTTATGAGGCCATTGAATGTTTTATAAGCCATTTTATGTCTTTGATCAGGTAAACTTGCAGAGTGGACCGATGAGGAGCTTGAACAAACCGCTGAGGCAGTGGGATATGGGGCTGTCAAGTAAGCTCGCTTTACTTCTACGTGGTTGTTTGAAGGATAGGTTTTTTTTTTTTTTTTTTAAAAATGATGAAGGATAGGCTTCTGTTCTGCTCCAGAAATAAAATAAATTTTTTTTTTCTTGTTTTACCTAGAAAATCTGGGCCCTTGAATTTATATAATAGTGGGCTGGGGGATACACAAAAGTTGGCAAGGAATGATATTGCCCTGTAGTCATTGAATTTACCAACAAAATCTCAGCTGTTTGTTTACAGTGGAATAAAAATACCACCTTTGATAAATTTATTCCTTGTGGAATTATAGTGAATTAGTTATCTGGACATCATATGTTCCCATAATATCTGAAATGAAGTTATGAAATGATAGATTCTACTGGAGAGAGCTTTTGAAAATTTCCAAGTAATAATTCAGAGCCAGCTAGTAAGTTCTATTTTGGGACCTTTGGGTCCTTCAAGCTTCTTTGTAAACATCAGATGTTCCTTAATGTGAATCGATCAGCATATGACGACAAGGCTGTTCTTTTCATCATGGAAACAAATTTGGCGGAACTATTTGAAAATTCCTTTTTAATTATTATGGTATTATATTTCATCTGATTTAAACTTATTCAGATAATCAAATGATGTTAGTGAAGTAGTGAACTTAGTTAGCTCATGGAGTTATTTGTGATTTGGAATTGGACAGGTATGCGGACCTAAAGAACAATAGGCTGACCAATTACACATTCAGTTTCGATCAGATGCTTAATGATAAGGTGAGTACATGTTTGTAAATTTTATTTACAACTTATATGAAGATGTGGCACAGTTACCGACATAGTTACATATAGATTGATGCAGATGGACATATGCACATATTTATTTATTTAATTGTTATTATTTTTGAATTTTTGTCTGTTTTCTGTTTTCTTTGTTATTTTAAAGCTTCTCTTCCCTGTAGGAACAAAAATACAATGTTCTTTTGGGTGTATGCTTTCGATATAATATAAAACATGATATAGTTTATAGTTTATACATCTTACTTCCATTGTCTCTTCTTACTGGCCCTGTATATTATGATTCTTAACTATTGGTACTTTTTATTTATTTATTTATTTAGTTGTTTTCCATTTCATTGGCCATTTCCTGCCTATGTCACAAATATTGTTCTCGAGAATTTATCGACAAACGAAAATCTTGGGATATATTTAAAAATTTTATTTATTATTTAAAATTATTTATTTATTTATTTAAAAAAATTTCGGTTTCATATTGGGAAAACCGATAAAATAAAATCATTTAAAAATATATAAATTTATAAAATTTAAATAATATATAAAATAAAAATATTGTAAAATATCGGGATAATATCGTGATATTATCGCGATATTTTATGATACAAATGAAAATATCGCCATATCTTTAAATTAACAGGATTAGTTTGGGATTTTGTCGTTTTATCAAAATGTCGTGATAAAAACGCAATATTTTGAAAATATCATAGTGATTTGTGACAGTTTCCAGATGTGTTGTATTCTCTTATCATGCCCTTCTGATTTGCAGGGAAATACTGCTGTTTATCTACTGTATGCGCATGCTCGTATTTGTTCGATCATACGTAAATCTGGTAAAGATATAGAGGAGTTAAAGCAAGTAAGTTTTATCTATTCTGATCCTGCCTATTGAAATATGCTGATGCTATTCTTGTATTGTGCCTTTTGAGAATGTCTCTCTTTTTCCTGCATTTACGTTTCACATATTCTGGTCCTTCAGACAGGACACATTGCCCTAAGTCATCTGGATGAGCGGGCTTTGGGACGTCACCTGATCCAATTTGCAGAGGTAGTAATTGATCTGGAAAACATATTCTCTGGTTTCTTACATTCCTTTTGTGGTTCCTACAATATTTTTGCTCATAGAATGGCACGATCTGCGTCTCTTTTCATCTTCCAAGGTTTCTTCTGTTAATCGTTCCATTACATCTAGTTGGACAGCCCTTTCTAACATGTATCTTTAGACTGCTCTCAAGAAAAATATGTCTTCTACTGTGGTTTTCAGTTTCACACGCGCGCGCGCGCGCACACACACACACACACATGCAAGCTGGCGAGTATATATATCGCGGATAGAGACCAAAATGTGGCCAAAGCAAATCCTAGTCAACTCGGCCCAATGCGATTGAGTACTCGGTTGATGCGCTCATAACTCGGCAAAGTCAAGGAGTGTTGATTGACTCTGTAAGACAAAACACGGACTCGGACATGAACTCGGCAAGATTTGAAGGGAGTCAATTCGGGGGAATTGATGATGACGTGGGGGAGTTTAGAAACTATGACAATATATGTATGGGTGTATCTATAATATATACTAATCATGTTTCTTCCCATTGTCATATGTTTTCTTTGCAAGAAAAACTTATATTAGAAAACCATTTCCCCTAGAAATTTAGTTTTTTTTGTTTTTCCACTCATCATGTTTTTCCACGAACCTTCAATTTTGTTGCTAAATCCTGCTAATAATTCGGTTTGCGGATAACCTATACCTCAAAAATTGGAGGAGAGGGGAAAAACAAATTGAAACCCTCCACCCCCACCACCACCCCCCCCCTCTCTCCTTCTCATGGATGTAATGCCTTTTGAAGTGTGATGCTCCATATTAGGTCAGTTTTTTATCCCCGAACTTACCGTTTTCTCTTTCTTTATCTTCTACTCCTCTTTTCTCCCATCACTTTTCTCACCCTTCCCAGTTTGGTTTATAAACCACTCATCTTTCTATCTCTATCTTTCTCTTCTTCATGATCATGATCTCTTTTCTTGATCTTGATCTCTGTTCTTGATCTTGAACTTGATCTCTTCTCTAGGCCTTGATTCCCTTTTCTTGATCTTGATTCTCTATTTCCTTTCTCTCTCTTTCTCTTGGCTCATTCATTTTCAGGCCCCTAAGTGTTCGAAAAAAGTCATGTTTGAGTCTCCCTTAATTAAATGCCTTGGTAAGTTCACCTAGCGCTCTTCAGGGGTTCGGTAAAATTCCTGATAGAGCCTAAGATCACATCACATTTGCATTTGAAGGAGAGGGATGTTTGGGTCCGGTTGCCGAGGATGTTGCTGTGGAGTGATCGGCGATTTTATGCGAAATGAAAGTGAAGGATACATTTTATCTTTTTTTTTTTTGTTTATCATTCATTATTTGTCTCCTTAACTACGACTATATATATATATATATATATATATATATATATATATATATATATATATATATATATATATATATATATATATATATGAGGACCCAAAATGTGGACCATGTGATTGGGCAAGCTAGCTCACCATAAGTTTGGTGAGCTTAAGCTCACCAACAGTTTCCTCTCTCTATATATATATATATATATATATATAGAGAGAGAGAGAGAGAGAGAGAGAACGGTTCCTACACATATGTGTAGAGAGTTCTCTACACACTAGCTTAAAATACAGTGGGGGCCCACATTGTTTGGGTGATCCAAGCCATCCATTTTAAAGGCCCTCACATAGATAGGCTGTCTACAAAAAATCAGATCCATAGGATCATCCCAACCCTACGATTTGTGGAGGTAAAATGGATGTCTTTAAACCTTCACAAATTAGTCCATTTGTTGCCTCCACAGTTCGAATGGTTAGGATGATCCTATGGATCTGATTTTTTGTGGACACCCTATCTATGTGAGGGCCTTAAAAATGAATGGTTTGGATCACCCAAATAATGTGGCCCCCACTGTATTTTAAGCTAGTGTGTAGATAACTTATCTACACACGTGTGTAGGAACCGTTTTCTCATATATATATATATATATATATATATATATATATATATATATATATATATATATATAACTTGATTGCTTTTGTGGGGTGCAATAGGGATAATAGGAAACACACACAACTTTGGATGCGTACACACACACACAGACACAAAACATATAATGGATGACTGCATCGGCCTCTTACCACGCCGAGCTCATCCCAAAATCTACTTAGCTTGCTGAGGAGTTCAGTCCATACACCTGAGAAAAGCCCTCAAAAGAACCATCAATTTCCTTTCTCAGCAGCACATAGACCGAAAAAGTGCCAATGAACTTTTCCACCAACGATAACTGCAAACCATCGATGGCAACCAAAATCCCTCCCGTTACCCCTAGAGAGTCAAAGGCAGAGAAGTAGAGAGTCCAAGGCAGAGAAGCTAAAGCTGGGCTTGCAACCCAACTCCCTTATGACTTTGATATACCAATTAGTTTAGTCTCCTGTAAACTAAAAGTCTGAGGTTTATTTTTCCTAAGCATTTCCTTCATATGGGAAATCTTCTCCAGGGAGCCCAGTCCTTGCACACTCCAACACATGTTCTTCATGGGACAACTGCAAGTTCGAAGTTCCCGTCAACATTCCTGTACCCACCGGTTCTGGACCAGTTGCTTCCGGACCTACTTGAGTAGGCTCCATCATAATTCACATTTAAATGTAGGTGCACCATCTCATATCAGTCTCCTAGTGCTCTCGCATCGCACCTTAGTAGGGTCTCGTGTGTCTGTCACGACGCTCAATTCTGAAAAATAGATCCATAATTCCCTTTTCTAATCCGTCAAATGACAAACTCAGAACTTTGCTCACAACTAGGACATGGTTGCCCACTAGATCCCAAATCCTTCCTCCACATTGTCGAAATCAGAATAATCAGAATCCTTCGACATCCTCCAATCCAGCAATCTAATAGATTTGCCAACCATCAGCACGATGGCCAGCTCTCTAGAACTCAGATCCATCTTGATTCGATTCTCTTTTCCTGGACATGCCAAAGGTCTCTAGCCTTGCATTCGGCATCACCATGGGTGCCGCACCAGCACCCGCACCCGCTTTGCGCTTCTAAGAGCATACCAAAGGTCGGCACCTGCTATTGGTGAAGTTGAGATTAAGTTTTCTTGGTGATGTCTTGTGGAGAGGGATTGAAGGAGCGCTTAGATGTTTTACAAGTGACGGAGAGAGATCTTAGAAGAGTTGGGCTTTATGGGTGGGGTGAGATTTGTCTCTCTGCCACCGGTATTGAGTGGGATGAGTGGTTTGCTTTTTTGCTTTATATTTTGAGAAAGCTTTCTTTTCTCATTGTCTTATGACTTCTCAATTGCTTGGGCAGTACTAGATGTTCCACAAGGTTGTTCTTTAAAATATGTTAAAAAGAGTTAAAAAATACCACAGTAAACAGTTGACGACATGGGCATGCCTCTTCTTTTTTCCCCCCCAGAGGGCGAGCCTTGGAGCTACGGTAAGGTTGCTCCATTGTGACCTGGTGGTCAAGGGTTTGAGTCACGGAAACAGCCTCTCTACAAAGCAGGGGTAAAGGCTGCGTACATCTAGCCCTCCCCAGACCCCACAATGGCGGGAGCCTCGCGCACTGGGCGGCTCTCTCTCTCTCTCTCTCTCTCTCTCACACACACACACACACACACACACACACACGTATATATGGGAAATGATATTTCCAACCCCTTTTCAGTATTTCCATCCCTTTTCGGTCTTTTCTTAAAACTAACTGCATTTCACATCAATTTTATTATCTTTGTTGAAAATATTTATTTTCAAGAAAAAACAAACAAAAGGGAATGGTAATATCACTTCCATATGCATTTATGTTAAATTCCCTATATGTATGTATATCTGTTTCTCTTGTAAGTAGAAAAGTACAAGCAAATCAAATAGAACAAACTAAAATAGTTAAAAATGCCTAAATTTATGGTTCTCAGAAACCTTTTCCCGTGTGTGTGTGTGTGTGTGTGTGTGTGAGGAAAGGGTTCTTGCAACATGTGCAGGTAAGCTTACCTGCACACGAGTGTAGAAACAGGGTGGGGGCCCACATTTTTTGGGGGTCCAAAGCATTCACTTGAAAGGCCCTTCCATGGATGGGGTGTGGCCCAAAAATCAGCCTCATTGGATCATCCTAACCCTGCCATTTGTGGAGGGGAAAAATGGGCAGAAACATGGACACACAGTGTCTGTCCATTCCCCCCCCCTTTCACCTTTGATTAGGTTAGGACGATCCAATGGGGCTGATTTTTGGGCCACACCTTTTCCATGGGAGGGCCTTCCAAAGGACTGGTTTTGATTTCCAAAAAAATGTGGCCCCCGCCCTTTTTTTGCACTCAGAGGTAACTTACCTGCACACATTTGCAGGAACCCTTCTCTCTCTCTCTCCCTCCCTCTCTCTCTCTCTCTCTATATATATATATATATATATATATATATATATATATAGAGAGAGAGAGAGAGAGAGAGAGAGAGGGAGGGAGAGAGAGAGAGAGAGAGAGGAGTGTGCGGTCGACCGCATATAAGGTTATATGCGGTCGAGGGCCCAAACACATGGGTCCCACATTTTTGTGGTGATCAAAACCATTCATTTGCAAGGCCCCATCATAGATAGGGTGTGTACAAAAAATCAGCTCCATTGGATCATCCTAACCCTTTCAAAAGTGGAGGGAAAAAATGGGCAGATTTGTGGCAAACGGTGTCTGTCCATTTTGCCCTCCACTTTTGGATGAGTTAGGATGATCGTATGGGGCTGATTTTTTGTGCACGCCCTATCTATGTAAGGGCCTTGCAAATAAATGCTTTGGATCATCCTAACAATGTGGGCCCACATGAGTTTTGGGTCCTCGACCGCACCTAAGCTTGGTGCGGTCGAGCGCACAATCTTATTCCTCATATATATATATATATATATATATATATATATATATATATATATGTATGTATGTATATGAGGAAATGGTTTGTGAGCAGCTGCTCAGATAAGCTTATCTGAGCAGAGCTCACAAACCATAGGGGGGGCCACATTTATGGGGTGCCCAAAGCATTCATTTGGAAGGCCCTTCCATGGGTAGGGTGTGTACCAAAAATCAGCCCTATAGGATCATCCTAACCCTGCCATTTGTGGAGGGGGAAAATAGACAGAAACATGGACACACAATGTTTGTCCATTTTCCTCTCTGCCTTTGATTGAGTTAGAATGATCCCATATGGCTGATTTTCTGAGCAGCTGCTCACAAACCATTTCCTCTCTCTCTCTCTCTCTCTCTCTATATATATATATATATATATATATATATATATATATATATATATATATATAGAGAGAGAGAGAGAGAGAGAGAGAGAGAGAGAGAACGGTTTCTACACACAAGTGTAGATAAGTTATCTACACACTAGCTTAAAATACAGTGGGGGGCGTATTGTTTGGGTGATCCAAACCATTCATTTGATTGGCCCTCACATAGATAGGGTGTCCACAAAAAATCAGCTCCATAGGATCATCCCAACCTTATGATATGTGGAGGTAAAATGGACGTGTTATTCACAAATCTGTCCATTTTTTGCCTCCACGGTTCGAAGGGTTAGGATGATCCTATGAAGCCGATTTTTTGTGGACACCCTATCTATGTGAGTGCCCATCAAATGAATGCTTTGGATCACCCAAACAATGTCGGCCCCCCACTGTATTTTAAGTTGGTATGTAGATAACTTATCTACACTTGTGGAAAAGGATTGTACGCTCGAGTGCACCAAGCTTATGGTGCGCTCTAGTGCCCAATCACACGTGGGCCCACTTTGTTAGGTTGATCCAAAGCATTCATTTGAAAGACCCTTACATAGATGGGATGTGTACCAAAAATCAGCTCCGTAGGATCATCCTAACCCATCCATCTGTGGAGGTCAAAATGGACAGACACTGTTTGTCCACAAAGCTGCCCATTTTTGCCCTCCACCTTTGGAGGGGTTAGGATGATTCAATGGAGCTGATTTTTGGTACACACCCTATCTAAGATAGGGCCTTGCAAATGAATGCTTTGGATCACCACAAAAAATGTGGGACCCATGTGATTGGGGCACTCGAGCTCACCATAAGCTTGGTGCGCTCAAGCGTACAATCCTTTTCCTCTCTCTCTCTCTCTCTATATATATATATATATAGAGAGAGAGAGAGAGAGAGAGGAAGCTACACACTCGTGTAGCTAACTTAGCTACACCGCCGGCTTAAAATACAGTGGGACCACATTGTTTGGGTGATCCAAACCATTCATTTGATAGGCCCTCACATTGATAGGGTGTGCCCAAAAAATCAGCTCCATGGTTCATCGCAACCCTTCAAACTGTGGAGGCAAAAATGGACATATTTGTGAAGGTTTTTACACGTCCATTTTTGCCTCCACAAATCGTAGGGTTGGGATGATCCTATGGAGCTGATTTTTTGGGCACACCCTATCTATGTGGGGGACCATTAAATGAATGGTTTGCATCACCCAAACAATGTGGGGCCCACTGTATTTTAAGCCAGCGGTGTAGCTATAAGTTAGCTACACGAGTATGTAGCTACACTTTTCTCAGAGAGAGAGAGAGAGTAAACAGTTCCTGGGGTGGCGCTAGCACTACCTTATATGAGGTGGCACTGACAAAACATAGGGGCACCACTTTGTTTGGATGATCCAAAGCATTCGTTCGATAGGCCCTCACATAGATAGGGTGCCCACAAAAAAACAGGTCCATAGGATCATCCTGACCCTTCCATTTGTGGAGGTTTATACCCATCCATTTTAACCTCCACAAATGGAAGGGTTAGGATGATCCTATGAAATTGATTTTTTGTGGGCACCCTATCTATGTGAGGGTCTATCAAACGAATGCTTTGGATCATCCAAACAAAGTGGGCCCCCTATGTTTTGTGAGCCCACCTCAAAAACCCTTCTCTCTCTCTCTCTCTCTCTCTCTCTATATATATATATATATATATATATATATATGAGGAAAGTGTTGGTGAGCTTAAGCGCCCAATCACATTGGGGCCTACTTTGTTAGGATGATCCAAAGCATTCATTTGAAAGGTCCTTACATAGATGGGGTGTGTACCAAAAATCAGCTCCATAGGATCATCCTAACCCATCCATTTGTGGAGGTCAAAATGGACAGACATTATTTGTCCACAAATCTGCCCATTTTTGTCCTCCACAAATGGAGGGGTTAGGATGATCCTATGGAGCTGATTTTTGGTACACACCCTATCTATGATAGGGCCTTGCAAATGAATGGTTTGGATCACCACAGAAAATGTGGGACCCATGTGATTGGGGCGCTTAAGCTCACCATAAGTTTGGTGAGCTTAAGCTCACCAACACTTTCCTCTCTCTCTCTCTCTCTCTCTCTATATATATATATATATATATATATATATATATATATATATTTCCACACACTAGTTCAAAATGCCTACGCTGGCTTTGATGCTTCTTATTTTTCTGGTTATGAATGTGATTATTCTGTAATTTCAGATCGTCGAGGAGGCTTGCACCAATCTCTATCCAAATATTTTGTGCGAGTACCTCTACAACTTGTCTGAAAAGTTCACGTCGTTTTATACCAACTGCCAGGTATGATCCATCCATCATATTTTCCCCATCTGTACTCCCTGCACTTCTTGGAACTGGCTGATTAAATTTCCGTTATTTGCCACTATGTTCCTGTTATCATATGAGTTTTTATATGGTGCCTGAGAGGAAAGTACTGTGCAGGCGGTACCACCCTTGATATTTGATCCAACAGCAGCCCACTTTTTAAGAGGCTGCTGTTGGATCAAATATCAATGGCGGTATGTTTGACGTACCCACTGCATGGGACTTCACAGGCAGGCACCATATAATTTCTCTTATCATATAAACTACCTACCCTAAGAAGCTCAATAATGCATGTTTCTTCTAATCAGACTAAGATAATACTGCAAAACTCAAAATAACTAAGATTCGTGCCTGAGTTGGAGGTGACTAAAACCTTCAGTCGAGGACTTAGTTCTTTGAGTGCTCTGTCAAGTTCATTTCCATTTTTACCGAGTTTTTCCAGCAAGTTCCTAACCGAATAAAATAGGGAATGAAGCTAAACAATGCTTGTTTCTTCTAATCAGACTGGATAGTACTTAAAAACTCAAACTAAAAACTTCAATAAAATACTTGATTTAGTTCTTCCAGTGCTCTCTCAAGTTCATTTCCATTTTTACCCAATTAGCTGCTACTCTCAATTGGGTCAATTTATCTGATTTTTTCCAGCAAGTTCTGAACTGAATAAAATAGAGAATAAAGCTCAACAATATATGAACTGCAAATCAGCTAGCAAATTTGTGTTTCTCTCTCTTTCATCAAACTTTGAACATGAACTGGTCAAGATTTTACTGTTTACTCAAACTTTGTGGGTGACTGGGTGTTATGAAATTGCTTAGGTGGTCGGAACTGCAGAAGAAACCAGCAGATTATTATTGTGCGAAGCAACAGCTGTTGTGATGCGAAAGTGCTTTCATCTTCTCGGAATTACGCCGGTATATAAAATATGACATTTATAATATTTTCCCCCGTTTAAGTTTAAAGGTTCTTCAAATTCAATGTATTGTGGGTAGAAATATATTGAAAATTTAATGTCATTACGTGAACAAAATTTTAGGTGATCAAATTCTCCAGATGTTCGAGATAACTAATGAAATTTTGAAAAGGGGGGCTAGCTTTTAGCCACCCATAGATTTAAGCATGAAATAAAACAAATTGAGTTGGGTGGAAGTGTCCAATTTTCAAGGGTGTTATTATCAATACCCTTATTATAACTGTAAAAATCTTTGAAAACGAGATCTCAACATTATAGTTATCCTGTTCAAGTAGTAAGAACTATTTTCTTTTAAGATTATGACAACCGATTGTGAGTCCAAAACCAATTATTAGACTCTAATTTTGAGTTCAATAATTGGTTTTTGACTCAATCAGTTGTCATAATCTGAAACAAAAGGGCCTTAAGGCTCTGCTCACGTTCCGAGGAGATCAAATCCCGGGAAATCACCCCTTTTTTCCCGAGAAAGTTAAAATTCGCATGTTCACTTGTCTTCACGGGATTTTAAAGGAGCCTAGGTGGAAAATGTCACATTTGACATGGAAATTGGGAAAAATGATGTGGAAATGAGTCTTTTCTCACAAGTGTGAGATTCCTTTCTCCTTTATTTTGGTGGGATTTGCTTTCCTAGGAAAACTAGTGAAAAAAGGTGGGCAAGTAGTTTCTCGGGAAACCTTTTCTTGCACAGTTCCTGCGCAAGTGAACAGGCGCGGGAAACCTTTTCCTTGATTTCTTTTCTTGAGGCCATGTCAAATTCCTGGGAAACCTTTTCTTTTCCTTTGTGGGGAAAACAAGTGAATAGAGCGGTTTCCCAAAAGCACACCAAAGCTTCTTCTTGTTATTAAACTAGATTTTATATAGTGCAAGGGCTTACAACAATACGGTAGCGGTACCGCCCTTGATATTTGATCCAACAGCAGCTCACTTTTTGAGGAGCTGCTGTTGGATTAGACATCAAGGATGGTACTTCCACCGTACAAATGCCTTATTGTTGTAAGCTCTTACATCATATAATTTCTCATGAGGCAGGGAGTTACTCTATTACCATCAATAGTAAAAGAAAAGATACTTTTTAGGTTCGGGGGGGCATACGAGGGCATGCATGTGAGATCAAGTATGTTGATCCTGTAGAACATCATGAGGCAACACACATGTTCTAAGTCCAATCTCGAACGAACATCCTTGTGCAAATTAAAAGGACAAAAGACGACATCAATGGTTTAATTTTCCTTGGTTAATCTGTAGATGAGGCCTGGTGGAGGTTTAATGGATCTCGGGCCTAGGTTCTTCTGATATAATCACTTAAACGAGTTAAAAGAGGGCCCAATGATCATCTTTTAGACTCTGTTTGTTTCAGATTATGACAACCGATGGTGAGCCCTCAAACCTCAAACCGATTATTGGGCTCAAAAGTAATGTAATTTGAGTCCAATAATTGGTTTGGAGGCTCACCATCGGTTATCATAATCTCAAATGAAAAGGGCCTTAGGAAGATGCAATAGTGATATTCTTGTAAGCATTTTCCTTATAACCATTATTTGCATTTGAGAATATGGAAAATGCCAAGAAGTCTCACTTTTACCTCCTTCCTGAAAGACACATTTCTTTCTTTCTTTCTTTTTTAAAGGTCCTGAAAGACTCAAAGACACACATAATAGGCCTCACTTCTGCCCTATTTCCATGATCTGTTGCTTCAGATGACAATCGTGAGTCCTGCCAAGAAACGCTAAACCACTGAATTCTGAAGTAATTCATCTTATGCATTGGATGTCCATCTATCATATGGGTCGCCTCATGATCTACAAGATAAATGGCCGTGATTTGACTCTTACCATTGATAGTAAAAGGGGCATTTTGCCTAGTCATTTCCCTAAGAATACAAGCTGATAAGACTTCATATAATATTACGTGCAAATAATTTTGACATTCAGAGAGGATCTAAATCAACTATCTCTGTGGACCCTGATCCGAGAGATACCTCTCGATTCGGGGACTAGCCCGGATTCGAGAATCTCATTCTTCTAAATTAGCTCTATATATTTGGACAAAGGAAGGCTATGATGAAAATGATAAGCAAGAGGGGTTCATGAAAAAGGAAGCAATCCTAGGGAAGAGGAGAGAATTGAAGTGTCCCTTTTGAGGTAGGTAATAGCCAAGTAAAAGCAAATGAACATAAATTCCCTTTCCACCTGATTGGAGAGGAGAGTAAAACATTGAATAAAGGTGGGCATTTGGAAATTTAAAGGTGTCATGTTAGTAGTAAATGGCAATCAAACAATACTAGGAAAAAGAGGACTTGTCATTTAACTTCGATTTTCCCAGTTTGTGGTGCAACCAAACGTTAACTGAGGCTTTATCTATCAAGGGCCTAGGATCATCCAATCTAAGTCATTTATACTGCTTTAGGTTGCCCTTTGATTTTGAATTAAGTGTCCGATTGCAATGGTTGAAAACCTAACATAGCTAGGTTAAGAGATAATTGAGCATGCCATGACGTTGTTAGGATCTTATAGAGGCCTTTATGACCCTGGCCCCAATAACTTATTGGGTACCACTGTATGGAGGATTTGAAATATGGGAAAGAAGTACCATTCATGGTGGATAAATCAGGAATACAGAAACAAAAACATCAATTGGACCAGAGAATGCGATTGCATTATAAGATCGCAATTGAACCTATTTCTCGATTCAATCGAAATCCAGAGAAGTAAATATGGTATCCGAATAACAATAGATATGTAAAACGCAGGAAGAACAAAAAAAAAAACGACTCAACTTATAGTCTAATTGATGATTTTAAGGATACATTTGTAACTATATGATATGCATAGCATAAATTCAAACTCGAATCATTCTTTCTCGAGCCGTACGAGGAGAAAACCCCCTATACGTTTCTAGGGGGGAAAGGGTTCTCCTGTGAGTAGATTATCGATTCTTTTTTCTAATGAATCTTAACTATTAAATATTCTTTTCTTTCTCGATTATTGCGTGAAGTGGGGTCCTATTCCAGGTTCAATGACAATTAGAATATTTTTTTTTGAAAAGGGATGACAATTAGAATATTAATAGATAATCTCAGACATTGTGAATAGTTTGCATGTATTGAATTAGAGAAAATAAATAGTAATTAAAAAATAATTAAGAAAAAATTAGGGAATTATGTAACGTGAAGAATTGGCTTAACAAATGTGGTAAAAACGTTCAAATAAATGAACACACAAAAAATGCATATAATACCTTTAATGGCTCCTTAACCGTTGTTATGAAAACCGCCCATATGAGCTTATGAGGTGTGTAATTGCCAAATCCTAGGGCAGTAACAAACAAAGAAATATTAGAACAAAAAATTCCATTTGGGAGATGATAAATTCGCACCCCTTTAAAGTGAATTGACGCCTTTTGACGTCAATTTTAAAGGGTGTGAATAATCCTATAAGGGTGCGAATTTATCATGTCCCTTTCATTTTTTGTATTTTCCACTAATCTCATTCTTCTTATAAACCCCCCATCTTTCCCTCGTCTCTTGAGGATTATATTTTCTGATTGAATGCCTCCCTGCATTTCTTCGATCCTTCACAAAATCTCGCCTTTCTCTCAATTTCCCGCCAATTTCTCGCCGGGAACCCTGGCCATGGCGCGAATTGTTGCTCGCGCCCTCCCTCTCGCTTCAAAATCGCCTCCAGCCCCCTTTTTTTTCTCTCTCCAAAATCATTCATTTTCTCATTCTCCTCTTCTCTTCCCGAAAATCTCTTTTTCCGATTCTTTGATTCTTCGCCGGAGATTCTATGCATCTTCTCGAGATCAGGGCTCGCCCGGACTTTTCGGAGGGTTTTTCGCTAACCTGAGAGGGTTTCGGAAGACGAGACGACGACCGGCCGCGAAGAAACCGGCGGCCAAGGAGAAGCAGTTGGAGCTCAATGTCAGTGTTTGTATTGAAGAAGAGCTGCCTGATGATTCTGAAGTTATGGTAAATTCATAGTCTTTTTACAAGGATTTATCTTTCTTTCTTTTTTTTCCTGTTTTTTCTGTAATTTTTTTGATGATTTTAGGATTTTTTAAAAGGATTTTTAGGGTTTAGGGTTTAGATGTTTTTTAAGGATTTTTTTTTTCTGTTTCCTCTTCGTAATTTTTTTGATGTTTTTAGGATTTTAGGGTTTAGAGGGTTTTTGAGTGAGTTCTAGTCCATGTTTGGCAACGCTGAAACTTTTTCCATGGAATTTTAGGATTTTTCTAATGGAAATGTTTGGTTTCTGTTCAAATGACGGCGTTTTTGAGTTTAGGGTTTTTGTTTTCATGAGAGTATGTGTCATGACTCGATATGTGTCAAAACTTAAAGGAAGAATTAAGAGAGTGAGTTCTAGGCCATGTTTGGCAACAATGAAACTTTTTTCCATGGAATGTTAGTTTGTCAAGTCGTAAGGAGGCTGGGAGAAGGAGACTTTAGAGTGCATGAATGAGAACAGGCTAAAAAAATGAGGAAAAAAAGAAAATTCATACTACGAGTGGAGTTTTTTTTCCCCTTCTTGCCATATTTCATGGTTTTGTTTGTATGGCAGGTTTTCCTGAGAGTAGTAACTGTTTGATTTGTTTTTCCCTTCCTGAGGTTTAGTTGTCAGTTTGATTTGTTTGAGTTATTGAAATGAAACACATTTTAGGACGGATTAGAGAATTTACTAGAACAGATTGTTTTCTTGCAGAACATAAGAGGAAAATGATGCTCTTTCCTTTTCTCCTTTTTTCCTAGAAAGAGATTCTGAAGAGATATGAGGAGTGAATTAGCTCCGAATTAATATTCACATTTCTGAGCTGAGTTTAACTCTGAGTTCAGTTAATTAATGACTTGTTGTTTATGGTGATATCCGCCAATGACTGCCAAGGTTAACGATCATTAGTAATTTCGGGTTTCATCAACGGGTATCACTATAAACATTATCAGTAAGCAAGGGTGATTCTTTAACAATCTCCCACCTACTGTTTTCAAACGACCCATCCTGTCCTAAGTCCTGGCAATCTCCTTTTTGGAACTCACACAAATGTCGTCCTCTTTTTAGCCATCTACTGTTAACACACAGAGGATTGGCAATAATGTCATTGATTTTGGCATGATTGTAAGTGGCAACTACACGGTAGTTTTAACATAGAGTATCGGGTTTTGTTTTTGTGTATTCATTTTTTACTGCACCAGTTGAGGCTGTTGACAGGGTTATTCAACTTAGAGAAGCTATTTTGCTGTACTTTTAACATGGACTACAAGGGAAAGGGTGTGTTTTCAATCCACTTCCATGATGTTTCTCTTGCATGTTTAATTGATATTTTCATTTTGCATACTGGTGTAGAGCATTGCAGAAATGCTCCGATTAAATGTTCCTATGGCAATGAAGATAGCATTTGATGGCCTAAATGATTCAGATTATAAAACAAGAGATACTTCTATAGATGATCTTGGTAGATTTAAAAAGGTTGAGCTATCTGTACTGCTCTGTAATGATGATTTTATTCGGAAGCTTAATAAAGAGTGGAGAGATGAGGACCATGCGACCGATGTTCTCTCTATGTCACAACATATTCCTGAACTTGAGCTTCCCATTGTAAGATCTTGAACTTTTAATCTAAAAGGCCTTTCTTGAGTGATTGGTTTTCATTTGCTATTTTCTTGTTTTGACATCCTTTCTTTATTTTCACAGCTTATGTTGGGTGATGTTGTTATTTCCGTCGAGACAGCTGCAAGACAAGCAGAGGAGAGAGGGCATACTCTTATTGATGAGATACGCATCCTCTTGGTTGGTCCAAAAATCTCTATAGTAAATTGTTATTCTGTGTGGTTTGATCAATTATTGTTTTCTGTATGCCAGCACTTCATTTTTTTCGTCAAATTTTAATCATTATATTAACTCTTTGATGCTTAATTATTTTGTTTGTATATGACACTTGGATCTCTTATGTTTGCCAATTTCTGCCAGCTATTCCACATTTTCCTGTCTTTCTTGACATGATTAAGCTTCATGTGACTTCTCTTTTTGTATTGAAGTTGATAATCTTTGCAACTCTCGGCTCTGAAACAATCTTATTTTTAAATTCACCCATAAATGTTCACCATCATCACAACACATTTGGTATTAACATACAGGGACAAGAAAAGAAAAGGATGCAAAACCATAGAGAGGACCTTTAACAAATGTAGGAATTGAGGGTTCAAGGATGGTAACAAAGTGAGATAAAAACTAATGATGCTTGGTTGTTTACAAAGAAAGAACCTGATTGCTTGTTTTTGTAGAACACTAAGGGACAGACATAGAAAGCTAAATAAATGCAGGTGTTAAAGATAGAAGAATCAAGAATCATAACCTAACATAGCTATCTCATCTAGCCTAGCTGTTTTGGTAGCAATCCTCATGGGAATGGGTCACTAGAGATGTTTGCCTCAATCAGCAGGATTGGACCTCGATGGATAAGTTCTCGTGGGTCAGTTTTGTGTACCGTTCATGGAAGCTGGATTTTCTATTTCAAGCACTCACATCAAGACAATTGATGAATAGAGCTATTATTTCAGGCACACGGCTCAACTGAGGCACCTCAACTATAATGAACCAAAGAAGCAATGGTAGAGCGAGAGAGAAAGAGCCATGAGGAAAGCAAAAAATTGAACTTATAGAAATAATATCAAGTGAAATCCCAATAGGCAACCCAAGAGGGCGGTGAATTGGGTGTCTTTAAAAATTTACTCTTAGACCTATTACCAAGCACTTGTTAGGTGACTTTTGAAAACCCTAGTTAATTATTTCCTTTTTAGTCTTTTTATCAAAATACTTGGTGGGCGATTAAAGATTACAAATATAATGTAAATTCCACAACAAGATGAAGGAATAAGATGGATGGTTTCTTTTAGGCATTTTATCAAACACTTGGTGGAACCCTAGGTCACCTACTCTCTTTTTAGTTCCTTTGACAAACACTTTGTGGATGGTTCATACAAGTAAAACAAAATTAAGAATAATGTTCAACCACAAGAGTTAAGCACTTGCCACAAGAGTAGAGAGGAAGAGACAAGAGGCTTTGACACAAAGGATTTTATAGTGGTTCGGTCTTAAACCCAAGACCTACTCCACTCTTTTCAAGTTTGCTCTCCTTGAGGTATCTATTATCTTCCAAGGAACTTAAATACGACATTCCTTTCGCCTTGTACAATCCGAGCGTCCAAGCTCCAAGGGTCTTAAATATGGCGCCCTTTGTTGCCAAATATAATGAAGAGAAAAATGATGTTGTTCACTTGCCTCTAGATAGTCTAATACAATGTAAAGCTCATAATACACTCTCAACAATGATTACAAGTAATGCCTAATCCAATCTCAAAAGAATTTTCCCTAATCAAAGCACAAGTGAGATGGAGAGAGATTTTACCCAAAAATAATGGCCAAATGATTTTCAAGGGTTTACTTGAGTTGGTGTGTGTTCATCAAGTATTTTGGACCCTTTGAATGGGTATATATGAAGTCCCAACTCAATATGACCGTTTCAGGGGAGAAACAATCATTTTCGGGTCAAACAGTCAACTAGCCGTTGAGCCACAACGGCTATTTTTTTTTGTTCCAGGTTGTTTTCTCGGAGTTCCGAGAATAATTCTCAGAATTCCGAGACTGGTTTTCCAGCAATCTGTGTCCGACTTGAAAAATTCATATCTCATTCGTTTCTTGTCGGATTTCGACGTTCTTATACTCTACGGATATGAGAAAAATGATAGCTATCTGTTAAAAATATTTTCAAAAATATTTGAAAATGTTTTAAACAAGTTTTGGTAGGATTTAGTTGTTGGTCCAGGTTGTTTGTTCGGAACTCTGTTTTGTTCAATGTTGTGTTGAATGCGATATGGGACCCAACATGTTGGTGCACCGCCATGGCCATTCACTTATCCATTTAAGTCCTTAATGGGTGTGTTAGTCTCTTTGAAAAACATATTTTTAGGGGTTTTAAGATGTTCCTTGATCAAGAGAAAACATAAGAGAGAAAGGTGATACATACTACCATTCTAAGTACTCTCTTGTTCTCTTGAGCCAATCTTCATTTGATCTTCAATGGTTTGCTTGGCTTGCTTTGGGATTTTCATGGTTGAGCTTCTTTGCTTGACTCCTTCCAAGGATGATGCCGCCATTTGGTTCAAGCTCATTTGCAAGTTGTTGATCCACAAGCTTTGGCTTTCATTGATCTTCCTTTGTTTGTTCAATGCTTTGAGATGGTTGTGATGAGCTTCTCCTTGGTTGATCCTCGAAGGTATGGTTTGTCCAAGTATGCTCTAGCTCCTGTGTCCTTTGTTTGGTTCATCTTCAAGCATAGGCTATCTGTGTGTGTTGGTGCTATCATGGATTAACCTGTGAATTTCTTTTCCATAGCACAACACTCAAGGCAAACAATTAGTCCATAAACGACTAATCAATTTGCGTTTGTTAATCATCAAAACAAGGTGATTGAATGAACCCACGGGGAACCCTTGGACTAACAAAAATCAAGTCACATTTGGAAAAGTGCGTTTGCTTTAGGGACGAGTACAATACATGGTTATCTTTGAAGGAAGGTGGTGTATTGATCAAAAGGAGTGGGTTCAGAATGCAAAGGGAGAAATTTTGGGAAATTGGAATAGAGAGGGTGTGGTTACTGTTTTGGGGGTTGGGTATTTCATGTAAGACAAAGGGAGAGATTTTATGGAGTAAAATGGTGGGTGTCGTTTCCTACCCTTATTGTCTTCCCATTTTTCTGAGTCGAGGGCATTTTACTAAAGAGGGGAAATGGGGGTTTCGGCATTGTTAGATGACACTACATGGTGGAAGAGAAAGAGAGATGATGAGAGAAAGAGAGACAGAGAAAGCGTGAGAGAGTTAAAGCCCTCTCCACACGAAAACACAAACACACACAGAAGAGTGGGTTAGGGTTATAGTTGAGGGGTGCGATTGAGGCAGCGAGGGGTGCGATTGAGAAGAGTGGGTTAGGGTTAGGTTTCTTCAAGGATGAGAGGTTCGATCTTACATTGAAGCTTTGATACCATGTTAGATGACTACATGGTGGAAGAGAAAGAGATAGATGATGAGAGAAAGAGAGACAAAGACAACGTGAGAGAGTTAAAGTCCTCTCCACACGAAGACACACACACACACACACACACACATATTTGTATATATTGCACTGATCAAAATACCCTTAATGAGGTGCGTCTAACAGGCATAAAGGGATCTGATGTGATGTCATGACTGGGTGCGCTTGAGTGAGATCTATCACGACAGCACAATGCCACTGTTGGAGAGGATTGCCAGCAAGGTGGTGAGGCCGCTCGTGGAGGAAAAATGCCAAGAGTTTGATGGGGTTGGTGAGGAAGATGACTCCGATCTTCCTGCTGATGCCCATGACGGAGACGAGACCGGTGTCTAGTTGGAGATGGTGTTGGAGTTGGTGTCAGTGGTGACAGAGGTGACGATGCTATATGTGGGATGGGAAGTGCGATGCTGGGTTGGGGCTCTAGGTGTCGGGGCAGCATGTGTCGACAGTAGTCAAACCCCCTAATTGGCTGTGCGCATTTGGGAGGCAGCGATCAACACAATAGTGGTTGTGATCGCGAGATACCAGTGATTGGCAAGTGGAAGCATGACGCTTGTCTGGCAGATCCGATATATAGTCTTGATTTTGATCACCATCGTCATTCTCATCTGCTGCTGCTAAGGTGTTTGTGTTTGGGTCTAAGAGAGCCAAGAGAGAGCGATGGTCGGGGGTTATTTGTTGCAACAGATAAGGTTGCTACACATTTTCATTTACTAGGAAAAAAATCTAAGGGTGTACCAAGGCCTAGTGGATGGCTTGATTGGTTGCCTGCCAAAGAAATAAACCCCTTGCTGTAGGGCAAGGTACCCTCTTTGAGATCATGTAAGAGTTTGGGGGCGGTCCAGTGCACGAGGCTCCCACCATTGCGGGGTCTGGGGAGGGCTAGATGTACGCAGCCTTACCCCTGCTTTCCAGAGAGGCTGTTTCTGTGACTTGAACCCGTGACCAGGTCACAATGGAGCAACCTTACCGTTGCGCCAAGGCTCGCCCTCCATCATGTAAGAGTTTAAAGAAGGTAATAAAATGAGATTAACACTAATGATGCTTAACTGTTTAAAAGCAACCATATAAAGGGATAAACGTAGAAAGATAAAGATTAACATATAAGGTTATAAAGATAGAAGAATCCTAAACTAACCTAGCTACCTCATCTAGCCTAGTGGCCTCATCTTGCAACTAGACGATGCAATGGTAAGATCTCATATACTCTAACTGGAACGAAATACCGATGTTCAATGGACTGATATATAATCAACACCTGCACAAACACAAATAATTTGCATAATTGCATGCATGTAATCCTGCATTTACCTTGCGCATGCATTGGTCCATGCAAAGCACATCCGTCCACGTGTCTAACACATGCAAGCACCATATCCTTTGCTTGCTTCAATCAATTACCATAATGAATGTGTCTTCTTGTAGGTTCATGGGTTACTGCATCTTTTGGGATTTGATCACGAGATTAGTGATGAGGCTGAAGCGGAAATGGAGAAGGAAGAGGAACTTGTTTTGAAGAGTCTTGGTTGGAAGGGAAAGGGTTTAATCCAGAGTGCATATGATGCTGTAGATGATGGGAACATTCAAAATGATAATTCAAATGGTAATCTCACTAGATATTTATCATAATATGAATGTCCTTTATCTCTGTATGCTGCTTTGCTTTTCATGTATCCGTTCTAGATTCACTTTTGAGGGTTATAAAAAACATGGCAGTTTGAGAGTGTTTACAGGTGCAGTTTTGGACAATAAGAAGAAAGAAGGTAGTCTGCGATTTTATAGACCAAAATTCAGCTATATCTTCTGCGATATGGATGGTGAGCTGAGACCCCATTATGACTGGCATTCAGTTTGTATTGAATGCCAAATTTAGCCTTTAACTACATTTTTGTGAATGTAAGGCACACTGTTGAACAGCAAAAGTCAAATAAGTTCAAGAAATGCTGAAGCTCTGAAAGAGGCCATCTCAAGGGGAGTAAAGATTGTGATTGCCACTGGAAAGGTAAGATCAGATGGCTTTTTACCCTGTTAATTATACCTTTCTGGCTGCAGGTAAACATTTCTAAATTGCCTCAAAGATTGTGCATGTTGCTAAACTTTCTAAGGAACCTGAAAATCTATATAACAAGTAAAAATAAGAAAATATGTAAGACATTGAGATTCATGTCCCCGCATCATTTTTCTCATTATTATTAGGACACCTTTACTGATCACATTTATTTATTTCATCTTTGGACAGACTCGTCCCGCTGTTATAAGTGCTTTGAAGATGGTAGATTTGGCTGGAAAAGATGGTATTGTTTCTGAATTTTCACCAGGGGTCTTCTTACAGGTTTGTTCCTATATTTTTGTTCTACTATTCTTTTCATCTTTTAGGCGCTGTTCGTTTGTGATTGTGACAACCGATTGTTAGCCCCTAATCGGACTCAAACTTAAATGTAATTTTGAGTCCGATGATAGGTTTTGGCCTCACAATCAGTTGTCACAATCTCAAACGAACAGGCCCTTAACATATAAGCCCATTCATGATTCTATATCAATTTTTTCTCAATTTGCTTTTTTTGTAGATTTTAATGTTCAGTGTTATGGGAATGGTGTAATGCTTGCCGAAATGAATTTGCTTATTTCCTTTCTATCATTTTTCTTTTTCTTGGATTTGGTGTTACTAGAGTTGTAACAATAGTAAAGTGAAAATGTAGCTGGAATGAGCGATGATATTTTCACCCCCCCTGCAGTACGCATGAGCCCTCCTTGTAACGTGATTTGACGTCAAAAAGCATTAAAGTTGCCCACTGTTCACGTCAAATCACGTTATAAGGGGGCGCATGCGTACTGCAGGGGCGTGGGGTTAAAAATTCATCTCCCAGCTGGAATTTGTCCTTTTATTTATTTATTTTGTGTGTTACTAGAGTTGTAACAGCAGGAACTAATTTTACTGCTTATGGATATGACTAGTGTCAAAGTATGGATGAATCGCCATTCAAAGAAAAAAAATGTATGGCTGAGCCCGGATATCAATGTTCTCATCAAATAGGGGTGCCAAACTTCCTGTAGCTCATAGTTCCTCCCAGCAACATTTAAAAAAAATAAAATGTTTGAGGCTATTGTACAAGGTTCCATTTGGTGATAGTGAAGCATAGATTGTATTTCAGTGAACAAATGTATATCAATGATTCTTAGATTTGCAGGAATCTTCAGGTCATGAAAGTTTTCATTGCCTCATCTACTCAAACACTGAGAAGTCATGCCCTTCGTTCCTGTTTGCACGCACGCGCACACACATATTTTGTGTTTGAAATGCTTGCCTATCTTTTAATGTTCCACAATTTTCAGATGCTGCTTTCATTTTTTTTTTCTCAGTTTTAAACCATTTCCCTGACTGTGTGTAGTCCCTTATTGTCTATACTTGAAATCCAGGGATTGGTTGTTTATGGGAGGCAAGGGCGAGAGATCTGTAGAAGAAATCTGGACCCAAATGTTTGCAGAGAGGTAAATTCTTCCTGTTCCAGGAATGTCTGTAATTCCTGTTATTCTCCAATGATGGTTTCTTGGAAGACATAAGAAAGCTGTTTATACTTTATAGTTTTTTTTTCATGAATTTTTGAATAGCAGATATACTAATTGAAAGAAAACGGGAGAACCTGCAACCAAGAAGGTCAAGAATACAAGCAAAGAGAAAAGACAGCCTATACAAGAACTAGAAACATTTACAATAATTCTGCCTACATCCCTCTCAAAGCAGCCAAAACTCATAGACAGCAAGGCTGTCCTTTGAAACTCCTCCTTGGCCATTCTATCCACGCCCCTATTTGATGATATTGCGGAACCCCCACTTTACCTTGAATTTCGATCTAACGGGCAAATCTCCGAGGGATAGGGAGGCTACCCTCGAGCCACTTAATTACATTGAGAGAGTCCCTTTCAACAACAACTTGGTCCATTTGGTTAGGGTTAATCAATCTTAACCCTTGAAGGACAACCCTCACTTCCGCCTTGTTTGAATCGGCAATACCGATCAGGCCTGGGGCCCATAAGTCCAAGCTCGGGATCCCCCGGCCCCGGGATTTCTAAAACTAAACTTTGATGGATCTAGCACGGGCAATCCAGGGCCGGCCGGCATAGGAGGAGTATTGAAAGATGAAAATGAAAAATGAAATTCCTCCTTGGCCATTCTATCCGAGCCCCTATTTGATGATATTGCGGAACCCCCATTTTACCTTGAATTTCGATCTAACAGGCAAATCTCCGAGGGATAGGGAGGCTACCCTCGAGCCACTTAATTACATTGAGAGAGTCCCTTTCAACAACAACTTGGTCCATTTGGTTAGGGTTAATCAATCTTAACCCTTGAAGGACAACCCTCACTTCCGCCTCGTTTGAATCGGCAATACCGATCAGGCCTAGGGCCCATAAGTCCAAGCTTGGGATCCCCCGGCCCCGGGATTTCTAAAACTAAACTTTGATGGATCTAGCATGGGCAATCCAGGGCCGGCCGGCATAGGAGGAGTATTGAAAGATGAAAATGAAAAATGAAATTCCTCCTTGGCCATTCTATCCGCGCCCCTATTTGATGATATTGCAGAACCCCTACTTTACCTTGAATTTCGATCTAACGGGCAAATCTCCGAGGGATAGGGAGGCTACCCTCGAGCCACTTAATTACATTGAGAGAGTCCCTTTCAACAACAACTTGGTCCATTTGGTTAGGGTTAATCAATCTTAACCCTTGACGGACAACCCTCACTTTCGCCTCATTTGAATCGGCAATACCGATCGGGCTTGGGCCCCATAAGGTATTTCCATTTTCATCTTTCAATACTCCTCCTATGCCGGCCGGCCCTGGATTGCCCATGCTAGATCCATCAAAGTTTAGTTTTAGAAATCCCGGGGCCGGGGGATCCCAAGCTTGGACTTGAGGAGGAGCTATTTCCGAGTTGGAGCATACCTCCGTCCAACCATGCCATAAATCATGGGCTGAAACAAACCTAAAAGAGGGCAGAGACTTTGCCCAAGTGATGGTTTGGGCTTTGCAAAACAAGAATTGAGCTCCTTTTACTAAGCCCCTGAAGATTCTCGTATTTCTTTCCTTCCATACACATATCACAGCTACGAGAATCAGTTTCCAAAAGATTCTACTTTTCTTGTGCCAAAGGGTCAAGAACCATCCCGCTAATAGATTTTTAAGAGAAAAGAGCATGACCCATGAAATACCGAATCTTGTGAATACTTTGCTCAATATCTCTCTTGCCTGGTTACAATGAATAAATATGTGATCTACAGTCTCGCCCGATTTGATGCAAAGCGCACAATGGTCGATAATTCACATATTACGACTGCGCAGATGATCCACTGTTTGGATCTTATTCAGCACGGTGTTCCAGATCCAAACCCTTTTATCTTCGCATGTTCTTCTAATATATTGAGATCCCAACATCTGAATGAGGCTTGCAATTCTGTCTAGCTCCCAGTAAAAAAAGTTTCTCCTAAAATCAACTTGCCATGACACTTCATTGTTCCTCCAAGCAAAGCAATCTTTTGCCCATGATTCCTTATTCTCCGCCATTACAAATAATTCAGGGAACACCGACTTCAATGATTCCTCACGACACTTGTCATGCCAGAACCGAATTCGTTCACGGGAGCAGAGTGTACTTATCTTCATTATTATGATGAAGTTGGAATACTGGGTGACATGAAATATTCCTTTCCTTTATCTGTTATAGACTACTTAACTTCATCATTATGATTAGCAAAGTATGTCAAAAGACATTTTTAAATAGTTCACTGCATGGACGATTATATCTTTCTTTTGTCGAGTGATTCTTATGACCTCACTGCAGGCATTTCTGTATTCTGGGGAGCACAACGTTCCTCTTGTTGCATTTAGCCAAGACCGATGTTTAACATTATTTGACCACCCTCTGGTTGAGTCACTTCATACAGTATATCACGAGCCAAAGGTACTGTTGAAATTGGAGTTCCCTGTTGGAACTTTTACTAATCATGATCAATATCTGACACTTGCCTGAAATTTATTGTTCGTTTACAGGCAGAGGTCATGCCTTCAGTTGAACACCTTTTAGCAGCTGCTGACATACAGGTATTTTGTTCTTGAAAGTTGACCAATTTTTTTGGAGGAAAGTTAGCAAAAAACTTTATGAATTCACAAAAAAAGGAAGGGAGAGGTGGTCCCAAAAAGAAATGAAAACCAGAGAAAATACAGAAAAAGAAAAGAAAAGAAAAGCAGAAGCACCAATCAAACAGAAAGACACAAAAACTGGTTAAGTGGGAAGTTGGCTAGATCAAATTAACTTAAGTTTGCACAAAAGCATTCATGGAGAGTTCATATCTTACAAAAAGGATGGCATGCATTCAATCAAAAGCGCATTCATGTTTCGTAAACCAAGAAACTCAAAAGAAAGAAGTGAAAAAGAGAAAATAATGTGAACATTTGCAAATGCTGCAATTGCCAAATTGCAGAGACAGTCAAGTGAGCATACAAAGTCTAGGTATGGGTATATGTCAAGAAATTGTTGGACTCTAGTAGATATACCTATCAGAAAAATAAGGGAAAGAGAAAAGAAAAGAGGGAGACCACTCAGGTAGAGAAAGTTAGGAGAAAATTCATCTGTACTTCAGACTCTATTATGTATTTTTGTTAATGTCATATAAAAAATGGTAAATAATTCCCTATCAGAAATGGTAAAAATTCTTTTAGCAGACCATAGTTGATTGCCAGGCACTACCTTATCTTTCATGTATTTAACTATTGGTGACGAGTAGAGAGTGCTGCTATTGGTAGGGTTTGGGGAATGAAAGGATTTTCTAATAAAGGAAGAAGGAATGCTTAAGTAGCAAATAGGGAATGGGGGATTATATAAGTCCAGGTCTGGACAGCCGAAGTGCCTGTTATTTGAAAATAAGACTATTCTACTTTAATCTTATTTGCAAATGGTCCTTCTTTGTGTAAACAATTATATGCAAATAAGACCACATGCATATACGATTTTATGCAATAACTTTTAGGGGTATCCAAAGAGGCCCTAAATCTACTGTAATGCTTACCTTTCACAGAGATAGACTGAACACACTTCCTTCCTTAATAGCTTGGCCTTCAGCCTATTCAGTATACAGGGGAGAAGTACCTTAACCTTAGCTCTTTTAACAGAGTACTACTGCATAGGGAATTAATCTCTTGATGGTACACGGTCTTTTGGATTTGCAGAAACTGGTTTTTATTGGAACTACTGAGTTGGTGGCTACTACTTTGCGGCCACACTGGTCTGAAGCGACAAAAGGGCGAGCAGGTGTCCTCCAGGCGCAGTCAGATATGCTTGAAATCATTCCTACTGGAACTTCAAAAGGCAGCGGAGTGAGAATGCTTCTCGATCATCTTGGTACTACTGAAAAAGAGGTAGAGACTAGCCATTAACTTTTCTGGTTATTCACTTGTACTTTCCGCTAAGGATACCTTTTAATTTAAGTTTTTTTTTTTGCCAAAACATCTCATAAAATATCTGGCAATTAGTCATCGAGTCTCACTTATTATCCAAACAGTTAGGATTTAAAAACTTAATTTCCAACACATCCCTACACCAAGTCACCGTCACTTGTAATTTGTTGTTTTTTTTAATACAATTTTGCCCTCACCCTAAAGTCACCACTTTTCCTTGATCTTTAAATCCCATCTCCAGTCTCCTTCATCTGCTTATCAAACCAAACCCTAGTGCCCCGTTGGTTACCATTCTTTGCCGTGGTTTCCATTCCTAACAGAACCTGTTGGTGACTATTCGTTGTTGGCCTGTTCTTTTCCCTTTCTTTGCCGTTCTAGAGAATGATCCATACAGATTCTGGTATCGGTTTTTTATTTTTTCTAAATTAATGAACGAGCAATAAAACCTCAACTTTTCATTTTGATAGAATACACTGAAGTGGAACCTAACCCATTTCATAAATGTTAGTGACTCCTACTCTACATCATCAGACAACCCATCGAGAGTATCTATCATCTAAATATCCTTCTATCTAGGTATATTTATAACTATGGAAATACATTAAATAGATAGATATCAGCTATTCTATTAAATAAACCAAATTCAGGATCGCTCCTAATTTCAACGACTTTCCCCGATCTCCCAATATCTTTCAAAATGCTCGCTGACATCTCATACAAAATTGAAATTCATCTCCCAATCTTTAGATAACAACAATAGTCTTGTATCTTGAAATTGACACCATGTTTCATGAAACTGATCGCTTATTATTTAAAATTTGGTTGTAGCTTTAGTGAAACTGCTTTTGGGTATCATGCATTGGTCCCTTGTTTCACAAACCAAATTGATCAAATGGGCAATTAAGTCTTTCTTTCTATAAGTTAACCATTTTAGAGTATGGTGTCTTTCATCCACCTATCTAACATTTAGTGGCCGACTTTAGATACTTCATTTTGATTTGTAAACAAAGACAATACCATTTTACTTCCTGGTTAATACCAATCAGCACATGCTCTGAAGAGATCACAGTTGGCTTGGTCTTGAAAATGAACTGTACTCAGTGAACCCCTTTCTCTTGTTTATTCTAGTAAGTAATCAAGTTCTAGCTTGTAAGTTTCTAGAACTGACCAAGTTCGTTGCCCCCCCCATGTAGATCATGGCAATAGGCGACGGAGAAAATGATGTTGAAATGTTGCAGTTAGCTTCGTTAGGAGTGGTGCTCGGAAACGGAATGGAGAAGGCCAAAGCCGTGGCTGATGTGATCGCTCCTACCAACGATGAAGATGGTGTAGCTGATGCTATATATCGGTACGCATTCTGATTCAAAAGTCATATTCAGTCTTAAATCCTGGGTGCTTTGTTCTATTTTTTATTCAATCCTTGGTATTTATCATGGATGATTCATTCAACCCAAGTCTATTGTTTATTTTCTGTTCCCATTTTTTATGAGACAATTATTATTATGATAAAGCCAGAGTAGGGGAAAAAAAGAAAGAATTTGATCACAGTTGGGGAATTTATTGCCACCTTTTGTGTATTAATTATTTGGCTTCTTCAACTTTTTTTTTTATCACTTTTGCACTTAGAAGCAGGAACCTTCTCTCGGGGTGCCGCTCCCACCTCAGAACCTCGATTCGGCGCTCCTTTGGAAGGAGCTTCCAGGGAGCGCGACCTGAGAGAGACGGGAACCGTTCTAATGACACCCCAGCCTACTTCGATTACTCTATAAGTCCCACCATCACCAACTTCCTTATATCAAACTCTAACTCTTCAAAGTACTTTATTGGAGCAAGCACAAAGGCTTGTGCATCTTCAGAATGCACGATGAACGAGTGCACACAAATGAAGATGGTTAGAAATTAGCTTTTAGATGTATTTACATTTTGAAAGATACATATGAAAATGGTTAGAAAATATTATTTTTTGATGTACTTGAATTTTTAAAGATATATTAAGAAAATATTACATACACGCTCCCATGGCGCTCCCAAACTTAGACTCTTCTAGACCCCACGCTTCCCCGCCCCCGCTCCCGCAGCTTCGTGCTTCTAAGCTTTTGCACAATGATTATGAGACAATTATTATTTGAAAGATTAATGTTGCAGAGCTATTGCACAGCTGTTTTGATACTGTGTCAAAAAATCAGCTGTTCTAAACTGTTTTGTTGTTTTTAAGTTATCGTAAACCCTAACAATTCAGGCACAAGATTTGCTTCATATTAATGCTATTAAGATAGATGACAAGATATCTTTGCCTAAATGGCTTATTGAAATGGTCAAGTTGCAAGTTGGGTGAGGTTGGAGGTTTGACTCCATTTGTAATTTTGTATAGCCTGCAATTTAGAGAGCCCAAAGTGAAATTTGGGTATGTCTACATGTTAAATATACCAGGGGACGTGCGCTTGCCATAGTATCTTTGAGATGTGGGCTTATCATTCTCTTAAATGCCCTTGTGTAATCAGCTCATTTCATAAAAAGATAATAAGCAACTCTGGCCACTACAACTCAATAAGATTATCCTTTGAATTGATGTGACTACCTCTAGTTATACTTCTACTAAGAAAAGTACTCCATGAAAAATATTAGTGGGGTTAGTTGTGACTTGTGAGTGATGGGGAAAGAGGGAGACTTTGAGGTTGGGAGTGAGCGGAGAATAAAAAAGCCTTTGAAAGTCCAGGGAAAAGTATAGTATGCATTTCTCGTGCCTTTCGAGTTTCAAATCTCTCCTCAGCTCCTATTTCTCACTTGGGTCCATAAACATTCCATGAAATAATTTTCATGGTTGCCAGAAGTGCCCTTAGTCTCACTCCTTTTTTCTGCCTCACATCTTTCTTCATCATATTGCAACACAAAACTTCCTTAGAACTCCATATTGTTTGGGGAACGGTGGCTTTTTGACAAAATTTTTAGCTGCATTAGAAAAACCAATGAGAATTTCTAGTAGCCCCTGTAAATTGCAAATTTCTTTTTAATAAATTAACTCTTTTTATTATTAATTTTTGTTCATCTCGGGTTGCGCTCGCACACGATACTCCTTGGAGCAATGGGAGTTGATTTAATCAAATGCCCCAACTGCCCAATCAATCTTCTCCCATGTCTTCTCTAGTAAAATAGTGTTTATTTGCACAAATTCAGCCCGTGTATTTTCTCTTCTCTTGGTTGTTTTGAGTTTGTCTTCAAGGGTATCGTGACCCTAGTTGTTCTGCCCCTTTCCTTCGACATTGTTCTAAGGATTGGCCAGTGGCCTTGTTCCAGCTATTGCGTCATCTTTTTTTAATAAACTGGTAGGGGTCCGCCTAACCCTAGCTTACCCATAAAAAACCCCTAAAGATTTAGTTGTCCATATGTTGACAGATGAGGGAGAAGCAGGAAGGGGTGTTAAGAATAGATTTTCCTAATCTGTGTAAATCACAATCCAAAATAGACCGAAATTACAAGTGTGACAGCCAAAAGACCATGGCTACAAATTGAATTTTTTGATTGCAGAAACCACCAAGTGGTGAATATGTACATACATATATCAAAGGAATTTATTTGCATGATCTACAACCTAGTCTCTCAATCCATTCTCCTTACATGGAATTCCATGAAACCAACTTCTCATTTGAACTCCCAACATCTTGCCAATCAATTTTATAAACAAAAACACAATTCCAAACAGATCTCTTCTCCCTTCTCCATTGGGCTTTGTGATACTCAAATCTCATCTATTTTTATAGAATGGGTTTTGTAATGAAATCATAATAGGACAACATATCAAAAGTTCTTATGCATAGAAATGCCAGGGTTACCACCTAGGAAGCTGCTTCTCTTAGACAGCAAAGATGAGCGAGAAACTCTTGAAGCCTTCTTTGATATGGTCCTTCTACAAGCCCTAGGTTTATATGATTTATGGCAATCCAATCCTCCTCCAATGCTCTTGTATGCCTTCATTTTCTTGCTGTAAGGAGTCCTGGTTTTGGCAAGATCTTCTATGCATATCACATTGGATAGAGATGTAAAGGACTGAGACTTCCCTTGGAAATATTTGGAAAGCCCTCTCCTGCAAAACCCAAAAGATAAACCATAAAATTAATTCAGTAAGCCTATGGTTAAAGTACATGATTATGTATTTGACAAGTAAAACTTCTACTTTTCCTGTATTATAAAAGTGTATATAACCTAAATAGGAGATTTTATATGATATGTGGGTGTGTACTATACGTGTATTAACAAAAAAATAAATAAATACAGGGGAGCCGTGCCCCGACGTTGGGCCCCATAGAATGATCATAATCCTTCGATTTGTGGAGGTTACTACATGCTATCCATTTTAATCCTCCACAAATCAAAGGGTTTAGGATCATCCTATGGGACCTATTTTTAGGGCACAACATTGTATGGAGGCCACCACAAATCGAAGGATTACTATCATTTATGTGGCCCAATGTTAGAGTACAGCTTATCTACCCCAAGGCAACAAATGAATGGATTGTGTAACAATTGTTAAATAGGTTGTAAACTTTCAATCAAATGCATGAGCATTCTGGGAATAAATAAGGGGGTAACTTTGCAATGTAAGGGGTGAGGTTATTTTGGGAATCAAGAGTAGAATTACTTAATTAGGTAGGAAATCCACATTCTTAGGGATGCAAAAATATTGGGCTGCAGCCTTCATCACACTCAAATTGTACTTAATACAAGGGCGTTTTGGTAATAAATCATGCAAGGGAATAAATAATAGAATAAGTTGAATTTTACTCCCTTACAAAGTCAAATATTCTTGGAGTAAATGGTAAAACATGGGGGCAAAAACTTTGAGATGGCATAAGCACTTCCCTATAAGTGGTTGTTTGGATCTAGGTAAAAAAAAAATTATGGGATAAAAAATTCTGTTGAAATTTTTTTTCATGGTATAGTAGACATGCAATTTTGCTAGAAAACATGGAAAATTTTCGATTTTGAAACTACAAATTCATTTTCACTGTATAGCAGGGGAAAGATCTTATGGATAAGATGTTTACATAGATCTAGATCACAAGTTCTTAGGTTAGGGTTTGGGGTTAGAAGATTTCATAGATCACAAATAATATGATCATTTGATTAATGATATCTAAACATATAAAAGATGTTCACATAGATAAACTAGAACAAGCTCTGAGCCTCTCTGATCTTGAATATTCATATTGAAAGTTACAAAAATGGTCATAAGTAAGACCTCTTCTTTTCATAGATATCTATGATATTTATCAAGAACCCATAATAGAATTATGGCTAATTTTTTCGACTATTATCTTAATAAGATCCAATTCCTTGTATGAAGTATACTCACTTGATAGGAAGTTGAGCCATGAGCTCTGACAATTCATACAGAGGCCCCTTCGAAGCTACTTGAGACGATGAGGAGGATGATGATGATGGTGAATATGAAGTCGAAGAAGTGGCATCTTCGGCAACTTCCGACAAATATGAGTCTATAGAAGCAGTTGAATTGTAAGAGGTGGATAGAGAATCACATAGGCCATCATCACCGTCCATGATCTCGTGATCTTGTAGCACATCGTTGATAGATGAAACGTGCACCGTCGATGAGAACACGCGAAACATTTTGGTCTGCATCTTCTACCTGAAGAGAAAGAGCCTAAACTATGAGATGTGGGTTTTGAAGATATGTACAAATATATAGCTTAGACATGATAAGATGGTGGAACATGGTTGGGTTTATATTATATGGGTATAATTTAACGAATAGAATATAGTTTGAGTGCATGGTGGGAAACACAAGGGGATTATTTAAAGGGGAGATTAGGTTTTGTTTAGGGATTATTAATTCAAGTTATTTTCTATTGTTTTGAACTTTATTTTGAGATTCGTCTTTATCATCTTTTTGTTTGATTTGCTTCCCATCCATCGTACGAGGAAAAGGGTGTAGAAGATAAGGCCTTAGCTTTGAATTCATCTCTATCCTACTCACTACCTTTTGCCTTTGATAAAAAACTTCAATTTTATTTTAATATGAAAAGCAATTCATTGCAAGACCATGTGTGTGGATTGGCCAAAGGAAGCATCCACAATCCCAAGCAACAACCATGGCCATTTTGACCAAAAATTTTGAGGTGGGTCCCAAAGAAATTGTCTATCACCTTATAAATTCCTAGGGGGTGCAACTCAGGTCGGGTTGGGTCGCCCGAGGAACCCATTTTCCCAACCCGACCCAACCCGATTTCTAACCCGGCTGGACCCAACCCGATTTGCAATTGGGTCAACCCGACCCAACCCGATTTCCAATTCATGCACATGTTTTTTGTGGGCCCCACTGTTTTTTTTTTTTTTGCTCACATTCCTACACAGGCATCCACCATATAAAAACTCTTTGTATCTGAACTAAAGGATAAATTTATGTTGAAATTTAAGCACATTTCTAGATTCATTGGGAAATGTGTTCAGTTAAATCGGGTTTTAAGCACATATCGGAATTGGAAATCGGGTTTCGGGTAGGGTCGGGTTGCCCGACACCCCAACCCGACCCAACCCGATTTCCAATTCGGGTTGATTTTTCCCGGCCTGCCCAACCCGATTTGAAAAAAAACCCAACCCAACCCAACCCAACCCGAAATCGGGTTCAACCCGTCGGGTTCAGGTTGAACCCAACCCAAGTTGCACCCCTATAAATTCCATGTCAAAGTTGTTAAATCAATCCTCTTTAATACACAGAAACTCAATGTGTAAGCCATCGATCCAACCGTCCAATCTAAACACTTTGCCTATTGATCTAAATCGCTCTTACACAGAATTTCTGTGTATATCTTATAGCGTCATAGAATGGTTCACATCACTAGTTCCATATCAACCCCATCAAACCTAGAAAAAGTCGTGTACATGGAAAAGACTCATTCTCTTTCCGGGAAGAAGTTTATAGAAAAATGTCAATTTCGGATGTTATTGGGAGTAGACCTAAACCCTAAATTTGGAATGTATCACTGACAAAGTGGGCTCCACTGGGTAATGAATAAGCGGTGGAAGGTGGGAAATAGATAAGGTAGTCCACGTTGCAACAGGTCATGCTTTTGATTGGCACTCAAATTTCCACCACTCCTTGAAACCCATATCTATATCTCTCTCTCTCTCTCTCTACAAAAATGGAATCCCAGCCCACAGAGATTGCCTCACCCACATGTTGTTCTCTTTAAGCATGAGAAGGGGGGACAATATGGTCCAGCAATGTTTCTTTATCTCTCTGGTTTGTTGCAGGTATTTACCTCGTAGATTAGTGGTCCAAGTAGTCAACAGGGAGGAGACAAGCATTGGATTTACATGGAACTTACCTTTTAGAATAGTTGTCAGTAGTGTTTGGTTGTCAACCTTGCGGTGTAGTGATATGGGTTGTCATTACCAATAGACAGATAAAGAGCATCATTCCCTAGAAGTCCAAACAAAATTTTGGCTTGGATTTCATAGGGAATGATGACACAGAAGCAGACATGCAATGATTAACTAGGAGACATCGCGGATAGTTTTCTAGGATGCCAATGCAATAATGGCAACCAAGGAACCCCATCCATGAGACTTCACTAGAGTCCTCGGCCCACCCTTACGACATTTAACATAATTAGGTCTGTTCATCTAGTGAGTAAAAAACCATTCAAGTGATCCTAACCGTGCAATCACTTCCAACAAATGGAATATTTAGACACTGTTCGTTTTGGATTTTGAGAATTGATTTTGTCCAAAACTAATTATAGGAGTCCAATAAACGGTTTTTTGGACTCAAAATCAGTTCTGACAATCCAAAACAAACTGGGCCTTAAAAATGACTATGCCAAAGTCACTTTTACTGTCAATGGTAAAAGATAAATTTTGGGTCCTATTGGAGGCATATATGTGAAAGAACATTTGGCCTAGCTGTAACCTTGGACTGGCTGGGGTAGGAAGCATGCTTATAGATGAGGATGATTCGATCTAATGGGCTTTTTCAAGACCCACGGGGGATAAGGATGCTAAAGAGGCAAAGGTTAGAGCAGTTCTTCAGGCAATGATCAGAGTGGAAGGATTGCTTCTTGGATAGTCTGATTGTCGAGGGCGATTTGTTGGAAATCCAGACCGGCTCAGAGAATCACCGCCGTGGTTTCCCGCCATCGTTTGACCAACAAATAAGTCATCCATGACAATTTCTGATTCCTTCCTTGCCGAGCCGCCTCTCTTCGCCATTCGAAGTACTGCCCCAATCAAAGCAACTTAGATAATAACCCAAAGGGAAATTGATATGGAGACCGAGAGTACCACCGATCATGGGACCAGCAATGAGGATATTCCATGTGTACAAAAAAAATTACTTTTTCTTCAATTTCCTAAATCTAAACATTTGCTCACGACACTTGGCATGTTGTGGCAAGAATCAATTTGTCTGGTCCCCTTTTAGGTCCTACTCTCGGTTTCCCTAGCATTACTCAAGAATTATCTCCAAGTCACCCAGACCATTTAATCCACCATTAAATAATTTTTCTTCAAATGTTATCTTTTTTACTAATTTAACCGAGTCGATTAATTAAATGATATTTAAAATAGATTTTTGCTAAGGAATTTTAATTGCTAAATATAATTTTTTAAAGTAAATGGCGTAAATGTCTAGTTTTGATTATCCACACATGTATTGGTTTGTTTAAGATTATGACAACCCATTGCAAGTCCAAAAACCAATAAGACCATGCTCGTTAAAGATTATAGCAACCTATTGCGAGTGTCAAACCCATTATTGGACTCAAAATTACACCATAATCATAAACTAACAGGCCCTTATTGGACTCAAACAACCGATTGTGAGTCCAAAACCAATTATAGGACTCAAATTTGAGTGTCATAATCTTAAATGAATATGGCCTAATCAAATAACAGTAACTCTTTAGATGTTTGATTTATATTTTCCAAACACCCGGTTAAACATACATGGGAATGGTAAAATGGGCTTCTCTTTCAACCTTATTGCTAATTGTGAAGTGATTACCTTTATGGTAAAATTGTCTTCCCCTCGCTTTCACCTCATCACTTGTGATGTTAAAGCTTGCCAACACCCTATTTTTCACAAGCTTTTAAAAAGGTCTCTTCACTTTCAATTGAACGAGATCCTAAAGCTTCTCCACTTTATCCTCTAGAAAGAAAAAGACATAAGCCTTCTCCACTTAATCCATTAGAAAGAATGAGAAAGACACAAGCCTTCTCCACTTAATCCATTAGAAAGAATGAGAAAGACACGAGCCTTCTCCACTTAATCCAATAGAAAGAATGAGAAAGACACATGCCTTCCTTTCATTCGGTTCTTCTCTCCTCTTCTATCTTAACCTTATCACTCTGTAGGTATTGGTGGTCTTGTCCTCTCTCAACCTTATCACTTTCATTTGTGATCTAACAGCTTGTAAATACCATAGCTTAAAAATGGCTAACGACCTCCAATTAAAGTATTCTTTAGCCTCTCCACTTCATCATTTTAGGCCCTGCTTGGATTGCAAGAATTTTCTGGAAAAGTATGGAAAGGAAAAAATTTCCTACTTTTTTCTGCATGAAAAGAGATAATTTATTAATTTGAACCAATCCTATTCAATTTCTACTGGGACCTTCAATTTATGACGATTTCCCTTAAAGTTAACCATAATCATATCGTTTTCTTCTAAATTGTGAAAAGAAATTTTTTTCCAACAGATCCACAATGGGTCTTAGCAAACAAAGGGTCCAGATCACACTAAGATCATTTATGAGTACAAGATCAAGCTCCACATGCCCTCCTTCTATAAAGGTTTTCATTTTGCTTGAACCAACCACTCCATTGATTGGTTGGAGGACTGAAAACACTCATTTTCAAACAAAGTCTATTCGAACCAAATTATTTAGGATTTATCTTCAACTTGCTATTGAAATAATCATTTAGGCCACGTTTGGATACCCACAAGATTTAGATTTGGATTTAGTTGATATTTTGAACCGGATAAGATCCTTAGATTTCCAAATCAGCTACAACAACGGGCCCTTAATTAATATTTTGTAAATCAATATTTGTGGCAACTTCCCTCACCATAGCTGCTCCGACATCCCTTCCTCCCTTTCTATCTCTCTTAAAACATGATCATGAAGATGACTGATGTATTTTGTATCCAAAACTCAAATCCAAATCAAAATACAAATCCAAACGGGCCCTTAATTAAGTTGTCTACTATTACATGGTTATTACTTATTACATCTCTAGGGCTGTCCTCCACTAGCATAGAAGATTTTGAGAAATTTCATAGCACACACATTGATCAATCAATTCAACATGGGTCTTTCGAATCCTTCCCCTCATTCCTTAAAGCCCCAATTAGTGAGAAGCAAACCAAGAATTGCTTAGAAATCCAAGATCTACACATGCAGATTGCAGAGCTTTTTTCAAAGTATAACAAAAGCCTATCTAAGGATAAAATAAACCCTAGTTTGCTATGCCCATGGAGAACGCCCCATTAGGTGTTGACCATTTTGCCATACCTTTTCCCACTCATCAAGCCCATTGTTTTAAGTTCTAATAGAAAGCCTCTAGATAACTAGGATCATCAGATTTAGTGGGATAGCCTATCCCAATTCCTACTTTTCTATGAGACCATATGTACAATTTTTTGGAAATAAAAAAAATGGGATATCCTATTGGGCCTTTGTTCATGGATAAAACACTTCCAGATCAAAATTAGTGAAGAACAACAAACATCAAAACTTGTCCAAGCTGGATAGAAAATCCCAAGAGCAGACTCATATAGTGAACAACCCCATTGAGGCTCTTCCACCACAACTACTGGAGAAGGAAAAGAAAGATGAACAAAGATTGAACAGAATAAAGAAATTGAAAAACTATGATAGAATAAATATGGGGAAAATGATTGTTGAGATTTCAAGAGAAATATAGATGAAACCCAACTGCCCATCTTCCCCTAATTCATGTTGCAGGGAACACTTTCGGCAACAAATGCATTGGAATAAGCACAAGGCCGATACACACAATCCCTGCGTTTTTTAGAAAACAGCATATAAAAAAAAACAAAGAAAGAAAGGAGTTTCCTCAAAAATCATAAGATAAAATGGAAAGATCTTATTCTTTGATGTGGGTTATGGGTATCTAAGATCTTTAGGGTTTCTTGAGAAATTATGGGTTCAAGATGGAGGAAGGGAAAAAAGAGGCTTTAGGTGTTATGGACTTAGGGTTGTGGGCAAGACTCGGCACTTTATAGGCTATAAAAATAGAAAGAGATAAGGATTAGGGTTTTTGGAACCATCATATAGAGGAGAGTGGGATTAGGGTTTTACATAGAAGGCTAGGATTAGGGGTTTTTTTGGAGCCATTATATAGTGGAGAGTGGGATTAGGGTTTTATAGAGAAGGCTAGCATTAGGGTAAAAGGGCTATATAGAGAAAGAAAAGGGATTAGGGCTTTATAGAAAAGACTAGGATTAGGGTTGATCCTAGCCCTCCGATCTATAGAGGGTTAGGATCAACCTATGGAAATTATTTTTGGGGCACAACTTATTTAGGCTGTGGCCCATCTAATGGACGGTTTGGATCATCCTATGGTGAGGGGCATAACGTACTTTTAATAAAGTGAAGAGTGCGATCATCAAAATTCTGTAGTGCTGATAACATTTCCCAATATAAAATGCTTTATGACTTAATCCATTGATATGATCTTTTTTTTATATAAGCCACACATCTTGGATGATCTTGTGGTGCCCATCAAGATCAACGGTCTTGATCATCATAATTATATGCAATGTGCAAGTTAGGACCACACCCTATGATGAGATTTTATATTGTGTGTAGCCGTATAGTCCAGTATTTCAAAAAGTATTGAACGGCCCACTCCATAGAATGATCCAAACCGTCTGTTTGTGGGGCCACAACCATAGGACGATCCAAACCATCTATTTGTTGGGCCACAATCATTGAACCATAGGATGATCCAAACCACCTATTTGTTGGGTGGTACCCGAAAAATCATTACCATCATAGTAAAATTCATGTCTACTGTTTATTGAGTAAAGCTGTTGAATTTTTATACGGAAAGGAAATATCTTATTTTGATTTGTTAAGGGCCCTACCTCTAGATAGAGAAGGGTCCCCTCCAAAAATAGGCGTATGCCTCTTTGAGCGGCGAGCACACGGTATTCTTTAGTAAAAGGCGAAAGAATAGTTCGCTCTGTGCTCACCACAAGGCTGCGTGATTCTGTAAGATACCTGCGATGCTGCTATATACGAGACTCCAATGGATGGATTTATCTTTAGTATCCGATGTGGGACTATCTTCCTTTATCAGTTATGAGTTATAACCATTTGGGAGCATTTTTAGTCCTGTGCTTACACTCACCGTCATAGATCAATACTATTACTAACCAACTATCAGTTTTTCATCCTTCCTCAGGTGTTTATGTTTAATTAAGACCGTTGATCTTCATCTTGTTGAACATCACAAGGCAACTCACATAGTCACATTGCATATTTACAATATAGGACAACATGGGTAGACTTGTGGTATCCAATCACGCCTACATTACACACATGGGTCCCATGAATTGACTGTTAGGAAAGAGAGTAAGAAACACTGTCTTTTGAGCATTTTTCTATCTTAAAAGAATAACTAGGATTTCCTGTGCGGGTGTGGCTCTTTGGCTTAAAGTCATGGGTATTGCTCCAGAGCGAATCGAATCCCACCGGGCTTACCCGATGCGTGTGGTTCATGGGTGATTGTGTGCATCCGTAGGGAATAATCCCACCCTAAAAATTGGGAAAAGAAAAGAATAATAGGCATGGGATCATACCAATGATCAATTTTTAAGCCCCATCACGAGGACATATATGTGTAATCAAGACTGTTAATCTTGTAGAACAAAATGAAATATTCACCCCCTTTTCTTCTCCGAGCCACCACGCTTTAGTATATTTATGACTACTGCTTTTACACCACAAGCAGGTGACCCCGGAGAAGCAAAGGGGGCAAATATATCATTTCCCTGTTTTTTTTTTTTAACCATTCCTATGGCATCCATCTCACCTAACATTATATAGAGATTTTAAATGATGTAAATACATGGGCACCAAAAGTATAGTGAGGCGGACATCTTTGGTTGATCTAAGCTGGTCGATAGGGTTGGGCCCCAAAAATCATTTCCATAGGATGATCATAAGATTCATAACTGATCGATATAATAGTGTGAAATGTACAGCTCATAAAGTTTTAAAAATAAATAAGTAGAGGGTTATGATAATCTTATGAGAAGATTTTTGGGCTATGACCTATCTATGTAGAGTTCTAACAAATGAATGGTTTAGACCCCTCTAGAAACCATGATATTTCATATGTAGAGAAATAGCCTCAGCCATTGGATTGCAATTTTACAGCCTGGTTTGTTCCTATTGAAAAGCAGAAGGGCAGGATGATGCTAATGCTAGGTTCTGTCGCTCTACAAATTCAGCCTTGAAAAACTAACATTTATTTCCAAATGCCCCAATTAAGCTCCATGCAAATGTGCGAAAAAAGGAAAGCTGGATTTCAAATTCACAACCATCTATAATGTTATTGAAACAATCATTATTTAGCTCTTTAGCTACCAATTAGTGAGCAAAAAATTCGAGTTAGTTGTTTCAGACTGTTGAGAGAAAACAGGATAACCATGCACAAGCTGTAATACCAACAGAGGTGATTTCCAATTCAAAACACATTCAAAAGACATAAATAGAACTCATGAAGGAAGGAACAAGTTAACACTACTACCAGTTTAAGCATTTCCAAGGCGTTCAGAGAGAACTAAGTACACAATGTATTGAAACTAGAGCATAAGTCGAGCCACATGGCCCACATGATCAGGATGTGTGCGCCCATGGCTCCAGGTACTGAACCCATCAAGCCGTTTTCTTTAAAGTTCCGATACTGTTTCTCCTTGCACATTCTAAGATGGTTTGATCAGCAGCAATGCAGAAGCATGCAACGGAAGCTGTACATAGGAAACAAAAACAAACTTGTTAAATTTGGTCGTCTAAAACTGCAAATGGGAATTAAATTTTATGTCTAACAGAACAAATTTACACAAACACAAGGTGCGTAAATAAGGAATGCAAGGGAAATTCTTCTGCCCCACCCCCATAAATCTGTGTTTCCATCTCCAATTCCGAAAGAAAAGTCGATTAACATCCGCTAAAATCTAAAAGAGTTCTGTCCTTTGTTAGGGGTGTGGAGTTGTATTCTGAACTTAATGTTTAAAACATGAGTTAATATATGGTGTTTCAGGTTAGCAGAAAGTCTAGATGTTGGGTGAATTCAACAGATTAAAATGAGGGCAAATAAAGTACAAGTTAATGTTTAAAACATTATGGGATACAACATCTTCAATTAGCATAATTTGAAATTCAACAGTATCTCCTGATATGATGAGCGCCTGCGCAGTATAATTAAGCTTTGCCTTTGCCCATGGAATAACACGAAAAAGAAAAAGAATCTGAAAATAAGAGAACCTACCGCATGAAGATTGAACACCTAACCTATTTATATTTTGTAAAAAAAATCTAAAGCTTACAAAAGAAGGTTGTTTCTTAAAGATATGTCTGGAATAAGATGCTTTATCCATTCATTTTAGATGAGTAAGCTATGCACCAAAACTAGGTGCATAAACCATCTTGACCATCCAGTTAGTGCACATACCGTTGATCCCGACTGATCCTGACCATCCAATCGATTGTCCATGCATTGGATGGTCCAGGCCTAAAAATACCTTCCATTCAATGTATCACCCCATCAATACCCTCTGCTTTAGTACGGTCAGCAAAAAATATGGGCATCGGTACACAAAAAATGCTAGATCATGGCGTTGTTTATATTGGCAATACCATGTTTTAATAACTGCACAATCTTAGCTTGTCTTTTCTTTTTAAAGTGGTTTCGAAGGGCTTTTTTGGGAACTGTAATAACCTTTTACAGCTTTTTAAATAATAAAAGACAAGATGAGTTACCGAAATTATCAACACATGGCAGTGCCAATATCATTACCCTTCAAATTTCGCCTCCTTTTTGGTTTTTAGCATTGAAGTCTACTTATTTTTTCTCGACCATCAGATTGTCGATTGTCCTGACATTGTCACATTGATGCGTAGTCTTCTAATTCATCATATGGATTTAAGACACAATTTTAAGTGGTGATTTAAAGGAAGGAATCCACATCGATCAACGTTAAGGCCTATTCGTTTCAGATTGTGACAACAGATGGTGAGGGCCCCAATTGATTGTTGGAACAAAATAAAACTACGTGGAGATTAAGATTAAGCAGGTCAACTAACACTTATAAGCCCATCCACATCCAAACACGATGTGTGAACTTTGCCTTTTGCGTGGAACCCCCAACAATCTCCCCCACCACGTGGAAGCAACGTGGACAATCTTGCCCCTCCATGTGGAGGCAACGTGAGAATTACGAGATCTTCCCCGAGGGATTTTTCCATCCTCGGAGACTCACTGGGGTTACCAAGATCTTCCCCAAGGGATTTCTCCATCCTCGAGGGTACACCGAGGTTACCATGCCCCGACTCTGATACTACTTGTCGGGACATAGATAGGGCATGCCCAAAAATGTTGTATTTGACAATCCAATTTTATAAGTTGTGAAATGGGCAGTTAAAAAGGTGAAAAAAGCCAAAACAACAACACAAAATTCTCTACATAAATATGAGGTTTAGCATTGTCATGAAGGATACCTTTGATCTAAAAATCTATCATGCATTGTAGGGTTAGATAGATGAATGGTTTGGATCACCAAATCATTGTTCACCACTTGTACTTTGCTTCAAATTTTTCTCAAAAGTATGTGCAAACCAAATATAATTCTTCAAACCAAAAGAATTTTCTTGCAATATGCATGCATCTATTGATGTGAAGTAAACCCCACTTTTTTTACCTCTTAAAAATTGGAGCCGAGTTTGTTTCATGTTTCATCATCATTCCATCTCAAACAAAAGATAATATAAATCACTTTAGCTTAAATCATGATGTGAAGTTTCTCTCATGGTATGGTGGATGTAATGTGATCTATGCAAGGCCTTTATATTGCAATGTATATGCATTTTGAGTGAAAACACCCTCACACATGCAAATAACTTGAGAAATAGTTGAAACAAAAAATTGACCACTTAGGTAGTTTATTGTGTTGATTTTTGTTGTAAAGGGTTGTTATATGAAGCATAGTGAAATCATTTCCAACAGATATCTTCTATTATTTTGAATTTGAATTGAAGACTCTTGTTTTGTAAGAAGCTTTGTTCCCTGGAAACATATTTCTACCTTAGCTTTTAAGAAGATCCGGAATTACAAACGGTTGCTTTTCTTTCTTTTTCCAGATCATTCTCCTTTGTTCATAACCTTATTGAAAACAAGAATACATAAGTGATTCAGTTCAATTCATCCTCAAGAATTTGCTTCGCGACTCTCAACTCATTTTTCTCATCAATGAACTAATGACTGGAGATGAGACTAGAACTCCCTTGAACTCAAAAATTCTTTCTAGCTTGCATCACCAATCCAAGAATTCTTCCACAGACAAATCATCATGGAACTGATCCGGCATCTCTATTCTCAGTCTCGATTCCTGTAAGCCCAAGGGTGGCAATTCTTCGAGTTATATTTTGACGATTCCAAACACAAGTTGATATTTGATATTAGTTGTTTATACTGATATGTAAAATGTGTAAATGTCTTTGAGGAAGTATGAGCATTCAAGCAAAATCAAAGTCATGGATTGATTGGAAAATCAAATGGGCTAAAGAGAGGAGAAGAATAGATGATCTCAAGATTTGAAGAAGAGCTATTGAAAATTCAAAGTCAAGTCTTAGAGTCTAGTTTGTAAAAATAGTCTTTCAATGGTTTTTGTGGATAATGGCACTAGGGCTAATCTAAAACAAGGATAATGAATCTAGAGAGGAATTAAATCAATCATTTTAAAATTATTTTTAACAAAAAGTAGACTCTCTAAGGTTTGGAAAGCACAAGAATGTCGAAATCCAATAAGAAACGAGGGAGATATGAATTTTCGAACTTAACTGCGCAAATCTGGAAAATTGACTAGAGAGCCAACCGACCCCTAGAGAGCTGATCGAGACAGCCAGCCGGCCAGAGGAAGGCCGACCGAGCAGATATCTCCCAATTTTTTATGGATTCCCTCGGGCAATGCGACAACCGACCAAGGGGTCATCCGAGTCTGCCGTTAGAGCCTACAACGGCTAGTTTTGGCTTGGAATCTCTATAAAAGGGATTTTATGACCCTTAAACTGATGAACAAGCCCCATAAGACTTATGTTGACCCATTTGATTGGGAAAAACCCTTTTGTGCCATCAATTGAATATACAATGAGGAATTATAATATGATTTCATTTGTAAATATCTTTCTTGAGTAATTTGTAGTGAGCTCAGTTGTAAGCCTCCCTGAGAGGATTATGTTTCTTCTCTGTAATTGGTAGATGACACAAAATCCAGCCTCGTAGTGGAGCTTGGGGATAAAGCCTTGATTAGTGGACGAGGCATTGTGTCAACCTTGGGAGAGCGAAAGCTTGTAACGCTTTGGTCTTCACTCATAAGAAGATTGGGTTAGTGGAAGCATTGAGAGAGGATATCTTCGTGAGAGTGGACGTAGGATTTGGCCGAACCACTATAAAAATATCGGTGCACTCTCTCTCTCTCTCTCTCTCTCTCTCTCTCTCTCTCTCTTTTGTGCGTGAGTTTTATCTTCCCTATTTCTTTAAATTTGTTAATTTGTTCTTGTAATTAATTGTAAGATTATCTTTAAAACAACAAATAGTTTTTAAAACACAATTTTTCCCCCTCTTGGATTGCCACCTTGGCCAACAATGGTTGTCTCTTTCACAATGGTCACTGGAGCATCCACTTGCACCATGTGATGGAAAGGGTTCATGTGAGTTTCATCTTCTTCCTCAGTTTCCTCCTCTTGGGCAGGCATTTCCAAGTGGAGAATTTGGGTCGTCAAATCTTCGCCTTGTCTACGAAGCATGGTTGGTTCGTCTCTTACTTCAACTTCTACCATTGGAATGGTGCAAATGCCACTTATTTTCGGTGGCATGATCGATTCGCCTACCAACAATAGAAAATATGCTGCTCAGATACCAATTTGATGCCGCCAAACAACTGTAATGAAAGAATGAGATAAACAAGCAAAACACCGTAAGAAAATCTTATCGTGAAGAGAATAATTTTATTCCATAAAAAACCCTAAACTCCATCGTTCATCTTTCATATAGCATTTTAAAAGAGACTCGAAAAGCTAAAAAATAGCTACATGATAAGAAAGCAAGACTATCTAAAACATCTAAAGTTTGCAAAAACTAGGAAAGTGATAAATAGTAAGAAGAAATAATCTAATTCAGGAAACAAATACTTTTAGTAAAACCATGTTTCCCAAATCTTCTAAGTTCCTAACTTTTTCATATTCTTCACGATTCTAACTTGCTATCTTTATGGATTAGTGCCTACTGCGTAGAGTGTATATTTAGATTTAGCAAAAAATATCTTTTATTCCTCACGAAAATGGATTGGTTTTATTTGCCGTTTGCGCATCTTTCCGTAATATGCATCCTCAAAATCCTCGGCTAACCTTTGGATTGCATCAAATCTTTGTAGGGATTGATGACCCAAGCCGTAATGTCATTGAGGGGCAACCTTCATAGTTAAAAGCAACAACACCAGAATGAGGCTCCATATCAAATTAGAATAATCCATCCACTTCCCACCCACCACTAATCATTCTCTTTCTCTTAAGGTCCTGAAAAACATAATATGTCACTAAGCACTGGAGATATTTTATTTTTCTAATTGAAAGAAGACTAACTGTAAATTAAGATATAAAAGATTCAAAATAAAGACAGAGATGAAGCTCGATAAATAATTCACTTCCCAATAATAGTAGGAGAAGACTCATCATCAAGTGCAACCTTAGGCTTAGAAGAAAAAAATCTACCAAGGGTAGAAAATAGTATCAGCATACCAGTCATATGCTCGAAAGCTCTCGAGTCAATAACCCAAGGACACCGTTGAGAGACAGGTAGTACTTAGTACTTTAATGAGCTATGACTGGGCTCAACCATGGACAAGCGGTGGAAACTACCAAGCCGGAGTACAGTATGGATAGAGGGAATTTCCGGTAGTAGGCGCAGAGGGAATTTCCGGGGGAGTAGTGAAATGTGTTAAACTCCCCATGAGATACTAATCCAGATCCACTGACACTAGAGGTGTCTGGCTATAAATTAATGAGTATCTGAAGCAAGGTTGCCAGAGCGGGAATCGAAAGCGGGAATCGAAGGCGGGAATCGAAGGCTCCCAGGGAAAAATCTTACTCAAGGTTGCCAGAGTGGGAATCGAAAGCTGGAATCGAAGGCTCACAGGGAAGAATCATGCTTCATTGATCTGAAGGCATATGTGATTGATTTTTAGCTCGATCACTAACACAAATATTGCTTCATTCGCACATGCTATTTACCCTACTTATACCAAGAATACCACTTATATTTAGGTTGTAAAATATCATGAAGAGTATTTTCATGATATAATAAAGTATGGGTTGTCTATGGCCTACATGTCAAGGTGCCAAACGGGCCTTGCCGTGCCGGCACGGCACGAAATTTTGCAGCCCACACGGCCAGCGGGCCAGGCACGAGAAAACAGCCACATAAAGCCCTTTTTACACTGTTTTTTGTCGTGCCGCGTGCCGTGCCGTTTCGTGCCGTGTGCCTAAACCTTCAACCCGGAACAGCCCACTGTAGCAATCGTGCCGTGCCGGGTGTGCCTCGGGGCCGGCATGGCCCAGTTGCGACCTTGACCTACATGTGACACTCCAATGGACCCACATCATATGTCTATCTCCCACTCATCTAGAGTCGATTCGAAGGATCGTATGGGTTCGTTGACATGCCCACTCGAGGCCATGGAGGACGAGAGGGGCTTGCATTTCACTACACATACAAGCCATGTCTGGCAACCATGAAAAATTATTCCATGGAATAATCAGGGGCCCAAGAGGGAAAGGGAGAAACTTGAGTTGGTGGGAGTGAAAAGAGCATAAAAAATAGTGAAAAAAATACCTACTTAATTTTTTTTGTTTGATTTCTATGAGTTCTTCATATTCCTCCTCTCCTAAAGTCTCACCCTCTCCACCCTATCTCTGGTAGATTCCAGAAATATTCCATGGAATATTTTTTCAAGGTGGCCAACACATGTCCTTAATTTCCCATACGTCCACTTGCAATATCCAGTCAAAAAGTCTGAATCAGCTGAAAGCAATGGCCCAAGCAGACTACTAATAAATAAAGTAAATAAAAAAGAGAAATGCGATGTTCTTTCAGCTTTTGTTATCTTTCGTTTAAAGTTTTCTAAAGGAGATTTGCTAGCGTCCATCGCTGAAGGCATTTCGCGGATGGTCTACTGCATGTGAGAGCAGCCACCTAATGAATGAAGACAAAATCTGCTGAAAAGTGAGCGTGACTGCTCTCACATGCAACAGACCATGCCTTCTGCAATGGACGCTAGCAAATCCCTTGCTAAAGTATTGTTAAATTAGGTTTAAGAAGAAAGAAAGAGGGATTATAAATCGGTTGATGTGTTGGATGTGTTATCATTTACCCTTCCTCTTTCGGAGAATAACTGAAATACCCTTAAAAATGGGAAATGAAGTAATAACAAACGGTCCAAACCTTCACTTACCATTAAAACCTTGCAAGGGAATGTGAAATAAATAGCCGCTTGATGCTAGCATTCCTCTGATAAAAATACTATTTCAAGTTATAAGAAACCAGTTTGGATTGCAAGAACATTCCGGAAAAAAATGGAAAGGAAAAATATTTCTAAAAGTTCTACTTTTTTTACACACAGAAAAGATAATTGAACCAACTCTATTCAATTTTTATTTTGAGGGACATTCAATTTATGACGACATCCCTCTAAATTAACCATAATCATATCAACATACCATGAGAGGTAATGAAAATCTTTGGAAGCTGACTTTGGGTCACTATGAAAAATCTGATTTGGAATGGTTGCCAAACACAACCTTAATGTCTGTTTTTCATGTATTTCGTTAGAAAATGATATCAGCACAACCATGTTTTGATAATTGCACTAAATCGTCTAGTCTTTTAGTATTTAAAGAGCTGTCAAAATTGATTAAATTTCCCCAAAAAACTCTCACCAGCCAATTAAAAAATAAAAGGCAAGCTGAGTTTGTGCAATTATTAAAACATGGTAGTGATAGCCATTTCTTTTATATTCAAGATTTGAAACCCCAAGTTTGGATCCCCACAAGATTTAGATTTGGATTTCTCACATTTGCAGTTGAGATTACTAGATTAGGAACTCGATCAGATCCTTAAATTTCCAAATTAGCTACTAAGTGTGAAAAAAATTCAATTTTGAAATCTGTTCTGCAAGACATTATTTGGAAATCAATATTTGTGGCAATTACCTTCCACCTCGCTGCTCCTAGACCTTGCTGCATCATCAGTGAGACCTACCCCTCTCTCCCTCTCGTACACCATGTGCATGAGGATGATTTATGCATTTTGAATCCAAAACTCAAATCCAAATCCAAATCCAAATCCAAATAGAAAAACATGAGGTATCCAAACATGGCCAATTTCATACAAATTTTTTTACTACCGTAATTTTAGTGAAAAATGCGGGAGTAAGGACGCGAGGGGCATTTTTATGAATAGTAATACTTAAACACACCCTCGCTCTGTATTTATTTATTCTTTCCTCTTTTCACATCTTCTCAGAGCTTCAACGCTGTCCTCTCTCTTTCCCATTGAGAAATCCTTTGGCTCAAGAAAAAACGAAGAGAAAGGAGAAAAAATGTCGTGGCAAACGTACGTTGACGATCATCTGATGTGCGAGATCGACGGCCAGCATCTCTCGGCTGCAGCAATTATGGGACTCGACGGGAGCGTCTGGGCTCAAAGCGATTCCTTCCCTCAGGTCCCTTTTCTTATTCGATTTATCTGCTCAACTGGGTTTTCTTTTATGATTTTGATGGACTATATAGAAGGATCTGTTGAGTATTTGTTTTGGGTTTGTTTTGTTTTGATTGGATATAGTTGGTTTTTTGGATGTTTCCTGACGAGAGATTCTGTATTGGGTTTCTGTCTTTTCTTGCTAAATTTGCTTGTGATTTGATTATTGATTGGAATTTAGATTTTTTATGTGATTGGATCTGTATCAGAGGGTTTGATCTATATATTTGATGTATGTAGGTTTTTGTTTTCATTTCAGTTTGTGTTACGAACCCGAATCAGTTCGCAACGTGATTGATCTTCTCAGAGGGAAGATCAGTCCCTCCACCCACTTCGAGGGCGCCCTACACTCTACGCAGAAACACACTTTCTGGAATAAATTTCTTCACTTCATTTCTTTGAGAAATACTACTTGCATGTTATTTATAGAAAACCCATTTGACCACTTCCTCTAAAACTCCTACCCAAGCCAATCTAGATAACCCTCATGTTACGTTCCTGAGTGGGGGCCCGCCTAGGTATGGGATTGGGTTGGGACCCGGCCTGGTATGGGACAGGTTTAAAGGGCCTTGCCTAACGCGGTCTGTTAGCTTTGGAGCTTTTGGTGTATTGGTAAGGTACCTAACATTTGGTATCAGAGCAGACACCACATCCCGTGTTCAAGTCAGAGAAGGGGCGACCTGTTGAGAGGGACTACTTGCCTGGTAAAAAGCCAAAGTGAAAGTTACCACGGTGAAGTTGCCACAGAGTGGGCGCCGTGGAAGGGGTGACCTGTGGAGAGGACTACCTGGAAAAAAGCCAGAGAGTGAAAGCTGACAAAGTGGAGTTGCCACTGAGTTGGCTGCCGCAGAAGGGCGACCTGTGGAAAGGACTACCTGGAAAAAATGCCAGAGTGTAAGCCATCACAGAATAGGTCGCTGAGGACTTCCGATGCAGAAGTTTGGTGGAATGTTACGGTCTTCAGTGGGGCCCACCTAGGAATGGGACTGGGTGGGATCCAGCCTGGTATGGGAAAGGTTTAAAGGGCCTTGCCTGGCTAACGCGTTCCACTAGTTCTGGAGCTTTTGGTGTATTGCTAAGGCACCTAAGACCTCATCTCTAAGACTCCTATATCCACACCAAACAACTAAAGAGAAATTCTACAAAATATAAGCAACTAAAGAGAAAATTCTACAAAATATAAACTAACTTATTCTACCCTAAGTGGGACCTATCTACGCATATAACATCTTGGGTGGTATGGAACTGGCTTGAAGTGGTTTAATCAGTATATGTGATGTGGGTTTGTTTTTTGAACCTCATTTCAAGAAAAATTTAGATCCGGGTCCTGCTTTGAGGGCTTCAATTTGAATGTTTGTATTTGATTTTTTCTTCATTATGACCTATTTATATATCTTCTAAAATGAATTTTGTGGGAACGATTTGTATTACGACTAATGGATTCCCATCTTAGGGCTAGAGACTTATGCAGAAAATTATTTGTGTGGATTTTGGTGTTTTCGCCTTATTGAAACTTTAGATATTTCAACCATCCGGTGACACAAACTAAGACTGTCTTGCATCAAAGCTAGGGGTGCAACTCGGGTCGGGTTGAGGCCAGCCTGAACCCAACCAGAGGAACCATTTACTCAACCCGAGCCAGACCCGACTCGACTTCCAACCCGAGTTTTTAAGCTTTAAAACTAAAAAAAAAAAAGAGACAAAAGAAAAATGTTGAGTTTCACTCGCGTAGGTTTGCTCGAGCCCTCAACCCGAACCCGACTTGAAAAAATACCCAAACCGATCCAACTTTTTTTTAGGTTGAACCCGACCCGAGTTGCACCCCTAATCAAAGCATTAGTCTGATTTTAAACTAGTCACTAGATTGGCAGGCATGGAAATTTTGTACTTTTGGGATGACTTTATCATGTTCTTTTTATAGTTGGATTTGTCAGAGCATACTTTTAAAACTTCCCCGCGTCATCATGGACTCCCTCGAGTCAACTCCCTTTTCCCTAGGTTGCGTTCCATGTTTTGCCTCCGCGTTCCGCGTTTTGCCCTACATAGTCAATAAAAACTCCTCTGACTTTACCGAGTTATGACTGCATCGACTGAGTATTCAGCTTCGTCAACCGAGTACTCAGACTGTGTCGTGCAAAGTTGAATATGATTTTCCTCGACCACTTTTTGACCCGCTTCCGCATTTTGAAATATTGTGTCAGAGTGTTGTTGGCCTAGAATCAACTTTTATTTTATAGTCCCAATGTCAAGACAAAATGATGGCATTCCGTGACTAGCTGCTCTGATCTGATTACATTTTCTTGCACTCCATGACTTGTTGCTTTGATCTTATTACATTTCCTTGTTGTTTCACGTTACTGCTTCTCTATATTTCTATATTTCTAAGTTTGTGCAGTTTGGGATTTGGGCTTGTTAATTAAATGGAGCAAAGGGGCTTCTTGTTAGAGTGTATGCCCTAAAAGCCAGAGTTTTCGTGTTGAAACCATTATTTATTAGTTCATGACATCTATTGGGTACTTATTGGAGTGTGTGATGTGCTCAAAGACACACATTTGTCCTTAAGTAGCATCGTAGGACTAGTCATGCACATAGGGATTATGTGGCAGGGAGATATGACCATCCGATTCTTTTTTTTTTAATGAAAGTTGACATATCTATTCATAATAACACATATACAGAAATTGGGGATCCGTAGTCCCACCTCATTAGATAATGAAGAAAACAACCGAGAGCCCAAAAAAAATCCAAAAAACCCATGATATGCTGCCCCAACCTTACAATCCAAAATTAGACCAGGGGTAGAAAGTGACCCGATACGCGAAAGACCAAGGTCTCCAAAATATGACCATCCGGTTCTTTGCACACCTAAAATGTTCACGCTTGGGGTTGAGGTTGGACATCTCATACTTGTACACAACTGGCATCGATCCTGCCTCCATACACGCATTGGGTGGCCTGGCTCGATCATTGGGTAGTGGACCTTAAGTAGGTGGAATGGGTGCGATGATTGGATTACTCATTGAACATATCACTTTGCAGAATAACCAGTGGATAAGGATTTGGATAAGGTTATTCTGTCAGACAAGACCCTTTGATATGTCCGTAGACCTGATGGGTCGTTTTGGTCCATGGGCAAGTCTTATGGCTTTGTTCTAACTAACTCTACTCCAAATAGGATTACCAGAGGTTAGTACTGGGTCATCAGGCAAACCCATGGGATCAATAGTGATGCCCAATAAGGAATCCTCCACCTCTCTTGTAGAGGAAATTCATTTACAGTTTCGATCTCAACTAGGCCCACATTAAAGAATGTCTAGCTAGACAGGTTTGATTAATTGTTTATCAAAAGTTTTTTGAAAAACATTGTCCGTTTTAAAAGGAATTTGCAAATGTATTTAAGGGCCCAAGTTTGATAGATCGAAAGGTATAACATTGAGTGGGCCTAGGGGGTAATTCATGTCCACCCCCCTAAAGACCCAACTCGGTAAATGTAGGATTGGAGGAAGGATATGCACATTGGATGTGCTTGGGGTAATTTAGATCTAATGGACTTCTTGTGGGGGCCACTTGCCTAATGTGATCGTAGTGTAACTACATTGCGTGAGATCGCAGTGGGGCCCATGGTGGGGCCTGCAGGAACGACCATTGGATCCCTGTGACGGTCCTACTCACAATTCGCTAGACCCTATGGATTGCTAGACAATCCGGGTTTCGGATTTGATCGTACGCGTGGAATGGGTTGGACTCATTGTATGTGATACAAGGAGGAGGTGCACCGTACATAGGGTACATACACCGATACACATGTTATTAGAGGAGATACGCCATACTTATGGTAGGGCACTGGTTTTAATTCATGCTTAAATCCTACTGGCTGAACTTAAATTGAATTAATTGTGAGTTAAGTGAAATCCTTTTGGCTATCACTAGCTTAATTCCTATCGGTAGGAATTAAAGAAGGAAAGGAAGTTATGGAGAGAGTTTCTAATATGAGGAATCCTATTGAGTTTTGGAAACCCATGCACATGGAGAAAATCGTTTTTGGCAAGCCATGTGTGTACATGTTTTATTTAGAAACAAAAGGATGTTGCTTTGAGCCAAGTTTCCAAAATTCAATGGAACAAAATGAATTGATTATGGGAATCTATAAATAGGGTATGAGGGTTGGACGAATTCTACTCGTGCACAAGCTAGAAAATTCGTCCAAGCCCTCCCCTCCCAAAATTTGTGTACTCTCCTTTCTTCACTTTTCTAGTTGCTTTGGAAGCAATAAGTGAGCCATATGGATTTCATGTTGCTTGGATTGGAATGAGGGGGGACGAATTCTACTCTTGCACAAGCTAGAAAATTCGTCCAAGCCCTCTGCTCCCAAAATTCGTGTACTCTCCTTTCTTCACTTTTCTAGTTGCTTTGGAAGCAACAAGTGGGCCATATGGATTTCATGTTTCTCGGATTGTATCCTAGCCAAAGAAGATCTGTTCTTCCTCCAACCACCTGACAAGAAGAGCCACTACTTCGACTTCCGGAGCGACTTGCGTTTGAGAAACGGCGAGCACTTAACGGGAGGTAGATCAAGCAGAGATTGGCGGTATTGGTCAATCAACTTGTGTTGGTAAAGTTTTCTTTACTTGTGTAATACAATTCATCACCATGGATTAATCTAGTAACTAGAATCTTGGGTCGGTTGGTGGAATCAAATTTTATTTTGTAGCGTAATCTTGCTTCCGCCGCGCATACCGATTCCACCACTGAATTTCACTTCTATCGTTTGTTGAAATTTCATGAGATCGTAGAAATTATGCTTAATTTACTAGACTTTCTCATTCCTTGCTCAGTTGTGGGCAACATGTGTAGTGAAAGAAGGTTTTAAATGTATACAGGGGGTGATTCTGAACTTTTTTTTTTTTTTCTGGGTGACTGGTGTTTGGTGCTTATGTTATTCTATCTGAGGAAATGTCTTCAAGTGGAACAAAGAGCATGTGATATGGTGTTTGGTGCTTATTTTATTCTAGATGAGGAAATGCCTTCAAGTGGAACAAATAAGCATGCGGCATGACTAAATTTGTTTTCGGTATGACTATAATCAGAATATTTCTTGTCACTCCAACTTGCTATTTATTTCTTAGAAATTGTTATTCTTACAAACAAGTTCAATGTGTACTGTTAATTCATATTTATCTATCTTTTAATATCTATGTATGCATGCATGCATGTGCCTTTGTAGATGCATGGAAAGTGTGTTCCTTTTATGCGTGGATTTCACACATTCATTGTTTTTATATCAATGTGTAGTTTAAGCCCGAGGAAATAACTGCCATTGTTAACGACTTTAATGAGCCTGGATCGCTTGCACCAACTGGCTTATACCTGGGATCCACAAAGTATATGGTGATTCAAGGCGAAGCAGGGGCTGTGATTCGAGGGAAGAAGGTGACGACCTTGCAACCTATTCATTAATTTCATGGTTTTACTATGATTATTTTCACCGCAAAAATATGTAATGAACTTTTACTAACCTGTATTGAGCTATTATTACTTTAACATTCAAGTGTGAACTCAGATAGTAACTTCACCAAAATTGGCGTTCAAAGTCTGAATTGCTCAAGAAGACCAACCATGTAATTGGTCAAATGGTTTACTTTATCAGGATATGCAAAAAATGTTGACTTATTAAATCAATTCAATCTCTACTGTAAGAAATCCTAATGCATGACCATTAAAAAAAAAATAAAAAAATCTAATGCATGTCTGCTAAAAAATTTATTTGATCAAAGCAATCAAGAACATCATTAACTTATTCTTAGAACATCATTAACTTATTCTTAGGCCATGCTTATGAGTACAACCGTACAAGTACACCAGACCGATATATTTCCTGGGATGATACATTTATTGTTCCTATTTATATGTTATGAACTATACTTATAATCTCTTTCCCTTTTTCTTGTCTGTATAATTACAGTTCAAAAAGCCCACTTTGTGTGCTTAACAGTCTCTTATCACTTTGTTTGCTTAACAGAGTCTTATTGTTCCTTTAAATTACTGTAATTTGTTTTTGGTGTTCTTCACATTTCCTAACAAACAAATATAGGGAATGATTCCTCTAAGTGGTTTGTACCATGGTTGTTGTTCGACTCATCACTTTTTTGCAGGGCTCTGGTGGTATTACAATCAAGAAAACAAATATGGCTATGGTCATTGGCATCTATGAAGAACCGTTGACTCCTGGTCAGTGCAACATTATTGTCGAGAGGCTTGGTGATTATCTCGTTGATCAGGGCCTTTAGATAGGGTATGTGTTTTTATGGTTGTTTCTATTTTCTGGAGTTGGGTTGTAATATTTGATATGAGCTTGCGTGGACTTGGCATTAGAATGGTTGCAGATGATAATATGTTTGATGCCATAGGGGACTCTGTGTGAGGACAAAGTATTTGATAGTTTCTTGTAACTTGGTATGATCCCTATCTGTGTATTCTTCCCGTGGAAGGGATTATGATTTAAATGTGAATAATGCGTATCTGTAAGCAGTGTTGGTTTTTTTAATTGATCTCTAGGCCGCCCTTCTCATGTCATTGTGATCTTTTTATATACGATGGTTGTTGAAATCCTTATATCTACTGTCCAAATCCTCTGATCCAAGTAGAATTAAGCAAAAAATTATTTATGGTTCAAGTTGAATTCAATTTGACAAAAGACAATATGAATAGTACGACTCAGTCAAACATGGATGATGCATAGTTCCATCGTAAGGTTCTTAAAGCCAATTTTATCATAAATGTGTACTAAAAGGTATAGGCAAGAAAAATGGCATTGAAGCTTACATTCTAGAATTGATATCATTCCAGCCTCTGAAGAGTGAATATTTTTTTATGCGTTGTTGATGTGATCCTTATCCTCAGATCTAATTTATTTTATGGTTCTTTAGTGGACAAGCTTGTTTATTTTTATTTAGGATTTTATTTTAGTCTCTTAAGTTATATTTTATTGGTCCTAGATGTGGGGGTGTCCACATCAACCCTACGACCCATTATACCCGTGGCCCATTACTCTAGATCTAAGTCCAACACTCACTTAACACTTAAAAGTCCCCTTATCTCTTATTGGCCCTCCATCATTTCTCATGACTTAAATCAAATAATTCCCACAACCTCTCTATATAAAACCCTAAACACGCCCCTTTAAAGCTAATCTTGGATATCGATTGGATAGAAACTCTCTCCTCCTTCCTCGGTTTGGGTGCCACCCTTCACCCCCTTCTTTGTTTCGTCTCTCGTCCTCTTTCTTTCTTCTCTCTTCGCGTCTCCTTCCCTCTCAGCTGAGATTGCGGCTGCCCCCGTCCTCCATTCTTTTGTCTTCTCTTTCATCCATCCTCTTTCTTTCTTTCTCCTGTCTTTCCCTTTTCTTCCCCTCTTCTCTCTCTCAGCTAAGTGTTCAGTCAGACATCTCTATCCTTCTCCCCCACACCCCATTTCTTTCACTCCTAACCTACGGGCTCACACAACAGCCCCCCCTTTCCCCCCATCTCCCCTTCTCCTCTCTACCCCAATCTCATGACTGTGAGCCCCTTCACAGTTGCCCCTTTTCTCCCGTCCCTTAGCTCACGGCTGAGACCTCTCCTTCCCTTCCATTCTTTTTTCATCTTTCTTCCCCGCCTTTCATCTCTGTATCTATTTTGACCGATTTCAGACCCTTCTTTTTCTCTCTAGCCTCTCTCTCCTTCCTTCTTCTCTCCTGTTTCTTTCTCCATCTCCCCCTTTCTTTTTTTCTTTTTCTTCCTCCCTTCTTTCTTTTCCTCCCTTAATCCCTATTCCCCTCTCGAAAAACTGCAAGACTGGGAAGCACCTCAAGACTGCCCAGCCTATCATTTCCCTCTATCATTTAGTCGACACTTTGAATTTATTGTTGTCCGACACGACATGCGTGTCCACCCCCATCGACACTCCTTTTGACACTTTTAAATGTAATGCTAGAAGTGTCAGACTTATGTGGGCGTGCCGACATGTTTTTGTACGTGTCACTGAATATTATGTTTACCTCTTATTATTAATTTTCTTTTATTATAACTTTTTTTTTGCTCTTGTTTAACTAACATTTGTTGTTATATTCCCTCCTTAAATCTAAAATCCTAAACAAATGCTTATGCCATTTTTTTATATGCATCGTATCCTATTGGTCTCCCTTTGTCGTAGCATATTGGAGATGGAAGACAAGTAGATTGAATTGATAAATGTGTTGTTATTTGATTATCTCATGTTTGTTTTAGTTTATAGTTGATTAATCCTTAGATCTATTAGTTGTTAAATGGATACCGTATTTATATTGTTCAAATTATGACAGTAATCAATAATTTCAGGGAGCTGATATATCCGCCCCTTTTTATTCTGCGGACACTCCCTTAAACAGCTTGAGACCGACTAAAGTAGGTTGCAAGTTATATCTAAAGAGTACTTCATAAAATTATGAAAATACCCTTCTAAGAAAAACCCATTGCCATCTCTCTTACACACCCGAATCCCCTAATCCTCATTTCCTCTTTCTCTGCCTCACGCCTTTTGCCCAAGCCTAAATCTCTCTCTCTCTCTCTCTCTCTCTGTCTCTCTCTCTCTCTCTCTCTCTCTCTATCTCATTCATTTCCTGCTATCCAGTTTGCTTTCTTTTTCAAATTGGAAATTTTGGGTGATATTTATTTTGGAAGTAGGTTTTCTTGCTTTGCAGTTTAAGGTCTCTCTCTCTCTCTCATTTCCTACTCTCTCTCACTCATAATGTGATGATCAGTTAAAGAGGGTTAATCCATCTTGCTAACATCCAGTTTGGTTGGAGTGGTTACAAGGTTCATGCATGACTCAAAAAGCCCTATCTTGATGTTGTATGCAAAGTTCATTTTCAATCCACCACATTACCCATTTCAGCCAAAGGTTTCCCATTTTACTCAATTCTTCAAGAGAAAGGAAAAAAAATGAAAAATAATAATTTTAAAAGTAAAAAAAAAAAAAACTGACCAGTTTCACGTCTTAGGTTGCCACCAAAATGAGCAATACGTACATCCTCGCCTTTGCATTTCTGCAGAACGGTAAGTTGGGGGTGGGGGGGGGGGGGAATAGAATAAGCCCACAAGAGCAAAATCCACCGAAATCAACACCCCATCATACGCATAAAAAAGCCAACTACCTCTGGAAAAGAAAATTATCTTATCAATTTTTAAATATTTGCTCCAGAAAAGAAGAGGATAGAAAATGCACACACAGAGAGAGAGAGAGAGAGAGAGAGAGAGAGAGAGAGAGAGAGAGAGAGAGAGAGAGAGAGAGAGAGAGAGAGTAGTTAGGATTTGGTTGCTTTGAATTTGGGCTTTGGGTAAGAGATGTGAGGTAGAGAAAGAGGAAATGAGGGTTAGGGGATTTGGGGGTGTGAGAGAGATGGGATAGGGGTTTTCTTAGAAGGGTATTTTCATAATTTTACGAGTACTCTTTAGTTATAACTTGCAACCTACTTAAGCCGGTCTCAGGTTGTTAAAATGGGTTTCCTCAGAATATAAGTGGTGAATATATCAGCTCCCTAATTTTATATGTATGTACTGGTATGCGTGTGTCACTATTTCTAGATTTGTATGGTTTGCCACGTAGGATAACTCATATCAATGTCGAAACTTGACACATGAATCCGCGTCCACAAATCATGATTGTATATACTTTCGATATTAGCTATGTCCTCGTTTCTAAATTTTGGGGGTTTGCTGTGACACGTGACACTTGTGCCTTGTCCATAAATCATAGGTTTACCTTCTATCTTTCCTTTTCTTCACATCTTTTTTTCACACCTTTCTTCCCCCTTCTCACTTCCCTCGCAACCATCCTCCCCCTACCAGCTTCCTATCTCTTCTTTGTTGTCCTTTTCTCGTATACCCATTCCAACTGTCCATAGGACTGTTTCCTTGACTTTTCATCATAACAACCCCTTTTCTCACCTCTTCCCTTGCATCATTATCCCTTGCTTGGCCTACTTTCTACATCCTGTTGTCCGAATGTTTGTGTGATCACCTACATATAATTTCTTCCCTCTTAGCCTGATTTAGAGGTGTTGAACGTGGTTCCCAAACCGATGGATAAACAGACGTCATCAATCACAGCTTAGGGATTTTATTGAGATGCTTTGCTAGTGAAAGACCTCATCAACGAGACTTAACTCTACCTCTTACAGAGTTTGCGTACAATACTTCCATTAATCACCTTTTGAGACCATCTATCGCCGCACCATTTCCCACCTTTTAGCCTACAAGAGCCCGCAAGAGCAAAATCCACCGAAATCAACACCCCAGCATAAGCCTTCAAACAAATCGATTAAAAAGAGGAAATGAGGGTTAGGGGATTTGGGGTTGTGAGAGAGATGGGATAGGGCCATAGGGATTTTCTTAGAAGACTGTTAAAGTATAAAAGAGAAATAACGCCTTTCTCCAACAGCTTAAGCTTTTGGAGAAGTTGGTAAGTTAACACGGTATCAAAGCCAAAGGTCTCGTGTTCAAACCTCCCGGATAGCAAAAATCCAATGTGATGGTCGGCCTGAAGTGGGACCACATGTGCCACGTGTTTGCCAAGTGGGCCACACGTGCGTGGGAGTGTTAAAGTATAAAGATAAATAACGCCTTTCTCCAACAGCTTAAGCTTTTGGAGAAGTTGGTAAGTTAACAAAGACTATTTTCATAATTTTACGAGTACTTTTTAGTTATAACTTGCAACCTACTTAAGCCGGTCTCAGGCTGTTAGAGTGGGTTTCCTCAGAATAAAATTGGTGAATATATCAGTTCCCTAATTTTATATGTATGTACTAGTATGGGTGTGTCCCTATTTCTAGATTTGTATGGTTTGTCACGTTAGGATAACTCGTGTCAACGTCGAAATTCGACACATGAATCCGCGTCCACAAATCATGATTATATATACTTTCGATATTAGCTATGTCATCCTTTCTAAATTTTGGGGGTTTGCTGTGTCCGACATTCCGTGTCCTTGTTGGCACGTGGCGCTTGTGTCTTGTCCATAAATCATAGGTTTCCGTTCTATCTTTCCTTTTCTTCACATATTTTTTTCACACCTTTCTCCCCCCTTTCTCACTTCCCTCGCAACCATCCTCCCCCTACCACCTTCAGATCTCTTCTTTGTTGTCCTTTTCTCCTGTACCCATTCCAGCTGTCCATAGGACTGTTTCCTTGACTTTTCATCATAACAACCCCTTTTCTCACCTCTTCCCTTGCATCATTAACCTCGCTTGACCTACTTTCTACATTTTGTTGTCCGAATGTTTGTGTGATCACCTACATATCATTTCTTCCCTCTTAGCCTGATTTAGAGGTGTTGACCATGGTTCTCAAACCGACGGATAAACAGAAGTGGTCAATCACAGCTTAGGGATTTTATTGAGATGCTTAGCTAGTGAAATACCTCATGAACGAGACTTAACTCTGCCTCTTACAGAGTTTGCGTACAATACTTCCATTAATCTTTCCACCAAAAAATTCGCCTTTTGAGACCATCTATCGCCACACCATTTCCCACCTTTTAGACAGCACCATTTCCCACCTTTTAGACCGTACTCCTATAGCCTATCCCGTGACATGTAGTGTCAAGGCCGGCGACTTCATCCGACCCATAAAAGAGGTACACCAAGATGTATTTGAGAGATTGCAATCGGATAACGAGAAGTACAAGGTTGTCACCGATCAACATTAGAGAGATCTATCCTTCAGTGTTGGAGATCTAGTGATACCTTTCTTTTGGAAAGAGCGACTTCTGATTGGAGGATACAAGTTGAACAGGAAGAAGTCTGGAATGGATCATATAAAATCCTTAAGAGGTAGGTCCAGGACTATCTCTTCGATCTCTTTGAGGGTGTTATGACTTTCCCCATCTTCAACATTATTGATTTTTATTTATATCATGGAGACGTGCCGAAGCCCGACGATATCCCTTTCTGAGTGAGCTCATCAGCAGAGGGTCAGATTGACGAGATCATGGATGTTTAGACAATGGATACTTATCGAAAATCTCATAGGAGATATCTTGTTTGTGGATTGATGATCCCGAGCTATGCCAACTCTGCGAGGACATGTTCTAACGTATTGCAAACATCTACTCAACGGAGTTGACATCTTCCCACACGCTGGGAAAAGATGCGATCTAACTGCCGTATGACTAGTTTAATTTGTGGTTATTTAGTGGATATGTGTGTTTATTTTTATTTTGGGTAATTTATTTTCTTTAGTTATATTTTATTGGTCCTGGAGGTGGAGGATATCCGCATCAACGCTATGGCTCACTATACATACCTATATTATCCGTGACCCATCACCCTAGATCCAAGCACAATACCCACTTAAACACTTAACTGTCCCCTTAGATTCAATTTGCCCTCCACTATGAACCACGACTCATCTCCCTACCCATTCTTATATCCCTATCGGCTAGCTCCCATTGCGCACCACTTAAATTTCTTAAGTCTCACAACCCCTCTATATAAGACACTAAACACCCGCTTCTAAAGATAATTTTGGATATAGATTAGAAATAAACCTTCTCCCCCTTCCTTGACTTGGGCGTCGCCCTTCCTCTCTCCTCTTTCTTTCTTCTCTTTATTCTTTTTTCTTTATCGAGTAAGATTGCAACTGCCCCCATCCTTCATTCTTTCTTCCCTTTTTCTCTTTCTTTCTCCTTCCTCTTTTCTTTTCCTCTTCCACTTTCGGCTGAGTGTGCAGCTGACCATCCCCATTCCCCCCCCCCATCTCTCTCTCTCTCTCTCTCTCTCTCTCTCTCTCTCTCTCTCTCTCTCTTCCTCTTTCTTTCACTCCTAACCTACGGTTATGAGTCCCTTCATAGCTGCCCCTTTTCGCACATTTCCCCTTCTTGTCCTCTCTACCTCACTCTTGTAGGTTATTCTCTGGGAACTCAGGTGCTAATAAATGATTTCTTGTTCAGTTTGACAGCAACAAACATTTCCAAATTAAAATAAAACTGCACATGATAGTGAAGTAACAGCCAGACTTTTAATAAAACATGTAGCTTTAAAATCCATCATCAATAAAACCGACTAGCCAAACGAATTATCAAACAATAGATATTGAAACCAAGAAATCTGGTCACTAGATTGCTCATAGTTAAGCCTCTAAAAAAATCTGCCAAATAAGGAAATCAGATCTAAAAAAATTATCTATGGCCAAACATGCTGGGTGGTAAGGGGTATGTGTGAGGGAAGGGGGTTGGGGGTGGAACTGGTTAGGGTAAACAAGGGGTAAAACAGCTGGGAGAAGGGTTCATGGGGATATACGGATAAGCTAAAAGGGAAATAGGGCAGGCGAATTCGTACTTGGATGGCTTGCCAGGCCTTGGCTTGCTTCAATGGGTGCAATAGGTCTCCAAGAGCGGAAAGAGAGGTAGCGGAGTAGACGGACGTAGATGGCTGATCTCAGCCTTAGGAAACAATAAGGGGAAGAAAAGATGAGGAAGGATGGATGGTGATGAGGACCTAACTGGCTGATCTCTCTACGTATTTTGTTTAGATCCCTTCCTGCGCCCCCCCCCCCCCCCCTCCCCCCCCCTCCTCCTCCTCCTCCTCTCTCTCTCTCTCTCTCTCTCTCTCTCTCTCTCTCTCATCTTGGATACCATTTGCAACGCAAGAGGACGACTAAGACATGAGGCTTGGCACGCCACTCTCAGGTACGGTTCCATCTGTATTGTCTACAATCTACCCCTATATTCTCTTCTCCTTGAAGTTTTTCCCCATCATTTCATTTCCCATGTACTCTTTAACCTTTCCCTCTCTTTTCTTCATAACCCTTACCTTATCATTCCCATGCCCTTTACCCATACTATCTCATACACCGATCCCATTACTTATTGCCATTCTTACCCGCCATTACGTATTGTTTGAGCCACATGTAGCTTTATGTCATAGATCAGATATTTGTGAAACATTTGCCAGAGATCTGATTTAATTTCATTAGTTGTCTTATTTTATGAATTTAATGCGCCCCTTTTGATTACTTGGGACACCCAGCTTCAGTGTATCAATGACTGCAGAAGGATTCAATGGGGCTGATTGCCACGTACACTGCCCAGGATGTCCCAAGTAATCAAAAGGGGCGGATATATCACTTCCCATTTAATGTATGGAACTAAACTGGGAGGATTTAATTCATATTGGTGAATGAAATTCAAAGGTTTTGATTCTTATGAACTCAAACTCTTGCTGTAATTGGTTATTATGTTATAATGTTTCTTTGATTTGGGAATGTATGTTGCTGCCATATTGAACTAGAACACCATATTCATGCTTCTAAGTTCCCATAATTGACTTGCGAACCCTGGGTTTGCATCATTTATATAATTCAGTCCTACACACACAGAAATGCCATGGATCCTTAAGGCCACGTTTGGATACCAGCAAGATTTAGATTTGGATTTAGTTGATATTTTGATCTAGATCAGATCCTTAGATTTCCAAATCAGCTACAACAGTGCAAAAAATTCTGATTTTCAAATCGTTTCTGCGAGACATTATATGGAAATCAATATTTGTAGGAACTTCCGTCACCATCACTGCTCCTCGATGTTGCTTCGGCAGCAGCGAGGCATCCGTCCCCACCTCCCTCCTCTCTTTCTCTCTCTTAAAACATGATCATGAAGATGATTGATGTGTTTTGTATCCAAAACTCAAATCCAAATCACAAGACAAATGCATGATGTATGCAAATGGGCCCTAATTGAAATGGGTTGATTTGTTTCTTACTTCTCTGGTTAATGCATTTCCTATAACTTCATTAATTTCCTAACGAAAATTTAAAATGTATTAAAATTCACAATTCAATTTTATGAACTGATTTAGGCTACTGATATTTGTCCTACCATGGGTCTTGATATTGACAGAAACTCACCCCTCTCACACGATTGTGCCCGGGAATTTTCATGAAATAATTTTCAGAGTTGGTAAACAAGGCCTACGTTTTTTTAATCCAGGGGACCGGCTACAGGGATGTAAATCGCAGGAAAGTAAATGATTGCTAATTTTTTGGGGATTAAGGTGCAGTTAAAGAGTTAAAGGTAGGGTGCAACTTGGGTCAGGTCGGGTTGAGTTTTGGTAAAAATTTATTTGGAATCAACCGGAAGCAGACCCAATTTTCTGGTAAAAGCTCAACCCGAATTCCCAAAAATCGACCTGAGTTGCACCACTAGTTAAAGGGAGCCACAAGTCTGCCGCGTCTGCACTATTCGTACAAGACGATCTCGATTTCATGGGGATTAAAGGAAATTTTCATTGAAGAATTTATGGTAAAAATTTTGATTGTTTTGCTCAAGCAATGGCGATTTTCTAATAGAATTTTGGCAATACTTTGTAACATAAGGAAAATATCCGTGCAAATACATGGATCTTACTCAGTGAGAGAAAGGGAAAGTTGAGGGTGTAGATCTCTTTCCAATGGCAATCTTTGCATTATGTCTACTCTTTAAGAGGCCATCATTGGATCAAATATCTAGGGCGGCCCACCATGTAATTAGTATATGGCAAGTTGTCCAAGTTGTCTTAAAGCTAGAACTTGGCCCTTGTTACCATGTGCAGTGGGCAGCCTTTCTCCAACAACTTGAGCTATTGGAGAAGTTGGTAGGTTAACATGGTATCAAAGCAAATGCCTGGGTTTAAACCTCCTTGATAGCAAAATCCACATGCAATGGCTAAACCCAAAAGTGGGGCCACATGTGCCACGTGTAGGCCAACCCTAGAAAGTGGGGCCACATGTGAGGGGGAGTGTTAAAGTATGCCTTTCTCCAACAGCTTGAGCTATTGGAGAAGTTGGTAAGTTAACATGAGTGTCCTAAACGATTTTTTGTCACCTTACAGAGCTAGTCATTACACTCATCAGGGAGCTCATTGGGTTGTTGCAATGAAAAATGGCCAAGTATGAAAAGCCCATATTAGAAACATAGGTATGTGATCTCACTTGAAAATGTTTAACAATGTCTAAGCGTGGAAAGCCAAATTGGAAAAATGCATTATATCACCCCAAAGCCTTTATAAACCTCCTCTAAATCTCATCTCACATACAATTAGAGATGGAAGAATATAATCATTTACAAAACCCGGAATCCCTAGTGAATCATTATTACATAGATATTTAGAATTCTAAGAAACGTGAAGTAGAGAAGTATGGCAGGAAAACGTGAGCTTCCTTTTTTCTTAGAATTGTTCTGAGGGTCATAATAGATTGGGAACAGTCTTCTAGGTTCCTCTTTGACTTGTGAACTAAAGGTTCTGATAGGGTCCGGACTCAGCACTGAGGGAATCCGGACTCAGCACGGAGAGAATCCGGACTCAGCACGGAGAGAATCCGGACTCAGCACTGAGAGAATCCGAACTCAGCATCCAATTAGCTGCCGGCACGTGGCCCTCACAAGGACCGTTGGAAGGCCAACACCTGTCCCCACTAGGTGTGGCACCTGGACCAATCAGGGACCTCCACCTGCCCTCCTTAGGTATGAAACCTGGTCCATACAGAGGCCACCACCTGGCTCAGAACTACCACCTGTCCTAGACAGGTGGCTCAGAATCACTATAAATAGCCTTCACTTGTGCTAAGGTGAGGGTCCTGGAAAATCTGAGAACCAAAACTCTAAGCTTTTTGCTCTGACATTGCTCTGCACTCCTGCTCATACTGACTTGAGTGTCGAAGCGCCCGTCCGGAGTATCACTCCGGGTTGGTCCTCTGACCCTTTTCTTTCTTGTCTGTACTCTGTGCAGCGCAGGACTCAACCAGCCATTCAGTCGTGGCTCGTTAGCTCGGACCACCCAGCCCTACCATAACCTGTTACCAATTTTAGACCTAACAGATTTGGCGCCATCCGTGGGACCACGCAACAAAAAGCTGTTCGAAATCTCACCCAGATAAAAATGGTAGGACAGACCGGCAAGCGAGCACCTCCGACTTCTCGGGCTACTCGGGCTACGGCCCCCCGCGAAGGACGAAGTGAGCGGCTGGCCTCACAAGTGGAGGTCGGGGCGGCCGTGGAGCGGACTTCGCCCCACTCAGACCGTTCAGACCCCACCCCGACTCCGAGGGAGATGAGGGCCCTTTTTCAGGAAATGACCGCTGTAGTTGCGCAGTTCAGGAATGCGGCTCCCGCACTCCAGCAACACCCCGTCGAGGTTTCTCGACCCGTTCAGAGGGGAGAAAGCTCCCGCAGAGAACGCGCGTCTCCACCCCGCGACCAAACTCGTCACTCCACTCGAAGAGACCACCACTCGCGGGACAGGAACGTGCGCCCTGAGCCTCGTCGACAGCATCACCGGTCACGATCTCCCTCCGTGCAGAAACGGGGCAGCAAGAGAGACCCTATGCACGGAGAGGGATCGCGGCACCGGCGAAGGAGTCCCCTCAGCCAGTCCGGATCCGCAAGGAGCCCATCAGCCGTAAGGAGTAGACCTGCCCGTCTGGCCGAACAGAGGGATGATCCGATGTTACTGAGAATCCAGAAGATCGATAACAGAATCGAGGAGCTGGCTAGAGATCATGGCCGCCCTGCTTCAAGGATCTTCAGTAGCAATCCCCCTTTCACAGACAGGGTACTCGGTGCGGCAGTCCCCTTGGGCTTCAAGATGCCGCAGATCCCGCAGTATGATGGGACCACCGATCCCGTGGATCATCTGCAGACCTTCAGGACCACGATGCTTCTCCACGGGGCGTCGGACGGGTTCCTTTGCAGGGCACTCCCCACCACATTAACTGGAGCCGCGAGAGACTGGTGCTCACGGCTGAAGCCCAAGTCCGTTGACAATTTCGACGACTTCGGGGACGACCTGGCCCGGCATTTCATGAGCAGCAGAAGGCCTCGAAAGACGACGGCTTCACTGATGGCCCTGAGGCAGGAAGACGGTGAGGCCTTAAAAGCGTTCGTTGGCTGGTTCAACAGGGAGGCCCTTCAGGTACCCAACCTGGATCCCTCCGCGGCAACGAATGCTCTTCTGGCCGGAGCCCGGTCCACCGACTTCCGAAGAGCAGTCGCCCGGCGAAATCCGCAGTCCTTGGCAGATCTGATGACCGGGGCGGAGGAGTACATCTCCGTCGAGGAGACTCTCGCTGCCCTGGATTCCGTCAGCAAGAGAAGACCAGAGGAGAAGAACCCCGCCAAGCAGCGTCGGGATGACAGACCCCAGAGGAAGGAGAGCAGCCCGTCCCGGAAGGAAATGAGCTCCCCCCGGCCTCGAAAGGAGAGGAGCCCCCCGACGAGGCAGCGCTACACGCCCCTCACCGCATCTAGGGCTCAAATTTTGGCAGCTATCCGGAAAGAAGACTTCATCCGGTGGCCGAAGAAGCAGACGCCAGAGGCAGGCACCCAAGACATGTCCAGGTATTGCCGGTTCCATAAGAGCCACGGCCACGACACCAATGCCTGCATTCATCTCAAGGAGGAGATCGAGCAGCTGATAAGCAGAGGGTACCTCGGGAGGTACTTAAAAAATAACGACAACAGAAGGGAGCGCCAGGACAACCCGAGACCCAGAGACAGAAGTCCTCGAGACGCCCAACCCCTGGGCGACCGCATCCAGGCTCCTGCCCCGGCCGTTCTCCCTCCTCAGGTACCTCAACCTCAACTCCAACCTCATGGTGTTATTGGTACCATTTCAGGAGGGCCGACCGCGGGAGGGACCTCTTCATCGGCCCGCAGGACCTATGCCCGGCAGGTCAACGCCGTCCACGCCTGCAGCAAGAGGGCCGAGCCAGAAAATGAGATATCCTTTTCGGAGGCAGATCTTGACGGTCTGATCCTCCCGCACGATGATGCCCTGGTCGTCACAATGCTAGTGGCGAACTGGGAAATGAAGAAGATCCTGATCGACAACGGGAGCTCCGCCGACATCCTCTACTATCACGCCTTCGAACAGATGATGATCGGAGCTGACCGTCTGAAGCCGGCCAACTCAGATCTGTTCGGGTTCTCAGGAGAAGTTGTCAAGGTCGAAGGGCAGATTGAGCTTCCAGTTCTTATCGGGGAGCCGCCCCGCCAGTCCTTCGCAATGGTGACCTTCCTGGTGGTTAAGGCCAAGTCGGCCTATAACGCCATTCTAGGACGCCCCGGCCAGAACCTCCTCCGAGCGATTCCCTCCGCTTATCATCAGAAGATGAAGTTCATTACGCCAGGAGGCGTAGGTGAAGTCAGAGGGGATCAGCCCCAATCAAGACAATGCTATGCGGCAGCGCTGAGAGGGAAGAATGCGTCTGAGTCTCTTCCAATCGAGCTGTACGATCTGAGAGACGAAGCGCAGGTCACAGTCAACGAGCCCGCAGAGGACCTCATCTCTATTCAATTGAACATCGATGACGAACAGAGGGTTGTCCAGATCGGCTCTGCCCTGCCAGAGGCCGCGCAACAGGATCTCGCTCAGTTCCTCAGGGCCAATGCAGATGTCTTTGCCTGGACTCCTTCAGACATGCCCGGCATTGACCCGTCGATTAGCACCCACGAGCTCGGTGTCGATCAGACCTGCAAGCCCGTGAAGCAGAAGCGTAGACACTTTGCACCGGAAAGGCGGAGAGCCATCAGAGAAGAGGTGGAGAGGCTTTTGAAGGCCGATTTCATTCGTGAGATCCAGTATCCGGACTGGCTCGCGAATGTGGTAATGGTAAAAAAGTCCAACGGGAAGTGGAGGACCTGTATAGACTTCACAGACCTGAACAAGGCCTGCCCAAAGGACAGCTACCCACTCCCAAAAATAGACCAGCTCATTGACGCCACAGCAGGTCACGAGCTGCTCAGTTTCATGGATGCTTTCTCAGGATACAATCAAATCAGAATGTACGAGTCAGACATCCCGAAGACATCATTCGTTACCGACCAGGGGACTTATTGCTATCGGGTGATGCCTTTCGGACTGAAGAATGCAGGAGCCACTTACCAGCGTCTCGTCAACAAGCTGTTCAGAAATCAGATCGGTCGGAACATGGAGGTCTACGTTGATGATATGCTAGTGAAGAGCAGAAGTGCTTCCAACCACGTCTCCGACCTCGAAGAGGCCTTCCAAGTCTTGAGGGAACACAACATGAAGCTTAATCCGACCAAATGTACGTTTGGCGTCGGAGCAGGCAAATTCCTGGGCTTCATGGTAAGCCAGAGAGGAATAGAGGCGAATCCGGAGAAGATCAAGGCGGTAATGGAGCTGACTCCTCCCAGCACTATCAGAGAAGTACAGCGGCTGACCGGGCTGGTGGCAGCTCTGGGGCGGTTTATTTCAAAATCCGCCGAGAGATGCCTCCCGTTCTTCAATGCGATCAAAGGTATAAAAACCGCGCCCTGGACTCCAGAATGTCAAGCAGCGTTCGAGGAGCTGAAGCAGTACTTATCCTCCCCCCCTTGTTGTCCACGCCAGAGCCAGGAGAAGAGCTGATTCTGTACCTCTCAGCGGGACCCTTGGCAGTTGCGGCAGTACTGATCAAAGAAGAATCTAATCAGCAAAAGCCGATCTACTATGTTAGCAAGGTCCTCCACGATGCAGAGACCAGATATCAGCGAGTAGAGAAGCTCGTGTGCGCCCTCATTATGGCGGCCCGGAAGCTAAGGCCGTACTTTCAGGCGCACACGATCAAGGTCTTGACAGGGCAGCCTCTCAGACAGATCCTCCACCGGCCAGACACTTCGGGCCGACTTCTCAAGTGGGCCGTGGAGCTCAGTGAGTTTGATATCAAGTATTTACCCAGGCCGGCGATCAAAGCTCAGATTCTCGCTGACTTCATAGCCAAGTGCACAGTTCCGGACCCAGACCCCGGGCTGGTAGCAGTTCCATCTCCAGAAGCAGAGCTGGCCGTACCGGAGCCTCGAGTCGTTTCCAGAACATCACCGCCCCCCGGGACTGAGTCCGTCATCGCGCACCCAGTTTTTGATGAAGAGCCGCTCTGGGAAGTTTATGTGGACGGGTCATCGAATAAGACAGGGTGTGGTGCAGGACTAGTTCTCACCGGACCAGAGGACTTCGTCCTGAACTACGCCCTGAGGTTTGGTTTTCGTGCGTCCAACAATGAAGCAGAATATGAAGCGCTCATAGCCGGGATGAATCTTGCTGTGCAGACCCGTGCTCAGAGGCTAAAGGCGTACTGCGATTCACAGCTGGTCGTCTGTCAGATCCAGGGAGTATATGAAGCCCGTGAAGAGCGAATGATCAAGTACCTGGGGAGGGTTCGCAGTCTGGCCGTTCATTTCAAGAGCTTTGAGGTCGTCAGAATCCCCCGAGCAGAGAATGTAAAGGCAGATGTGCTATCAAAGCTTGCAGCCTCAGGTTACACCGCCCTCAGAGAAATTCGCATGGAGTTTCTGAAGAGGTCCAGTATCGACGCCCAGTCCGTCGTGGTGATGCAGATTGACGATGAGCCGTGCTGGATGGATGAGATAATCAGGTATCTGCGCAGCGGAGAGCTCCCTGGAGAGAGAAAGGAGGCCCGTAAGGTCACGCAGAGGGCAGCGAGGTTTTCACTGGATGGCGAGACTCTATACAAGAGGTCGTATACCCTCCCGTATCTGAAGTGTCTTCGCCCCAGTGATGCCTTGTTAGCCCTGCAGGAAACCCATGAAGGAATCTGCGGAGAGCACCTCGGGGGCAAGGCCCTCGCCATTAAAATCCTCCTGAGAGGTCTGTACTGGCCTACATTGAGGAAGGACGCGCTGAGCCTTGTAAAAAAGTGTGAGAAGTGCCAGAAGTTCTCTCCGACCGTCCACCAGCCACCCGTTCCGATGGCCCCGATCATCAGTCCTCTTCCCTTCGCAGTATGGGGAATGGATATCCTGGGCCCCTTTCCGCCGGCCTCGGGAGGCCGTGAGTTCGTCGTTGTCGCTATTGATTATTTCACCAAGTGGGTAGAGGCAGAGCCTCTGGCCAAGATCACAGAGCAGAATGTACAGAACTTCTTCTGGAAATCAGTGGTGTGCAGGTTCGGAATCCCCCGGGTCCTCATAACGGACAATGGCAAGCAGTTCGACTCGAGGAACTTCCGAAAGTTTTGTTCTGACCTGCACATAGAGCAGAGATTCACATCTGTGGCACATCCTCAGACGAATGGGCAAACAGAGGTGACGAACAGGACCCTCTTGCAGGGGATAAAGAAGAGACTGGATGGCAAGGCCGGGCGTTGGGCAGACGAACTGTATCATGTGCTCTGGGCATATCGGACTACTCCGCGTACGGCCACAGGCGAGTCGCCTTTCAATCTCTCCTTCGGAACAGAAGCAGTGATCCCGGTTGACATCGGCGTCCCCTCCCCAAGGATCGTCCATTTCAGTGAGCAGCTCAACGGGGACGGACTCCGTGCCAACCTTGACTTGCTTGAAGAAGTCCGTGAGGAATCTCAGATCAGGTCGGCGGCCTATAAGCAGAAAGTATCCAGATATCATGACGTCAAGATCCGACCAAGAGAATTCCGTGCAGGCCACCTAGTCCTGAGGAAAGCCTCCGTTTCCCAGCCAAGAAGCGTGGGCAAGCTCTCTCCGACCTGGGAAGGACCGTACCGAATCAAAGAAGTCATCCGCCCAGGAAGCTATCGGTTAGAGTCCCTCGACGAACAGATGCTACCACACGCCTGGAATTCTAGAAATCTTCGGATCTACTATCAGTAATTTTGTTTGCCTTCATGGGCTTGTAAAGAACTGCTGTAATCATCCAAATTCCGGAATGAATAAAATAAGTTTCCCAAATAATTGTCCCTCTTTGAGTGACTCATTTAGACATCAGTATATAGCAGCAGTGGTGCACTCCGGCTCATCCTAGTGGCTTGGAGATCAGTTCCAGCCAGGACGCCCGCAGTGGAAACCACCTTCAAATATTTCCTAAGTGTTTGAGTACCAAGCTTCCAGCTCGGTTCTCGCAGACTTAGGACGAGCAGCAGTGGTGCACTCCGGCTCATCCTAGTGGCTCGGAGATCAGTTCCAGCCAGGACGCCCGCAGTGGTAACCACCTTCAAATATTTCCTAAGTGTTTGAGTACCAAGCTTCCAGCTCGGTTCTCGCAGACTTAGGACGAGCAGCAGTGGTGCACTCCGGCTCATCCTAGTGGCTCGGAGATCAGTTCCAGCCAGGACGCCCGCAGTGGAAACCACCTTCAAATATTTCCTAAGTGTTTGAGTACCAAGCTTCCAGCTCGGTTCTCGCAGACTTAGGACGAGCACCAGTGGTGCACTCCGGCTCATCCTAGTGGCTTGGAGATCAGTTCCAGCCAGGACGCCCGCAGTGGAAACCACCTTCAAATATTTCCTAAGTGTTTGAGTACCAAGCTTCCAGCTCGGTTCTCGCAGACTTAGGACGAGCAGCAGTGGTGCACTCCAGCTTGGTACTCAAACACTTAGGACGAGCACCAGTGGTGCATTCCGGCTCATCCTAGTGGCTTGGAGATCAGTTCCAGCCAGGACGCCCGCAGTGGAAACCACCTTCAAATATTTCCTAAGTGTTTGAGTACCAAGCTTCCAGCTCGGTTCTCGCAGACTTAGGACGAGCAGCAGTGGTGCACTCCGGCTCATCCTAGTGGCTTGGAGATCAGTTCCAGCCAGGACGCCCGCAGTGGAAACCACCTTCAAATATTTCCAGCTCGGTTCTCGATGCGGCACAGAAATAATACGTACAAAAAATAAGAATGCTGTACAGACAGTTGAACAAAAATGTATTTGTATTCAGTATTCGTATTACAAAATTTCTCTCTTCGCCGAGCTGGCTTACAAAGAATAGGCGTTACAAACTGTGCAAACAAAAAACGTATCACCAAAAAAGAAAGAAGGCTGCTGCTCAGGCCTCCTCGTCTGCCACCACCTCGGTGACGACCTCTGCGGGAGTGAGGGCTGCAAGCTCGCCACCCTCCGCCGAGGAGACGGCGGCCACAGTCACCTCCGCATCTACCTCAATAGGCCGGGAGGAGTCCGGCTCGTCTTCCTCCTCATCTTCCTCATCCTCTGGAGGTGCATACGGGACGGTTAGCCCGTCCAGGGAGATGCCGGGGTGAAGTCTCTTCACCTGCTCGGAGCAGAGAAGGAAACCTGCCCTGTAAGCCTGGAGGCCTAAGTCGAAGTGCTGGGCCTCCTTCCTCTCCTCAGTTTCCTTCACGGCCTTCTCCACGGCCGCCTTCTCCTTCCTTCCGGCCCTCTCTGCCGAACTTAGGAGATCCTGCACGGCCTGGTTTTTGACCCTCTGCAGTTCGTCCTGTAAGCTGTTGAGTTCGGCCTCTTTGATCTGGACGGCTTCATTGAGCTCGCCGTTCTCCTTCTGGAGCTGGGCCTTTTCGGACTCGATCCTTGTGATCGTCTCAGAGAAGAGATATCGCTTCTTGGCCATATCCCTTGAGTAGACCTGGAGTTGATAGAGGGCGGAGCTGATTGCCGCTTCGCAGGTCTCCGGCACCTCTTTTTCGACTTCTAACCGGTCGCGTGGGAGGACGCCCTTGTACATCAACTCTGTGGCCACCCGGGTATCCCCCAGGCCGGTGTCCGTTTTCTGCACGGCCCAGTTCGGGCGGAAGACGTTGTCGCCTCCAACCGATGCAGTAGCCGGCATACCCAGTACTGCCCCGCCGTGCTTTGACCCTGTCGCCGCTCCGGACTTGGAGCTCTGACCCGTGGCGTCTGCCCGGCTCGATAGGGCAAGCTTATGCGTCGCCCGGCTGCTTTTCAGAGGCTTAGCCAGCGCGACCATCGGCGGAGTCGACTCCGGCACCTTCCTCTTCTTGCCCTTTGTTTGGGGCTGCTCCTGCGCTGTGGACGCGCCCGAGGACTGCTTGATTCTGTCCAAAAGGGACATCTGCTTCACCATTTCTGCAAAAGAGAACGGAGCGCAGTCAGAAATATGAAAGTTGAAAAACACTTCAGAAAAATAAATGTTATCCTATAGTATCTACGTACGTGCCGGCGTCGCACGACTGACCCCGAGTGCGACCAGCTCGGCCTCTTCTTCGAACTCTGAGCAGTGTACTGGACCTCGCTTGAGCTCTTCTCTGATCAGAGCGAAGGTCATATGGTCATAGTCCTCGAGGGCTGGTTTCTTACTAAGGCGGCGAGTGTCCGGCGTTCTCCATTGTAATGAGAACGGCCAGTGCGAGCCCGGCACGGTGTCCTTTACATAGAAGAACCTGTTCTTCCATGTGTGAATGGAAGAAGGTATCCCAGTGATCATTTTCATTTCAGGCCTCTGGCTAATGTAGATCCAGCCGCCGTCCTTATGCCTCTTCAGGTGCGCACACATCCTGAAGACGGGCACGGTGGGGTTCCTACGGAGCCGGACTTCAAGAAGGTATAAGAAGCCGATCAGCGTTCTCCAAGAGTTTGGGACGACCTGTGTAACTGCCAGCCCGTAATAATTCAGTGCGTCCGCAAAGAAGGGGTGGAAGGGGAGCCTAAGCCCGGCCCGTAAGGCCTCTTCATACACGCAGAGGTCTGCGCTATCGTTGCTGGCCCGATCCCCTTCGACAGCCGCCCTCAGAATGTACCGGCTAGGAATACAGTATTTGTCCCTGACGATCTGAAGCCTGTTCGGCCACAGATGGTTCACCTCGTATAGGGCCCCGATGTTATACTGCGGGTTGGCTTCCATCTGTGCCTCCGCTATCACCTCGACTGGCATACGCGACGATTGAGGAACTGCCGCTTCGACGTCCTCATCATCGTCGCTGGTTTCTACCCGGTCCGGTCCGTCCCCACAGGCCGGAATTGTGTCTAAGTCCACACTCATTTCCTCACCGCTCTCCTCGTCTATTATGATCACTAGCTCTTCGCCCTCAATACCGGCCTCCACTATAGGTGAGGCCGGAACCGCCCTCTCCGACGCCTCGGACCCCGATGCGGTACTGGTCGAACCGGACTCCTTTGAACTGGAGTCCGTCTCCGAACTAGTGCTAGACATAAAAAAGGAAGAAAAGAAAAGCTAAAAGCTAAAAAAGATTACCGAACTGAAGTGTTGGACGAGGACCTCCGGGCTCACTGATCCGAAGCGGGCAGAAAACTTGAGTAGCCGAACAGAAGAGGAGGAGAGTAAAAGATGAAAAGTAAGAAATGAAGAGTAAACTTCTGTATTTATAGAGAACCTGAGAAGAGCGGGAAAAATCCCGCCCCTTTCCGCCAGCCGGAGTGCGCCACGTCGCCTTCCGCATTAAATGCGCCACTCGCATTAAATGCGCCGTCCGCATTAAATACGCCGCCTGCATTAAATACAAGGCACAGGTCCCAAAGCGCTAGGCGACAAAAGACCTGTCCGGCTGTCCGGACAGGATATGGCGCATTCAGACGACAAAAGACCTGTCCGGCTGTCCGGACAGGATATGGCGCGTTCGCTAGACGACAAAAGCGCTAGGCGACAAAAGACCTGTCCGGCTGTCCGGACAGGATAATTCAAAAGACAAAAGACCTGTCCGGCTGTCCGGACAGGATATGGCGCGTGCGCTAGACGACAAAAGCGCTAGACGACAAAAGACCTGTCCGGCTGTCCGGACAGGATATGGCGCGTTCGCTAGACGACAAAAGCGCTAGGCGACAAAAGACCTGTCCGGCTGTCCGGACAGGATAATTCAAAAGACAAAAGACCTGTCCGGCTGTCCGGACAGGATATGGCGCGTTCGCTAGACGACAAAAGCGCTAGACGACAAAAGACCTGTCCGGCTGTCCGGACAGGATATGGCGCGTTCGCTAGACGACAAAAGCGCTAGGCGACAAAAGACCTGTCCGGCTGTCCGGACAGGATAATTCAAAAGACAAAAGACCTGTCCGGCTGTCCGGACAGGATATGGCGCGTTCGCTAGACGACAACAGCGTTAGGCGACAAAAGACCTGTCCGGCTGTCCGGACAGGATAATTCCAAAGACCTGTCCGGCTGTCCGGACAGGATAATTCAGAAGACAAATGACCTGTCCGGCTGTCCGGACAGGATATGGCGCGTTCGCTAGACGACAAAAGCGCTAGAAGACAAAAGAGTTTTACCAGCAAAGACCTGCCCGGCTGGCCGTTCACAGCCTTAGCCGAGCAGGACCACATGACTTCCTGAACCAAGGACGTTCAGGGCGCCTGGCCGCCCAGACCTCTGGTTAAAAATTTAGCCGTGCTGGATAGCCGAATGCCTTCTGCCCGGCCGTACTCCTTCAGGCCAAACGCCAAGGCCAGGCCAGGGCGCCAGGAGTCTCCTGTCCAGCCACTATTTCTCCTAGCTGAATCTGAGCCCGGCCTCAGCTGCCTGGAGGTCTTAAGGCCGGCCCGACGCTGTCTTTACCTTCTCTTTGCTTCTTCTAGCCACTTTCATGGCTTGAAGAACCAGGGGGCAACTGATAGGGTCCGGACTCAGCACTGAGGGAATCCGGACTCAGCACGGAGAGAATCCGGACTCAGCACGGAGAGAATCCGGACTCAGCACTGAGAGAATCCGAACTCAGCATCCAATTAGCTGCCGGCACGTGGCCCTCACAAGGACCGTTGGAAGGCCAACACCTGTCCCCACTAGGTGTGGCACCTGGACCAATCAGGGACCTCCACCTGCCCTCCTTAGGTATGAAACCTGGTCCATACAGAGGCCACCACCTGGCTCAGAACTACCACCTGTCCTAGACAGGTGGCTCAGAATCACTATAAATAGCCTTCACTTGTGCTAAGGTGAGGGTCCTGGAAAATCTGAGAACCAAAACTCTAAGCTTTTTGCTCTGACATTGCTCTGCACTCCTGCTCATACTGACTTGAGTGTCGAAGCGCCCGTCCGGAGTATCACTCCGGGTTGGTCCTCTGACCCTTTTCTTTCTTGTCTGTACTCTGTGCAGCGCAGGACTCAACCAGCCATTCAGTCGTGGCTCGTTAGCTCGGACCACCCAGCCCTACCATAACCTGTTACCAATTTTAGACCTAACAGGTTCACTTACCAAATGGGACTCCTACTCATGTCTAGTTGGACTTATCATCCTACGTATGTTGCATCCAAGGCTACAAAAGACTACGTTGTTCCTTCTTATTTAAGTTGTTTAGTATTTGAGTGAGGAGTTTGTAGGGTGGATGATGGAGATTTTGAAATTGAAGAAGATGATTGAGGAATAAGGGTATGTGATTGTTGGAGAATTTATATGATGGGTGGCCGTGAAGACACGTGAAGTCTAAAAAAGTAGGTTCGGCCCACTTTTTTTGATGATCCAAACCGTTCATCTGTTTGGGCACAACGTAAATAGGTTGTGTCCCAAAAATCATTTCCATAGGATGATCCTAACCCTCCGATCTGAACTGATCTGAAAATGGAGATTTCCAAAAATCATTTATGAAATCTTCTACAGATCGGATGGCTAGGATCATCCTATGGAAATAATTTTTGGGGCACAACCTATTTACGTTGTGCTCAAATAGATGAACGGTTTGGATCATAAAAAAAAGTGGGCTGCACCTACTTCTTTTAGACTTCACTTGTTTTCACGGCCACCCATCATATAAATTCTCGTGATTGTTGTTGTGGAATAATTTGAATAATCACGTCTTATAGGAGAAGTCATCAATTGTGATTTCGGTATCTATGTCGCACATAATATGATCGATAAAAGATGCATCAGTTGGAAAAAGGAGGTGATAGAATGACTAGAGAGGTTTATATATTTGAGATTTTCAAAATAAAAGTGGTTCTGAAAATGCTTTTTTGAAAATAAAGTTTTCATTTTAGAAAATAAATGTTTTCGAAATAGAGGAAAAAATGTTCGTGGGAAGGCTAAAGTTTAAAAGTGAGATGAGGGGAGAGGGGTTAATAAGTATCCCGTCATTATTCCCTCTTGCCTTTTAAAGCACATGCCATTTTTTAAATGGTGGGACCGATAATATGGTGCAATGCATTCCTCGTACACCTGTACGCATTAGGTATAGGGTGCTAGTGGTGTTTTTTTGGGTGCACTTTTGCTATCTTGACTGCAAGATTGCGAACATACATGTACCAATGATCAGTACTCGAGCAGATGCAATTTGAAACACAGGTTAGTGCCAATGATCAAATAACCATGACGGGGAGGACTGGAATTTTACACTTGCCAACAGTTACAAATGGAGGCAATCTAAGCTGTAGATTTACGATTTGGTGCAATCTAACAGTAGGATAAGCAGCCCGCGATGATCAAGTGCCAGGAAAGAGTGAGTTTTAACCTGAAAGGCACCGAATGATCTATGAATAGACCAGAAACCTGCCATTTGGAACATAATCCCAAAATCCATTGTGGTGATTTCTCTCCAGTGATTCCGGAGCATTTTAAACTCTCTTTGAGCCTTTCAAATCTCCATTATTCCTTTTATTTTGCCATTTTCTCTCTCGTTATCTGTTTTTTGTAGACCATTGTCTCAAATACCTGACAAACTTGCCAATCCGAGGGAGTTTCAGGTCAGTCTACATTTGTGCGTAACGTCAACAGACATAGGTAGATTCGGTCTACCGGGCTTCATTGTATCTTGAAAGCAAATTCGTAGATATCTGATGTACATCAATAAAACAATTGGTGAGGTCAAATATTGTCTTACACTTGAGCCCACTTATTATATGGCACCAAAGAGGAGATACCGGTATTCACGGTACAACCTATTTACTTTGGACCCAGCAATTGAATGGTTCAGATCTTTTAACAAGTTGAGTCCTACTCTATTTTTAAACAATACGTGCACCTGCATACGGATACCATATAGCACGTATTAATTAAAAAATTCATCGAAGTTCACCGTTCCTAAATTCCAAACTGTTTATTTGTTGAGCCCAATGTAAACAGGCCTGTGGACCCCGATCCGAGAGAGAGGCGGGGAACGGGCCCCACACTAAGTCTCAGGATCATCCACGTGAATGGAGAGCTCTACCAAGGAACTCTCGAAAGAAGTGCCCCTCACAGCATGAGTGGCGATACAAAAGGTGAGATACCTCTCGATTCGGGGACTAGCCCAGATTCGAGGCGTACCTTAAACAAAGAAGAGTCGCCATCCAAGGAAAAAGGCAAATGGGCCTTGGATCCCATACTATGCTCTGTTGCAACGGATAACCAGAGATATAAAATAAGGTTCGTGCCTGGTTACGAATTCGGAAGGTCTAAAGAGCACCTCATCCGCCCAAGTGCAAACACCTGGTCTCTTATGCCATTTACTTAATAATTTTGAAGAGCTTTGGGGGAAAATCATATGAAATGGGAATGAATATCTCCGAGAAGACGTCTATCTAATCATGCATGTCTCGGAGATGAAATCAAAGGCACACAAGATAAAATAAAAGAAACATGTATCACCTAAGCATAGCTAGGTTATAAGTGACATGCCTAATGGGTGTCTAAGTTCTGATGAACAAACACATGCATGACACACCCAAAAAAGTATAAGGTCTGCGCAATAAAGTAAGAAAACACTGCAAAACATAGAAAATGACTCGATACCATACAACCCTAAAACTCTAATCTATACCTAGGCCCGAGTCTTTAGATGATCTGATGTTCATCCAAAGAAGCCTACGTATCCCCGCCTCCACGAGAATCAAGGCAACGTAGTTCTTCGTACCTATTCTAAGCTATGATGCCTAAGACATCTAGACCTCTATCCTAGACTCGATCTAAAAGACCGGACTAGTTCTTAAAGCTTCTTGTGTGATTATTTAAATTCCAATGGATTGTAGATTTTAGGACACCCTATATGCCCTAACTAAATGCAGGTGATTCCTATAATCTAAGTGTAGCTAGGCTGTACGCCCTAAGGGAAACAATGGGATCACTAGCGTATCCAAGACTTAATCATCAGTCGGCGATATGAATCGCCAACTGACTAGACGGAGGCGCTCCTATAACTCTAGGACAAACTCCTAACTCTAACACAAACACAAACAAACCACACAACACATCAAAGACAAACTCAAAACTCTAAAACTCTTTATCTAGGACAAACTCCTAACTCTAGAGGAAGATCTTGTTGAAAAACAAGGTTTTGAAGATTTTTGGTATTTTTTCTAAAATGGGTAAATGATTTATTTACAAAGGTTTGGCTGGACCTGAGATAAGAATCTCAAGCTGCACTACGTACCTCGTGGAAGAGGATCAAACCAACGTAGTTCGAAACAGATTTCCTAACTACTCCTAATGACTCAAGATTTTTGAGATTTTTGGTTTTTCAGATGTTTTTGTTGTTTTTAAGTGTTTTTGACTCAAGGGAGACAAATCCTATCATCATAAGGGGAAGACAGACTCCTGATATCCCGCAAAGGTTGGACAGCATCCTATGCTTTGCGGAGGGAAAATGAACAGAATAACAACTCTGCAAGGGTTGGACAGCATCCTATACCTTACGAGAGCGGATAGAAAAAACACAAGATTTGATGAGAGGTTGGATAAAATCCTAACCCCTATGATGATAGGACTGACTCCTGAAAGAAAAACAGACTCTCTAGCTAAGGACAGACTCCTAGGCTAAGGACTGACTCTGAAAATAGGATTCTTAAGAAGGAGGTGCTAATGAGACAAAGCCTGTCTCCTAAAAGAAAAAGAGATAAAGAAGGGTGCTAGTGAGACTATCAAGCTGAGATAAAACTCACAAGTAATAAGGGAAGACTTTGTGCATATTTAGCAAAGGTAAAACATCCAGCCGGGCCGGACAGCTACCTAGCCCTAGGGTGCAACAAATGTGCAACCAGATACCCATATAGGATAGGGGTATGAAGCCAAGCCGAGTAGGATGTTCTCCCAAAACCAAATGATACACAAAGAGGAGGTTTAGCAAGAAAATGAGACTAGGTAAGTCTCTTAGACACAGAGGTAGGATAGAGAAAAATATTAACAAGGAAAAAAAAAAAAGACTTTGTGCATATTTGGCAAAGGTAAAACACCCAGCCGGGCCGGACAGCTACCTAGCCCTAGGGTGCAACAAATGTGCAACCAGATACCCATATAGGATAGGGGTATGAAGCCAAGCCGAGTAGGATGTTCTCCCAAAACCAAACGACGCACAAAGAGGAGGGTTAGTAAGAGAATGAGACTAGGCAAGTCTCCTATATACAAAGGAGAGGTATGCAACTTGGACTGAGCAAGTCCCCTAAGGATGGGCTTGGGCTAGCGCCTTCATCGCCCTTGCAATGAAAGGGGATTCCAGATAATCACAAATTCTATTTCTATTCTTATAAAAAAAAATCAAGTGTTAAGCAAAGAAGAAATTGCAACTCAAGAATGTACAACCTAATTCCATCATGAAATGATAAACAACATTTAGTTAGTCCAGACCAGCCGCTGGATAGCCTAATAAAGTAAAAACAACATCAAACACTTCTATGCCCAACCACAAGCGCTGCCCCAATATGGGGGTGAAATCAGATGATGCTAAAGTAATCATCTGATATCACAAATACACATAATAATATTTCTAAGCCCGCCTTGAGATCAGACAGTACTCATGTCGATAATATCGAATAGAGTAGTCATCTGATCTCCTTCTTCATATTAAACAATTTATTTAAATAAAAAATGAATGAATATAATAAAAAAAATGAAAGGAAATGAAATCTACGTGATCAATTATAAGTGCTATAAAGTTAGGAAATGATGGACAGCAAATAGTAAGCAGCAGTGAATATCAGCTAGGTGCTTTTTCAATTCATCCAAAATCACAATTTCTAAATAATGAAACTAATGGACAATAGCTACTCAATTATGGATAGCAGATAAGCGCTTTTTAATTCATCTCAAAATCGCAATTTCAAAGTGATGAAACTACGGGCAGCAGTTGTGCATAATGAAACAGTAGTATTGTGCTTCTATAATTAATCCAAGATCACAATTTCAAAGTAACGAAACTATAGATAGCAGCCATGCAAAGTGGATAACAGATATGTGCGATTTCAATTGATCCAAAATCACAATTTCAAAGTGATTAAACTACGGGCAGCAGCTGTGCATAGTAAAACAAATAGCATTGTGCCTCTTTAATTAATCCAAAATCACAATTTCAAAGTGATGAAACTACAGGCAGCCACTATAAGCTTAAAAACCATTATATATTATGGAATTGCATAGAATTGTGGACAGCAGCTGTGTGCAACTGTTGACAGCAGTTATACATTTGTGGACATATGCAATCTATGACAATTGTTAAGTGCTTGTGGACGAAACCTTTGAGGAAGAACAACAGCTGATAAGGTACATGTAAACAGTGAGGAAAACAGAGGAAATGATGGCTAAAATAAAAAGCAAGAGAGTGGACATAACAGGGCTGCAATCTTAGACTGAAGTAGGACTATACTTGCAGAAAATTGGAAGCATAAACCAATGCCACAACATGACAGAAATTGAGCGAAATCAGTGCCAAAAATGTGCAAAAAAAAATAAATGCGCTTAAACCAGTGTCTAAACAAAAAAACAGAAACGTGTAGAAACTGTGCGCTAAACCAGTGGGCTGGTTAGGCACTGGTTATATAATGGTGGGACACTTGATGGGTATTGAGTAGGCACTGGACTGGTTGTCCATTTGACTAGTCAAGGACTGTTCATATACAAATGGGATGGGGTTATGCATATTAAACAAGGGTCAGGAGTTGCAGTTATCAAAAAGCTGTGTGGTTGCCATTTTCAAAGAAGTATGGCTGCCATTATCAAAATGGTGAGGTGGCTACCAATATTAAAATGAAAGGGCTGCTATTATATATATAAAAAATGAAGCTAAGAGCTAACACATGCATTTTCGATTTTGAAATATGATCCTAATAACCAAACTTTAAATAAAATTCTTGAAAACTAAAATCCACATATTATTAGGTGTAAAGCAAAGAAGGAATTAAACACTAAACTCTTACAAAGATATGAAAGATGCTGATGGAGATTTAACATAGTAACCCAAGTGAAATTAGAGAATCAACCGACAGGAACTTTTCCTAAAACTAGTAAAGGAGGCAAGATAACTGAAACACAATTAGGCATTCTATCATTATATACATCATTTTATCATGCCCATTCATACAAGAATTACTCATTCTCATGCTTTACTTGAACCTCAAAATAGCCAGAATCATTAAATGCATTCGAATTCAACCTTAAGCCACTTTCCAGACATCATCCTTCTTGACTTCAATTTTGCCAAGATCCAGATGATTTGAAGTGTTGGATTGATCCCTTCTTCCAGAGGCAACAAAATATTTCAGAGGCACCTTTTACACCTCAGATCCGAACTCCAGTAATCAATAATATCTGAATCCAAGCGCTGATCTAAGATTTCGAGATAGATCGGAGGTCAAATGGAGAGAAATAGTTATCCAGAATTGGGATCTAACGAGTTTAGCTAGAGATGAAGAAATAGCCGGAGCTCATCGGAGCTCTGCCGGAGAAAAGAAAAAAAAAGAAGCACAAAGTTAGAGTTTGGATTGTGCAGATCTAAGATTTTTGAATTTAGGATAAAAAGAAAGGGATCTGAGATTTGAAGGACTTTTAGGCTATGGTTTCTTTGATCGGATCGGAGAAAATGAAGATCTGTCGGAGGAGAAGAGGTACGGTTAGAATTTCAAGCCCAGAAAATCAAAAATTAAGACTCCTAAAAAAAACAGATCTGAGAGATCAAGCAACGGAGGAGAGTAGATCTGAGGGTTTAAACGATGAGCTTAGGGTTTTAACATCCTAATAAGCATTTCTTAGGATTTTCAGAGATACAACTAAAGAAGAAGAAGAAAATGAAGTAGAAAAATAAAAATTGGCCGAAGCTCACCGTAGCATGCCGGAGAAGATGATATCGATCGAAAGAAAAAAAAAATGGGGGAAAAGCTTGGATTTAAACAAAAATTCTAGGGCTTGCAACAGAGAGGAGAAGAAGCTAATGAAAAAGAAAAAAAAAAAAAAAAAAAAAAAAAAAAAAAAAAAAAAAAAAAAACAAATCGCTGCAGGCCGGGGTTTGGCCGGAACCGGATCGGAGAAGATGATCGGAAGCAAAAATCTCTCGTTCCCTCTCTTTCTAAGAAAATCCTTTTCTCTTTTTTTTTTCTTTCTCGCTCTCTATTTTGAATTTCTCTCAACCGAATTCTGCCGGATCTCCGATCAAGATGATCGGAGAAGAGGAACGAAGTTGAAACCCATTCTCTCCCTCTCTGCAGATTTTCTCTTTCTCTCTCTCTTTCTACCGATTTTTCTTTCTTTTTTCTCTCGAATTTTCTCAAATCTGGAAAATCCTCTCTCTCTCTCTCTACCTGAAGATCTGAAGGAAAAGATGCGGCTAACCGGAGAAGAAGGAGATGACCGGATCTCAGATCCACCGGAAAATGGAGATCGGAGAAGATCGGGGAAATGGGTTTTGTAATTTGGGAAAAAAAATCTCCCTCTTCGAATTTTCTCTTCCCCTCTGTTTTTTTAGGGTTTTTTGTATATATGGAAAAACTAAGCTGATATTGGCACTCTAGCTTGATGGGCGCACGGATGTGCGACTTCATTTGGCTAAAACACCCCCGCCCACTTGATAACTGCACTAACTCCACTTGTCTTTTCCAAAAAATTTCGTCGAATTTTTCTGAGATTTTGCAGGGGCTTTTCTGAAGTCTCGAGGCTTCTAAATATGTGTTCATGGGCATTTGAAGCATTAGGTTGACCTGGATTTTCATTAAAAAGCAAAGATTTTGGGATAAAAATCAAAACCTAGTGGGCCACCCCTTGATTACACTACATATACTCTCTCAGCCCATTTGCTGGGCAAACGCGCTCAGCTCTTCCTGAATTTTTGCAGGGGCTTAGCTGGGACCTTAACCTACCTTAGTATGAAATTTGAGACCCTACCTCATTGGTTTGATGGTGTTTTGCTTAAAAGTGGAAGGGTTTAGGGTACGGTCAAAATGGGGTGTCTACAGATGCCCCTCTTTGGCAGAGCGTACTTGTCGCGCGAATGTCAAAGCTGAACAGACCAACCATTTTGGCCGACCCGAAAAAGAAGCAAATCAATTGTTTTATTTTTGGTTTTGAGAATGATACTCACAATGTAAATGGGTGAAATAACTTTTCACCGGACTCTGACTCTGCAAACACTGGTGAGATAGCCTCTCTCCAACTCTTAACTCAACAATTGATATATTAGTGAGATAGCCTCTCTTGCAAAATATTACATGATAGATTTGATTGCAAATGATCTTGAAATTTGAAGATAAAATGAATCTGGATGCCGTGTAGAAACGGACTTGAATGCCATGTGAAAATGGACTCGAATGACTTTGGATGCCGTGTGAAAACGGACTTTGAATGCCATGTGAAAATGGACTTGAATACCTTGAAAACATTTTTTTAACTTTTAAAATCTTTCAAATGGTGAGGGAAATGACTAAACTCCAAATCGCGGAGCCATTGGCAAAACATCTTTTAAAATCTTTCAAATGGTGAAAGAAATGACCAAACTCCAAATCGCGGAGCCATTGGCGAAAACAACTTTTTAAATCTTTCAAATGGCGAAAGAAATGACCCAAACTCCAAATCACGGAGCCATTGGCGAAAACAGCTTTTAAAATCTTTCAAATGGTGAAAGAAAATGACCAAACTCCAAATCGCGGAGCCATTGGCGAAAACAGCTTTTAAAATCTTTCAAATGGTGAAAGAAATGACCAAACTCCAAATCGCGGAGCCATTGGCGGACAACTTTTAAAATCTTTCAAATGGTGAAAGAAAATGACCAGACTCCAAATCGCGGAGCCATTGGCGAAAACAGCTTTTAAAATCTTTCAAATGGTGAAAGAAATGACCAAACTCCAAATCGCGGAGCCATTGGCGAAAACAACTTTTAAAATCTTTCAAATGGTGAAAGAAAAGACCAAACTCCAAATCGCGGAGCCATTGGCGGACATATATATATATATTTTTTAAATGAAAGGAAAATTCATTGAAACGATTGAAGAAATGACCAACTTTGATCGATTTCACAAGGTGAATAAGTCATTCTTTGCCAAGAATGATTGAAAATGCATGATCTTTGCCGAAGATAAAACTCAAGGAACTTGAAGAAAATTTCAGGTATTGACCCTTTTAGAATGAGTGAAAAGCATTTTGCTGAAGGTTTGACAATTGCAGGAGCAAATTCTAAACTCCGCTAGGGATAAGATTTTCTGAAAACTGGACTTCAAAAGAAAACAATTTGATTGAAGAGAATGACTCAAAGATTGTGTTCAAGCTTCTCTGGTTTTCATTTGCTGAGAATAGCTATCCTAGTTATCATCACGCTTGATATCTTTTATGACGTAAGTCATAAAAGATGCCCCTAGTATGAAATACTTCCATAACAGATTCGTAAGAGAGCAAAACACAGGAAATGGTCAAAAATTTTCATTTCATTGAATACTTGAGGTTACAAAGTTTTCAGGTTTACAACAGGCTGTATCTGCCCGACAATTGCCTTTCAATTCTGACGATCTCTGCCATTTCATATGGGCTTGAAAGCCTGCCATATGGACTTGAGAATCAATTATCTTCTGAACTTCACTCTGCTGCGCATCACCCTTGAGGGGATACAAATTCATCATTTTTTTTTATCACCCCAGCCTTGGGAGGAATATTAACCACACAGAACTCTGGAATTTGACCTTGATTCGACATAGAAAAAGACCTGGACAACTAGCAAATGAGAACTTCGTTGGGCACAATGACTTAAACTCTAAGAGAGACTGAATCTGCTTCTTAGTCTGATAAGTATTTTTAAAATGGTACAGTCTACCACTCTTAAAATCTTTTGAAAACCGTATTTAAAGGTGTTTCATTCCCTTTTCCGGTATTTCCATCATGGTTATTATTCTCTTGGATTGCTTAGTCTTAACCCCTTAGCCTTGAGAGTGTCAGAAGAATTTCTGTCGGTGCTTACTCAGACTTTTGAAGTAGTGCTGACGAAGAAATGAAAGTCTTGCTGGCTTTCAGAGGTTCTGTCCTTTATGAAGTCACTGCCATGACCAAATTGCCTTTTCAGGTTTTCGATTTGGCGGACCGCATGCCTTAATTTTTGCCTAAGCCGCCCTTTCAGGTTTTCAGCTTAGCAGGCAAATGACCCTAACTTTTGCCTAGACCGCCCTTGCGGGTTTTCAGTCTAGCGGGTCTAAGACTCCATTATTTTTTTCTTATTTTCTTTCTGTTTCTCTACAAACCTGGGCCTAAGTACACCAGAAGGACTTTTAGGTAGGCTTGGGTTCAAACAGGTTAATATTTGGTAAGTTTTCATGTATTTGACCGAATCTGGCCCTCCAGACTGCCTACGTATCCCCAAAGAAATGAGAATCAGGTCCGCGTAGTTCGCCCATTTGGGTTTCAAAAATTGTTTATTTTGTTCTTTCTTTCCTTTTTCTTTTTTTTTTTAAGGATTTGAAAGGTTTGAAGGATTTGACCGAACCCGAATTAATCAGGCTACCTACGTACCCTGTAGAGAGGGATCAGGTCATGACGTAGTTCAGGTTATTATCTTTTATGACGCAAGTCATAAAAGATGCCCCTGGTTTGAGTTTATCAAAGAATGAAAGTGTTTTTTTTTTTTTTTTTTTTTTAAGCTCAAAGTGTTTGCAAATGGTTTTTTTTTTTACTTTGAGGTTGTTGGCTTTTGAGCTCTGATCGATCAAAGACGGCCTCCTGGTGTATCTAAGCATAGTACTTTTTTAGTTGGTCCAGGTTTGTAGGTTCTGTTAATTTTTCTCCATTTTCATTGAGGAGTCTCACGGCTTTTCCAGGCAGGACTTCATCAACAATGTAAGGACCAGACCAATTTGGCCTGAACTTCCCTCTGGGATCAAACACTGGTGCCCTGTAAGACTTCAAGACGAGATCTCCTGGTTTCAGGTCCCGGACCTTGACTTTCTTGTTAAAGGCTCTTTCAATTCTTCTCTGATACCCTTGGATGTGATACAAGGCTCTCAGCCTCTTTTCATCAATCATCTGTAATTCCTGATGTCTGGCTTTGGCCCACTCAGACTCTGGCAGATTCGCTTCCATCATAACTCTTAGAGACGGGATTCTCACTTCAACAGGGAGGACTGCTTCCATTCCATACACCAGAGAGTATGGAGTTACACCTGTAGAAGATCTGATCGATGTCCTGTAAGCCCATAAAGCAAAAGGAAGCTTGTTCGACCAGTCCTTATAAGTCTCGGTCATCTTACTGATTATGACCTTGATATTCTTATTTGCTGCCTCTACAGCCCCGTTTGTTTGCGGTCTGTAAGGAGATGACTTGTGATGCTTGATTTTAAACTCTTCGCACAAGTGCACTACCTCTTTCTTGAAATGAGATCCATTATCAGAGATCAATTCATGAGGTATTCCATATCTGCAAATGATATTCGCACGGATGAACTTCGCAACTGTATTGGAAGTTATGGAAGCATATGAAGCAGCTTCTATCCATTTCGTGAAATAATCAATGGCCACCAAGATGTACTCGTGCCCACTTGACGATTTGGGATAGACTTTGCCAATGATATCAATTCCCCATACTGAGAATGGCCATGGCGAGGTCATAGAATGCAGCTCTGACGGAGGCACATGAATAAGATTCGCATAGACTTGGCATTTATGACATTTCTTCACGAATGCGAAACAATCTGCTTCCATTGAGGGCCAATAGAAACCAAGTCTAAGGATTTTCCTTGACAGCATTTTTCCATTCATGTGAGGACCACAAACACCTTCATGTGTTTGTTCTATGAGCTCTGCAGCCTGATCTTCATCAACACACAGAAGCTGAATACCGTCAAATGACCTTCTGTACAACTCTTCACCACAAATGATGAAGTTGGCAGCGAACTTCTGAAGAGTTTTCCTCTCTTTGCTGGAAGCTTCAGGCGGATGCCCCTTGCCTGAAATGAAATTTCTGATATCTGTATACCATGGCTTTCCATCTGGACACCTGGCAGATATTTCAATGGCATTCACATGTGCTGGAGCCCATTGCAACCTTACAGCTAAAGGTTGAACCTCCATTGTAGCAGAAATGTCCAACATTGATGCCAGAGTAGCCAGAGCATCAGCAAAGTGATTTCTTGTCCTCGACAGATGAGTGAAGGTGACATTCCTGAACTTTTTGACCAGAGATTCGAGATAAGTATGATATGAGATCAACCTCGCCTCTTTTGTCTTCCAATCCCCATTTATTTGACAAATGATCAGGATTGAATCTCCAAATACATCGATGTCTTGAATTCGCAAAGCCAAAGCTGCCTCAAGTCCTGCGATGCATGCTTCATATTCTGCCATGTTATTGGTGCACTCAAATTGCAACTTGATGGATAACGGAATGTACTCCTTCTTTGGAGATACCAAAACTGCCCCTATTCCTTGACCGTGATTATTGACAGCTCCGTCAAAGTACATAAGCCACTTGGAACTCAGAGTTTCTTCTTCAATGTCCATAATCTCTTCATCAGGAAAATCAGCCTTCAGAAAAGCATTCTCTTCAATAGGAGCATCAGCCAGCTGTTCAGCAATGACCCGTCCCTTAATTGATTTCTGAGTGACATAAGTGATGTCAAACTCAGACAACAATAGCAACCATCTGGCTGTTCTTCCAGTAAGAGCAGGTTTTTCGAACAAATATTTCAACGGATCCATCCGTGAGAGCAAAAATATCTTGTTCGACAGAAGATAATGTCTAAGCCTTTGAGTCGCCCAGACCAATGCTAAACACGTCTTTTCCAAGACAGTGTACTTGATTTCATATTCCAACATTTTCTTACTGATGTAGTAAATGGGCTTTTCTTTCTTAGACCCTGCCTCCTGCTGAGCAAGCATACAACCCATTGCTGTATCCGTGATGGACAAATACATCAACAACGGTTGACCAGGAATGACCGGGGATAAGACAGGAGGCAAAGACAAACATTGCTTGACTTTTTCAAATGCTTCCTGACATTCTTCATTCCATTTCTTGGAAGAATTCTTTTTTAATAACTTGAAGATGGGTTCACACGTCATAGTTAAATGAGATATGAATCTCCTCAAATATTGCACTTTGCCAAGGAATCCACGAATCTGCTTTTCTGTCTTTGGTGGTTGCATTTCTTGGATAGCCTTGATCTTCTGAGGGTCTACTTCGATTCCTCTTTCACTGACCATGAATCCAAGCAACTTCCCTGACGTGACCCCAAATACACATTTATTAGGGTTCAAGCGAAGCTGAAACTTTCGGATTCGCTCAAAAAACTTTCTCAAAGCGACTGTATGCTCTGGCCGAGTCCTGCCTTTGACAATCATGTCATCTACATAGACCTCGACTTCTTTGTGAATCATGTCATGAAGAAGAGTAGTCGCAGCTCTCTGATAGGTGGCACCAGCATTCTTGAGACCAAATGGCATCACTCTGTAGCAATACGTCCCCCACTGAGTAATGAATGCCGTCTTCATCATATCCTCAGGCGCCATTTTGATTTGATTATACCCAGAGAATCCATCCATAAAGGATAAGAGTGCATGTCCAGCGGTATTGTCAACCAGGAGATCAATATTCGGAAGTGGAAAATCATCTTTCGGACTTGCCTTGTTCAAATCTCTGAAATCGACACACATCCTGACTTTTCCATCTTTCTTGGGCACAGGTACAATATTTGCAAGCCATTCAGGGTACTCGACTACTTCAATGAATTTCACTTCGAGTAGTTTCTTAACCTCGTCATGAACTTTCAACTCCCATTCTGTTTTAAGTTTCCGGAGTTTTTGCTTCTTAGGCTTGATGCCAGGGATTAGAGGTAATTTGTGTTGGACAATATCCTCGCTCAATCCCGGCATGTCGTCGTAAGACCAAGCAAAAACCTCCTTAAACTCTTTTAGTAAGGTGATTAATTCTTCACGCTCCTCAGGAGATAAAATTTTGCCAATTTGTATTTCCCGAATTAAGGTTTCATCACCTATATTTACAGTTTCAATTTCCTCTTCAAGTGGTTTAGCGCGGCGACTCTCCTCTTGTTGAATCATATGCTTGATTTCAAGGGGAGTTTCGTCGGCTTCCTCTTTAGAGGGGGAGTCTTGATTATCATTATTAGTTACTTGATCAGGTTTAGAAGCAGGATCAGTAGAAGAGACAAGTACAGGAATGTAAGCAAAAGAATCTTTTATTTCATCAGAATGAATGATTACATCAGATGACTTGCCCACATCAGGCGTTACAGACTCTGAAACAGAATGAAAAAATAAGTCGACATCAGTATCGACACAACCAGAAATATACACAGACGAAGAATCAATGAATACGTCCTCAGACTTAGAATCGACACCATCAAGGACAGACTCGTCATCTACTTCAGAGGTAGACCCGACCTCTACAGTACCTGCATCAAAAGAAAAGTTAGAAATAACAGACTCTGGGACGGACTCAGAAACTGACACATACTTTGAAATAACTGACTCTTTTGAAGGGACTAGAATGTACTGAGGGATTACTTGGGGTATAACCTGTGAGGTCCAGTTATCCAGAGGTCCCTCGGCTGGGGTGATATAGTCTTCTGGGTTCAGAAAAGGTGCGTCTCTTCCAATCATAGCAATGACTGGTGCCTCAGTTTGAAACAAAGAATCTAGGAATTCTGGCTCAAAATTTTCAACCCAGTCTGAGTCTGGTTCCTCTGTCACTACTGCCTCTGTAATCTGCTTACTGTAAAATTCTGCTGGCAGCTCATCTGCAAAGAAAATCTCAAGACCCGGCAGCTTGGTCCCATTCTCATCATACCATGGCTCTGAGAAACCATAATAAGGGCAATCAGCTCCCTCTTTTCGGAATCTACCATTCATGACTTTGCTGAAAGGTCCCATTGGAAACTCTAAACCTTTGCGGCGACATTCTGCCCATTTAAACATGTAAGCTCTCATTTCTTGCATCTCCTTGCGAGTCGGCTTATATCCCAACCCAAACAACCCATCAGATGTTTTCAACTCGGGCCGCTCAGTCGGACCCTGCATATTCTTTCCCAAACCTGCCCCTGGGAGATACCCAAATCGGCGCATCATCTTGACTACCCGAGTATTGGTGCTAGAGAGAAACATAATTTCTTCACTCATAGCCTCTTTCATGGTGATAGCTGAAACCTCCACTGAAAATCCTGTCAGACTGATATCTCTTGTATTTTCAGTAACAAGCTCTTGAGATATTTGTCCGACTTCTGGCTCGGGATCTCCTTTAACTGTGATCACCCGATTGTTTCGAATGAATTTCAGTTTTTGATGAAGTGTGGAAGGGATAACTCCAACCTTGTGCAGCCAAGGTCGACCAAGCAATAGACAAAAAGAAGTCTTGATATCCAACACCTGAAATTCAATGTCAAAGGTTTCTCCTCCAATGACAATCTCAGTAGCCAAGGTTCCAATAACGTCCCTTCGGGTTCCATCATATGCCAGTATACCCTGCTCAGACGGAATGAAGTCTTCAGGCCCAAACCCCAGAGTAGTGGCAGTGCTCAAAGGACACACGTTCAAAGCTGACCCATTGTCTACCAGTACTTCTGATACTTTCTTCTGATTGCAAAGCAGGGTAATTTTGAGAGGACGAGTATGGTCCTTCCCTTCTGACGGCAAGTCCTCATCTGAGAAAGATAAGGCTTTTGAAGCCTTGGTCATGGCCACCAAACCGACCAGCTCGTCAGGAGTGATCTCAACTGATACCTGGGATGAGTTCAATTCACGAAGTACACCCTGTCTGTGCTTCGGCGATGCCATCAATAAACCCCAAATGGACACATTGGCTTGTGTCTTCTTGAGCTGATTCAACAAGTTATCTTCTTCTTCCTCAAGCTTCTGTTTCTGCCTCTGACTATCAACCCCTCTCGCAACTTCAGCGGGATTATCAACTCTGAGTTCAGCTGGCTTAAAGACTCGTCCACCCCGTGTGACGTGGCGGAGTTCATCACATTGATCGTTCAGGAGCAACAAATCTTCATCTTCTATCCTAAGGGTGTAAGGGGTTTTTATTTCTTCTCCCTCATCATCACTCACCCTTAAGACATATAGAGATTCAGAATCTTTCTCCTCATCTTCACACTGGAAAATATATGACTGGTTTGATGGCCCAGCCACATCAGGATCGTTCCAGGATAAAACATATGGCCTTTCGGATTCTGCCAACTGATCTCCTTCTTCAAATTTCCAGACATAGGGTTCTTCGGATTCCACAGCACATATGAAGGAAGCCGGATCAATGATAGACTCCTCGGCGCAAATGACATTGACCGAGGATGGAGGCGGCATTGCATGCGTAGGAAGGGGGTTTCTAGTTACATTTGGTAACTGGATTGACAGTTCCTTCCTATCGATCATGTTCTGAATTTGGTGTTTCAAAGCTAAACACCTGTCAGTGATATGGCCAGTGTTACGGTGGTAATCACAGAATTGATCTTCTCTCCAGGTTCTTGGCAACGGGTTGGGAGGAGGTTTAATGTCAGGCAACTTGATCTTCTTGTCCTTCAATAGCTTCTTCAAAGCTACGGACAAAGAATACGGAAGGGGATCGAAATGACGAAGAGGCTTCTGCTCCATTGTCGGCCTTCTTACTTCAGTAACTACTCTGGGTGGGGGCGGCCTGACATAATTGACATTATGGACCTCTTTCGGCGCCATCACAGGTCGCTTCCCTTCTCTGCCATCAGATGGTACTCTAGATCTCAGGCCTTTAGCCAATGCATCTTCTATCTGAGTCCCAGTCTTAATAAGATGGTTAAAATCAAGGAAATATTGGATAGCCATATGGTGGTAATATTGTGGTGATAGATTTTTCACCACAATCTTGATCTGATCCTCATCTGACAACCGATGAGTCATCTGGGCAGCTTTCCTTCTCCATCTACGGATGAAGGAAGTAAAAGTTTCATTATGGCCCTGTTTCAAAGCCTTCAAATCTCTCTTAGTTACATCGATCCCCTCTTCCATAGAGAATTGTTCGACGAACCTGTTTGCAATACTCTCTAGAGTTCGGATCTCCTCTGTTTTCAAACTCAGGAACCACTTCTTAGCTGTTCCAACAAGGGATCTAGGAAATAATAGAGCAACTTGCTCCGGAGATAGACCATGCTGTTGTAAAAGCAGAAGAACTGACATTAGATGGCTTCGAGGACACCCGGTCCCATCGTATTTATCCATGTCCGGAACTTTGAATCTAGGAGGCAATGTGACTCCCGGATACAACATAAAATCGGCCATGTTCAACTTTTTCGGGCCTTGAAATTTTATGTTTTCCATCTCTTGGGCCAGCCTATCCATTCTGTCCGCCATCGCTCTGTCCTCATTGGCTCTATTCAGATTAGGATGACGATTTTCTTCTTCATACTGCTCATTATCAAGATCGTCTTCGACGTTCAAGACCGCAGGCCCGGCCATTGCAGGAGGGGGAGGAGGTATAACTGATGGGTGCTGAGCTACATGTTCTCTGGAAGTAGACTCTCTGTCATTTTTCAGACGGGCTATCTCTTCATTCATATTATTCATCTGTTGAAGCATAGCCTTCATCATCTCACTCATCTCAGCTATAGCGTTTCCAGAGTCAGCCATCTGTGCAATAGGAAATTGGACAGGCGAAGGGATTTCCTGGAGATTGGAGAAAGGTAATGCAGGGGAGGTAAAAGAAATTGGTGAGGAAGAAAAACGACTCAGCCTGGAATCAGCGGACTGACGGGACCAGGTTGATTTTGAAACGAGGATTTTCTTAGGAGCAATGGCTGCTCAATCAAGAATCCTGATATGGAAATATAAACACTAGATTAAAATTTTGATAATCGAGATAAACTATTTTGATCAAATAATGACAAAAGAGACAAAAACACACTTTCATTAATAAAATTCGAATCGTGATTACAAAGGATGAAAAATATTAATCTCTGATCACAGCTGGATAAGCAGACTGACAAAAATGAGAGATGCAAAAATCAGAATAACAAAACATGATGCGGATCTTCAAGGTTCCTCAATCCGAACTCTTTTGCTTGCGGGCTTTTCCGATACTTCTCCACGTCGGAATTTGCGAGATAAACCTAACCTTCTTTCTACATTTTTGTTTCCCCAAGCAGCCACAATGGATCGGACGAGATCAGGAGTGAGATCTTCACAAAGAGGAGGGACTATGATTCCGGGAGGACACGGAATTCCCGTAATCTGGTGGAGAATTCGCATGGGTGCATAAAAGGAAGATTTCTCGGTACCCATGAGGTAAACAAATGAATGCGGGTAAGTGCATGTAAAAACATGGAAACATGAATGACTTACCCAGCGAAACTGACTCTCCTCTACATGTTGCAACCAATTGTGCCATTCATCGATGGACTGAGGTTGATGGGCTATTGGTTTCCATGTATGGAAATTCTTCAGGGTATATGGACTTTGGTTTTGTCGCTGAAGAATTTGAAGTTTTTCACCAAGCCAGACATACAATAACTTGACACATCCATTGAAATTGTCCTTGATCTCTTGGGAAGCAATAAGATCTAGTCCCAAGAAGGTCTCTGCTAACATGGTAGGGATAGGATTCCTCCCCTCATTAATCTGATCTACCACTCCCAATAGTATCAAAGATGCGACATGAGAATTTCTGCGAAGAACATGACGTGCGAAGACCATAAAAATCAAAGCATTACGTCGGCAATCCTGAAAACGAGAGTTAGTAGGGTCGACGTTTTTCGAAAAAAGTTTAATAAGGTCTTGAATTTTTACGCACGTATCCGTTAAACATGGCAGAGAATCCACAGTCTCATTTTTGAATAGTTTACAAAACAGACCATGAGGAGATTCTATCCTTGAAGGTTTGATCCAGAGTCCCTCAGATGGGAGCTCTAGCATGGTACACCAATCTTCAAATATGGGACAAAGTTCAAAACGGCCAAATCGGAAAACATGAAGAACAGGATCCCAAAGTCTAGCAGCTGCTTGGAGAAACTTCCAATTTATATCCCGACTGTTCAAATAGGTGAACGAATTGATGAAATGATCAGCCATATTTCTCTGTGACTGCTCACGCGGAAGAGCTTTAATGGTATCGGCTATCCAGTTGTCCAACAAAAGGTTTGCCATAATCAGACCTGACACAAAGATAGGACGGGATAATGAGGGAATGAAGATAACTTCGAATAAATAAAGAATAAAAATGAACTTAACGATCAAGCATAAGAAGGATATTATGGATGACATCGAATGTTCCACTACTGATCAAAGATGATCAGAAACTCAGAAACGAGACCACGGTCACAAAATGACAAAAGTAGATCATAGACCGGATCTAAATCTGGAAGATGGATGTCAAAACTGAACGATCAAAGAGATCAAAAATAGAATATGACCATAAAGACAGCAGACAAACTGTCGATCATATCTAAAGACGAAAGAAGAAAACAATCTGAATAATATATGACACAACTAAAGAATGGATAAATGAAGCTTCAATCTGAGGGATAAAAACAAATGAATTTTATGATCACCGAGTCAAAGAATAAACCGTAGCTATGAGGGTGACAAGTAGAAGCCACTAGCTAGGTTTAGATCTGAGAGATGCATAGACATGACTGATTGATCAAAGCCAGAAATCTCTACTAGAAAGTAGGTCCTGATCTTATAATCAACAGATATAGGGACATAATCTCAATAAATAGAACAACAGAGAGGCCACGACCATGAGAGGGGCAAGTAAAAGCCACTGGTCGGGTCTAGATCTGAAAAAAAAGGACTGACACAACTGATTAGATTAGACAAGGAAACCTTACTAAAGAGTAAGCCCTCAATCTGATAATCAATATATAGATATATACATATATATCCTAACCAGGGGCACCAGCCATAAATATAATCCCACAAAGTCAAGACACTTGACTCAATACAGACATGTGAGTGTACTAGGACTGCGTTGTAGCCACATAAGGTGAACTACAATAATCAATGAATAGGACAAGGCTCCTAAATCTAGGCTCCAACATGTATAAGCAACACATGTTCGTCCTTATATGAATGCAATATATATATAAGCACATGCAAATCCTAATTGGGTTTCACTAAATCAACAAATATATCCATGTACATAATATATGTAAAATGAAAGTAGAGCTCCGGACTCAATATATCAGGTACTATGCTTATGATCCATACTTAAAATGTATAACACAAGTACGCCTAGTGTTATACATAGTATGCTTCATTGCTCATCGGCTGCTGTAAACACAAGTACGCCTAGTGTTTACGACTGCAGCACTGGCGCATAGCTTGGTAATAGATACAACAGCACCATCTGGATAGTGATATCCCATGAGGTACGCATTATATCTATCCCATGGAGCTAATAATAAGAAAATCAATAAAAGAGAAAAAGAAAAAAATAAAATGATGTATGCTGTGCAGTGTGTGAATCCCTTGTTTTAAACACCCATCTGGTGCCCCTGGATTCTAAGCGATTGAATTCCCATTTATAATGATTTTAGCCCAAAATTCTTCAAAATTAGTAACAAATGGCATTTTAACAGAGTTAGGCAATATCTCGAAAGAGAATTTCCCCAGCAGAGTCGCCAGCCTGTGGACCCCGATCCGAGAGAGAGGCGGGGAACGGGCCCCACACTAAGTCTCAGGATCATCCACGTGAATGGAGAGCTCTACCAAGGAACTCTCGAAAGAAGTGCCCCTCACAGCATGAGTGGCGATACAAAAGGTGAGATACCTCTCGATTCGGGGACTAGCCCAGATTCGAGGCGTACCTTAAACAAAGAAGAGTCGCCATCCAAGGAAAAAGGCAAATGGGCCTTGGATCCCATACTATGCTCTGTTGCAACGGATAACCAGAGATATAAAATAAGGTTCGTGCCTGGTTACGAATTCGGAAGGTCTAAAGAGCACCTCATCCGCCCAAGTGCAAACACCTGGTCTCTTATGCCATTTACTTAATAATTTTGAAGAGCTTTGGGGGAAAATCATATGAAATGGGAATGAATATCTCCGAGAAGACGTCTATCTAATCATGCATGTCTCGGAGATGAAATCAAAGGCACACAAGATAAAATAAAAGAAACATGTATCACCTAAGCATAGCTAGGTTATAAGTGACATGCCTAATGGGTGTCTAAGTTCTGATGAACAAACACATGCATGACACACCCAAAAAAGTATAAGGTCTGCGCAATAAAGTAAGAAAACACTGCAAAACATAGAAAATGACTCGATACCATACAACCCTAAAACTCTAATCTATACCTAGGCCCGAGTCTTTAGATGATCTGATGTTCATCCAAAGAAGCCTACGTATCCCCGTCTCCACGAGAATCAAGGCAACGTAGTTCTTCGTACCTATTCTAAGCTATGATGCCTAAGACATCTAGACCTCTATCCTAGACTCGATCTAAAAGACCGGACTAGTTCTTAAAGCTTCTTGTGTGATTATTTAAATTCCAATGGATTGTAGATTTTAGGACACCCTATATGCCCTAACTAAATGCAGGTGATTCCTATAATCTAAGTGTAGCTAGGCTGTACGCCCTAAGGGAAACAATGGGATCACTAGCGTATCCAAGACTTAATCATCAGTCGGCGATATGAATCGCCAACTGACTAGACGGAGGCGCTCCTATAACTCTAGGACAAACTCCTAACTCTAACACAAACACAAACAAACCACACAACACATCAAAGACAAACTCAAAACTCTAAAACTCTTTATCTAGGACAAACTCCTAACTCTAGAGGAAGATCTTGTTGAAAAACAAGGTTTTGAAGATTTTTGGTATTTTTTCTAAAATGGGTAAATGATTTATTTACAAAGGTTTGGCTGGACCTGAGATAAGAATCTCAAGCTGCACTACGTACCTCGTGGAAGAGGATCAAACCAACGTAGTTCGAAACAGATTTCCTAACTACTCCTAATGACTCAAGATTTTTGAGATTTTTGGTTTTTCAGATGTTTTTGTTGTTTTTAAGTGTTTTTGACTCAAGGGAGACAAATCCTATCATCATAAGGGGAAGACAGACTCCTGATATCCCGCAAAGGTTGGACAGCATCCTATGCTTTGCGGAGGGAAAATGAACAGAATAACAACTCTGCAAGGGTTGGACAGCATCCTATACCTTACGAGAGCGGATAGAAAAAACACAAGATTTGATGAGAGGTTGGATAAAATCCTAACCCCTATGATGATAGGACTGACTCCTGAAAGAAAAACAGACTCTCTAGCTAAGGACAGACTCCTAGGCTAAGGACTGACTCTGAAAATAGGATTCTTAAGAAGGAGGTGCTAATGAGACAAAGCCTGTCTCCTAAAAGAAAAAGAGATAAAGAAGGGTGCTAGTGAGACTATCAAGCTGAGATAAAACTCACAAGTAATAAGGGAAGACTTTGTGCATATTTAGCAAAGGTAAAACATCCAGCCGGGCCGGACAGCTACCTAGCCCTAGGGTGCAACAAATGTGCAACCAGATACCCATATAGGATAGGGGTATGAAGCCAAGCCGAGTAGGATGTTCTCCCAAAACCAAATGATACACAAAGAGGAGGTTTAGCAAGAAAATGAGACTAGGTAAGTCTCTTAGACACAGAGGTAGGATAGAGAAAAATATTAACAAGGAAAAAAAAAAAAGACTTTGTGCATATTTGGCAAAGGTAAAACACCCAGCCGGGCCGGACAGCTACCTAGCCCTAGGGTGCAACAAATGTGCAACCAGATACCCATATAGGATAGGGGTATGAAGCCAAGCCGAGTAGGATGTTCTCCCAAAACCAAACGACGCACAAAGAGGAGGGTTAGTAAGAGAATGAGACTAGGCAAGTCTCCTATATACAAAGGAGAGGTATGCAACTTGGACTGAGCAAGTCCCCTAAGGATGGGCTTGGGCTAGCGCCTTCATCGCCCTTGCAATGAAAGGGGATTCCAGATAATCACAAATTCTATTTCTATTCTTATAAAAAAAAATCAAGTGTTAAGCAAAGAAGAAATTGCAACTCAAGAATGTACAACCTAATTCCATCATGAAATGATAAACAACATTTAGTTAGTCCAGACCAGCCGCTGGATAGCCTAATAAAGTAAAAACAACATCAAACACTTCTATGCCCAACCACAAGCGCTGCCCCAATATGGGGGTGAAATCAGATGATGCTAAAGTAATCATCTGATATCACAAATACACATAATAATATTTCTAAGCCCGCCTTGAGATCAGACAGTACTCATGTCGATAATATCGAATAGAGTAGTCATCTGATCTCCTTCTTCATATTAAACAATTTATTTAAATAAAAAATGAATGAATATAATAAAAAAAATGAAAGGAAATGAAATCTACGTGATCAATTATAAGTGCTATAAAGTTAGGAAATGATGGACAGCAAATAGTAAGCAGCAGTGAATATCAGCTAGGTGCTTTTTCAATTCATCCAAAATCACAATTTCTAAATAATGAAACTAATGGACAATAGCTACTCAATTATGGATAGCAGATAAGCGCTTTTTAATTCATCTCAAAATCGCAATTTCAAAGTGATGAAACTACGGGCAGCAGTTGTGCATAATGAAACAGTAGTATTGTGCTTCTATAATTAATCCAAGATCACAATTTCAAAGTAACGAAACTATAGATAGCAGCCATGCAAAGTGGATAACAGATATGTGCGATTTCAATTGATCCAAAATCACAATTTCAAAGTGATTAAACTACGGGCAGCAGCTGTGCATAGTAAAACAAATAGCATTGTGCCTCTTTAATTAATCCAAAATCACAATTTCAAAGTGATGAAACTACAGGCAGCCACTATAAGCTTAAAAACCATTATATATTATGGAATTGCATAGAATTGTGGACAGCAGCTGTGTGCAACTGTTGACAGCAGTTATACATTTGTGGACATATGCAATCTATGACAATTGTTAAGTGCTTGTGGACGAAACCTTTGAGGAAGAACAACAGCTGATAAGGTACATGTAAACAGTGAGGAAAACAGAGGAAATGATGGCTAAAATAAAAAGCAAGAGAGTGGACATAACAGGGCTGCAATCTTAGACTGAAGTAGGACTATACTTGCAGAAAATTGGAAGCATAAACCAATGCCACAACATGACAGAAATTGAGCGAAATCAGTGCCAAAAATGTGCAAAAAAAAATAAATGCGCTTAAACCAGTGTCTAAACAAAAAAACAGAAACGTGTAGAAACTGTGCGCTAAACCAGTGGGCTGGTTAGGCACTGGTTATATAATGGTGGGACACTTGATGGGTATTGAGTAGGCACTGGACTGGTTGTCCATTTGACTAGTCAAGGACTGTTCATATACAAATGGGATGGGGTTATGCATATTAAACAAGGGTCAGGAGTTGCAGTTATCAAAAAGCTGTGTGGTTGCCATTTTCAAAGAAGTATGGCTGCCATTATCAAAATGGTGAGGTGGCTACCAATATTAAAATGAAAGGGCTGCTATTATATATATAAAAAATGAAGCTAAGAGCTAACACATGCATTTTCGATTTTGAAATATGATCCTAATAACCAAACTTTAAATAAAATTCTTGAAAACTAAAATCCACATATTATTAGGTGTAAAGCAAAGAAGGAATTAAACACTAAACTCTTACAAAGATATGAAAGATGCTGATGGAGATTTAACATAGTAACCCAAGTGAAATTAGAGAATCAACCGACAGGAACTTTTCCTAAAACTAGTAAAGGAGGCAAGATAACTGAAACACAATTAGGCATTCTATCATTATATACATCATTTTATCATGCCCATTCATACAAGAATTACTCATTCTCATGCTTTACTTGAACCTCAAAATAGCCAGAATCATTAAATGCATTCGAATTCAACCTTAAGCCACTTTCCAGACATCATCCTTCTTGACTTCAATTTTGCCAAGATCCAGATGATTTGAAGTGTTGGATTGATCCCTTCTTCCAGAGGCAACAAAATATTTCAGAGGCACCTTTTACACCTCAGATCCGAACTCCAGTAATCAATAATATCTGAATCCAAGCGCTGATCTAAGATTTCGAGATAGATCGGAGGTCAAATGGAGAGAAATAGTTATCCAGAATTGGGATCTAACGAGTTTAGCTAGAGATGAAGAAATAGCCGGAGCTCATCGGAGCTCTGCCGGAGAAAAGAAAAAAAAAGAAGCACAAAGTTAGAGTTTGGATTGTGCAGATCTAAGATTTTTGAATTTAGGATAAAAAGAAAGGGATCTGAGATTTGAAGGACTTTTAGGCTATGGTTTCTTTGATCGGATCGGAGAAAATGAAGATCTGTCGGAGGAGAAGAGGTACGGTTAGAATTTCAAGCCCAGAAAATCAAAAATTAAGACTCCTAAAAAAAACAGATCTGAGAGATCAAGCAACGGAGGAGAGTAGATCTGAGGGTTTAAACGATGAGCTTAGGGTTTTAACATCCTAATAAGCATTTCTTAGGATTTTCAGAGATACAACTAAAGAAGAAGAAGAAAATGAAGTAGAAAAATAAAAATTGGCCGAAGCTCACCGTAGCATGCCGGAGAAGATGATATCGATCGAAAGAAAAAAAAAAATGGGGGAAAAGCTTGGATTTAAACAAAAATTCTAGGGCTTGCAACAGAGAGGAGAAGAAGCTAATGAAAAAGAAAAAAAAAAAAAAAAAAAAAAAAAAAAAAAAAAAAAAAAAAACAAATCGCTGCAGGCCGGGGTTTGGCCGGAACCGGATCGGAGAAGATGATCGGAAGCAAAAATCTCTCGTTCCCTCTCTTTCTAAGAAAATCCTTTTCTCTTTTTTTTTTCTTTCTCGCTCTCTATTTTGAATTTCTCTCAACCGAATTCTGCCGGATCTCCGATCAAGATGATCGGAGAAGAGGAACGAAGTTGAAACCCATTCTCTCCCTCTCTGCAGATTTTCTCTTTCTCTCTCTCTTTCTACCGATTTTTCTTTCTTTTTTCTCTCGAATTTTCTCAAATCTGGAAAATCCTCTCTCTCTCTCTCTACCTGAAGATCTGAAGGAAAAGATGCGGCTAACCGGAGAAGAAGGAGATGACCGGATCTCAGATCCACCGGAAAATGGAGATCGGAGAAGATCGGGGAAATGGGTTTTGTAATTTGGGAAAAAAAATCTCCCTCTTCGAATTTTCTCTTCCCCTCTGTTTTTTTAGGGTTTTTTGTATATATGGAAAAACTAAGCTGATATTGGCACTCTAGCTTGATGGGCGCACGGATGTGCGACTTCATTTGGCTAAAACACCCCCGCCCACTTGATAACTGCACTAACTCCACTTGTCTTTTCCAAAAAATTTCGTCGAATTTTTCTGAGATTTTGCAGGGGCTTTTCTGAAGTCTCGAGGCTTCTAAATATGTGTTCATGGGCATTTGAAGCATTAGGTTGACCTGGATTTTCATTAAAAAGCAAAGATTTTGGGATAAAAATCAAAACCTAGTGGGCCACCCCTTGATTACACTACATATACTCTCTCAGCCCATTTGCTGGGCAAACGCGCTCAGCTCTTCCTGAATTTTTGCAGGGGCTTAGCTGGGACCTTAACCTACCTTAGTATGAAATTTGAGACCCTACCTCATTGGTTTGATGGTGTTTTGCTTAAAAGTGGAAGGGTTTAGGGTACGGTCAAAATGGGGTGTCTACAAGGCCTTTCTCCAAAAGTAATCTTCATGGGATTATCCTAACTCTTCGATTTGTAGAGGTTTATATATGGTATTGTAGGTGTACATATCAGAGGGTCATGATCATCTTGCGGAGATGATTTTATGGAAAGGCCTACTTACGTTGGGGTCCAACAAATGAATGGTTTAGCCCTTTTAATATGGTTGGCCCAAATGAGTTTCTTTTCTTTGATGTCCAGACATATGAGAGAGAGAGAGAGACTTCACAATCACTTAAAAGGTTAAAAGGGAGCGAATTAGGACCGGAGGGGCCAAGGGGGGCACATTTATCTGCGCCCCTTTTTTAAATATAGGTCTTTACACCCTGGAAAGCCAAAAAATGAAATGTTTTATCAGGAAAGCAATTAAACAGGCCATCCCTGCCATCCCATTAAAGCCATCCTTGCTAGGGGAATAAAAAATAATGAATATGTGACACTTTGGGGGGTTTGAACAGTCTATGTTATTGTAACTAGAGAAAATAAGAATCAAGGCGCGCTCAGACAACATAATCAAGGACCACAATAGCAAGGAGCAAAAGAATTGAGAATCCGAAGGGACAGAAGAAGATTATAGGAAATATTTGATGATTTTGAAAGCTACCCAACTACACATAACTACGTAAAAGGCGTAAAGTTCTCTCAGCTGGCATCAATATCCAAAAACCACAATGCTGGGTTGAGAACCCTTAATGCGAAATTAGGGGTATGACATCGAATAAAAATCAGTCTCATACGTACATATAAGACTTTCTCCATACTCTTTGGCAATATCTATGGACTTGATAGGCTAGTCTGCGTAAAGTCATTTTGCGTCTCACTTTTGCAGGAGAGCAGCCACACAGGCTCACTTTTTAGTAGCTTTTGTCACATTCGTTTAGTTCATCTGATGTGGCTGCTCTATCCTGCAAATGTAATTTTTGCAATCAAGGTGCATCTTTGATATTTGATCCAATAACAACCCACTTTGCAGGAACCCTTTTCTGGGCACACCCTATCTATGTGAGGGCCATCAAATGAATGCTTTGGATCACCCAAACAATGTGGGCCCCCACTGTATTTTAAGCTAGTGTGTAGATAACTTATCTACACTTGTGTGTAGAAACCGTTTTCTCATATATATATATGGGGAAATGTTTTCTGTACGATACCTCAGATAAGTTATATGACCAAGAGCTCAAAAAAACATATGGGCTCACATTGTTTGGATGATCTAAAGCATTCATTTGGATAGTCCAAAGATAGATAGAGTGTTCACAAAAAATCTGGTCCACAAGATTATCCTAACCTTTCGATTTGTGGAGGTTAAAGTGCATGGGTATAAACCTCCACAAATCTGTCAATTTTTAACCTCCAAAAATCGAAGGGTTAGGATGATCCTACGGAGCTGATTTTTTGGGCACATCCTATCTATGTAAGGGCCTATCAAATGAATGCTTTGGATCATCCAAACAATGTGGGCCCACATATTTTTTGAGCTCTTGCTCAGATAACTTATCTGAGGTATCGCTCAGAAAACGTTTCCCTATATATATATATAGGGTTAGAGTTTGTATGCTGCCTGTTTCATCTTTCATTTTAATAAACCAGTAAAGGTCTCCGCCAAAGCTTACCTATCCCAAGAACAAGGACTTTGATATTTGATCAAATAACAACGGACTCTATAAAAGTCGTATTTTGGGTCAATACCAAGGGCGGCAACTAGTATCCCATGAAGTGTATATAGTCTATTGATGTTGGCACTATTGCACAAACTTAGCTTGTCTTTTCTTTTTTAAACAACTGTCAAATGTTATTACAGTTCACAAAATGCTCTAAGAAGCTAATTAAAAAAGAAAAGACAAGCTGGGTTTGTGTAATGAATAAAACATGGTTGTGCCTATATCAGTAGCGTATATACATTACCAAGGAAACCCATTTGTTTTTGTTTTAATATTGACACTCTTCTTGGAGGGCTGCTAGCAAAAGGGATTTAGTTTGGAAAATAAAGACCAAACACCCTGTGTCATGAGTCATGACACATGGGCAAGAACACAAGTGAGCTCGCTCGAATCCCCACAAAATGCAAAAAGCCAATGTGGAAATCACCAAATCTATTGGTCGATTTCATCTTTATTTTCCAGACGAATCCCATTTTGAAAGTATTTTCCCTCTTCTTTTTGTCTTATGACTGTTTGTTTTAAGAGAAATTATACTGTGCCCGAGCGTGTAATCCAGTGTAGGCGGTAGACAAAAGTACCCCCTTGATATTCGATCCAACAACAGCCTCTTAAAAAGTGGGCTGCTGTTGGATCAAATATGAAGGGTGGTAACTTCACATTCGGGTACCATATAAAATCTCTTTTACTATTGATAATTCAATACTCTTCTTTTTATCTTATTTCATCCTTCCTTCCCTGATTAGCTCTAGGGAGTGCATTTATTAAAAAACAAGGGACTGCAAATACAATTTCCCTTTAAATTATTCTATAAAAAAGTCTAGATATTGTGAAAAGTACTCCTTGAGGTTTGAGTGGACTACTAGCAATGCGCCACAAGTTTAGTTTTGGACATGCCCACCTAGCTCTCAAAACTTTCCTCATATCATACGTTGTAGACTGACCAAAAATGCCTTTAAAGGGTTGAGGAAATAATGAAGTGCCTTCTCTACTCTTATAAGGGAAGGTAAATGATGAAGTAATACCAAACCATCACTGACAATTTTAAGTTTTTAACCTTGTAAGGGAAGGTGAAATAAAGAAAGTACCACCAGCCTTCTCGGACGGGTAAAATTTGATCAGTTGGTGGCTGTTTCATCTGAAAATCCAATGTCCAAGCAACGTACCACTCAACCCAATACCATTTATCCCAATGTGATTTAAGGTCCTGTTTGTTTTGGATTTTGATTATTGATTTTGAGTCCAAAACTGATTATTGGACTTAAAAATTGTGAGTTTTGTACTCAAAATCAATTCTAAAAATCCAAAATGAAGAGGGTCTTAGATGCTAATGCTCGCTTTGAGCTACTAATGACTTGGACACTTCGAGCCTTCTTTAGATGCCATTAAAGTTGGTCCTGTTACGGCCTTGAGTGGGGCCTGTCTAGGTAGGACCAGTTTAAATGCCTAACCTAATGTGTTCAATCAACTCCTGGAGCTTTTGGCATATTGGTTAAGTACAAACATTTGGTATCAGCTCTCAAATGTTAGTTACCTAACCAATACGCCAAAAGCAAGCTTCAATGTAGATGAAGCACAATATTCTAGACCCTTTAAACATGTCCCATGCTAGACTTAAAAAACAAGCACTATGGCAATGTTTGATGAAGTGATCTCGAAAAAAAAATGCAGATTCTAACCTACAATATTAGGCTTTTACAATGATTATAGAGTGCTGCTGGAACTGAACATATCCCTACACACCACATGGCATAGGGAAGGATAGTTTTGCCATTTGAAAAAAGGCTAATAATAATAATAAAGAAACTAAGATAAAGGCAAGTAGTTGATGATTTTCTCTATTTGACTCTAAGTTCAAGCACTATGTATATTAATATATTGATGTCCATCTCTCTGGATGACTATTGTATACTGGGTGATATGGATTACATTGTGGGGTAGGTTTTAAATAAAATTTTTCAATATAAATTACGCTCGTCTTTCTTAGGGGTGTCAATGAATCCGCTTTGGATCGAATCCACCTATGTCCTCGTCATGACCTTGTACATAGCTAGAGCTTAAGGTTAAAAAGAGGAGAAGAGAACTGTCATCTAAACGAAAAGCGAGAAAATAAAATGATGTTTGTCATTTTAAGTATGGTTCTAAATGTTACCAAAATACCTATCATGAATAGATTTAAATGAACACAAATATTAAGGCTATTTTCATACATTCACATTGTCCGTTCGGATCTAAAACACTCCATCAGATTTTGTTACTACATTTGGGTCTCAATTTGTTATTTGCCTAATCGGCCGTAACGGAAACAAACAAAGAGAAAATAGAAAAAAAGAAGTGAACGCCGGTTGATTCGAGGAAACCAAACCTTCTAACAGTTCTAGTCGAGAGGAACCATGACTCTCCTAAACAAAATCTCCTTTGTTGCCGTAAATTTCTCTTCTTCTCCATTTCATTGAAATACAAGAACTTAAGTACAAGCACAAAAAGAGTCCCACATCATCAACCCATTTACCCACTAACATTACACATAATAAATACCAACACCGAAAACCCTAACATAAATAACCATCTCATAACTATCTCAGAGAGTGTCCATTAACACCTCTACTCTAGAAAATTAGAAACCCTAGTTTAATTGGGATTTGCTATGCAATTTCGCAGAAAGTCATTTCGTGGCTGACTTTTGCATGAGAAAACAACCACTTCAGACGAATAAAATGAATAAGACAAAATCAGTCAAAAAGTGAGCCCTTGTGGATGTTCTCTCATGCAAAAGTCAGCCGCGAAATGGCTTTCCGCAAAATTGCCTAGCAAATCCCTCATTTTAGATAAGAAAAAACTCCCCGTTGTGAGAAGATTCTCTGTAATTAGAACGAAAGGAGGGAGTGATTTGTAATTTAGTTCTCAAGCAGGCCTGTTATTAGAAAAACAGTTAGAACAAGAATCTACGCTCTCTCACTATTTATTCCTTTTGTTTTTCCCATCTTAGGAGAAAGAAGAAATCCTCAGAAACACACAGAGAAAGGAGAAAAAAAATGTCGTGGCAAACGTACGTTGACGATCATCTGATGTGCGAGATCGACGGCCAGCATCTCTCGGCTGCAGCGATTATGGGACTCGACGGGAGTGTCTGGGCTCAAAGCGATTCCTTCCCTCAGGTCCCTTTTCTTATTCAATTTATCTTCTCAACTGGGTTTTTTTTTATGGGTTTGATTCAATATATAGAATGATCTGTTGAGAATATATTTGGGTTTGTTTTGTTTTGATTGCTTAGATGGTTTTTAGATGAGAGATTCTGAATTGGGTTTGTGTCTTTTCTTGTTAAAGCTGTATGGGTTTTGATTATTGGTTAGATCTGTTTTGTGATGATTGTAGACCCAGTTCACTTGGGTTGATTTAATTAGATTTGATTGATGAACTTGAATTTGAGATGCTTTGACCTATTTATCTGATTTATATGGGTTTTTGTTTTTATTTCATTTTGGGTATTATGGGACTGGTTTGAGGTGATGTAATACTTTTTATGTTGTGGGTTTGTTGTTTCAATCTCATTTCAAGAAAATTTCGGATCTGGGTCCTGTTTGTTTTGGGGGATTAGATTGGAATGTTGGGATTTGATGTTTGATTCCTTACGATTTATTTATATATTTTTAAGATAGATTTTTCCTGCTTTCCTTGCATTATTCCACAAGAAATACATGTTAAAGTTGATCTAGTCGATAATCACTGTAATTGAGCAACTAAAGAGGGACATATAATGCAAGTGAAGATTGGCAAGAGCAATTTTGAGCGACATGATCTGTCTCAAAGACAAGATCCCAAAGACTTTTGGGTGGACATAGTGGAAGCCCTAAATATGACAATGAGTTCCTGTACCCGAGCACTCTAGCAAACCGCTCACCTTTCTCCTCACTCAAATGAGTACCCATCATAACTATTTAGAGAAATTAATTCGTTGCCCCAAAACTGCCTCATAACAACAAAGAATGGCCTTGAGATTCATTACTTTCTCCTCATCAGCACCATTAATCAAGAGAGCATCATCAGCGTATTAAAGATAAGTGATCTCTTTCCCTGCTATAGTTTCAAAACTCCCCTGCGTCATCGTGGACTCCTCTGAGTTGACTCCCTTTTGCTTTGGCTGCGTTTCGTGTTTTGCCTTACAAAGTCAATAAAAACTCCTTTGACTCTCCCGAGCTATGACCGTGTCCACTGAGTACTCAGCTGCATCAAGCCCGACCGCGTCATACCGAGTTGACTAGGATTTTCTTTGGCCATGTTTTGACCCACATCCGCGTTTTTAAACACTGCTCCCAGCAATGCTCACCTTGAAGCCCTCAATGAGACTACTAGCTCTGGACTTTTCCATCATTCTACCAAGTGAATCCGCCATAATAATGAGGAGAAAAGGGGACAATGGATCTCCCTGGCTAAGTCCCCTGTAGATTGGAAGAAGCCATGAGACGACCTGCTGTAACACAGAGCACCAAACAGAAAAAACACAACTAGTCATCCAAGCTCCTGGTAGATTGTGAGAATGCCTTGTATTAGGACTAATGGATTCCCATCTTATGCCTAGACACTTATGCATAAAATGATTTGTGTGGATATTGGGATTTAATATGCATTACTTTTTGACAATATTATATTGGACCTTATGAGATTGTGTTTGGATGCTTAATCTCTTAGTCATCATCATTATTATTATTATTAATCTTTTCGGGCTGAAGCTACTACTTAGATATTTCAACCCTCCTGTGAGTAGTGGCACAAACAGAGACCGTGTTGCATCAAAGCATTTGTCAGATTCTAAACTAGTAACTAGATTGGCTGGCATGGAATTTTTGTACATTTGGGTTAGTTTTATTCTGTTTTTTTTTTTTTTTTTTAATGATTGGATCTGTGAGAATATTGTTGGCCTAGGACTAACATTTTTTGTTGTTGTCCCAATACCTGATGCAAAATGCTGAGATTCTCATACAGTGAGGAAATGTGTCCAAGTGGAACAAAGAGCATGTGTCATGGCTACATTGTCTTTGCTATGACCGTAATCAGAATATTTCATATCACTGCAACTTGCCATTTATTTCTTTAAAATTGTTATTCTTACAAATCAGTTGAACATTTATGGTCAGTTAGCTATCGATGCCTGTCTATGTTTGTAGACACATGAAAAGTGAACTCTCCTTCTGTGAATGGATTTCATTCTTTTAGCTGATGCACTCTCCTTGTTTCTATGTAAATGTGTAGTTTAAGCCTGAGGAGATTACTGCCATTGTTAACGACTTTAACGAGCCTGGATCGCTTGCACCAACTGGCTTATTCCTGGGGTCCACAAAGTACATGGTGATCCAAGGCGAGGCAGGGGCTGTCATTCGAGGGAAGAAGGTGATGAACTTGTATACTATTCATTAATTCCTTAATTTTACTCTTTGATTGTTGCTCACTATCAAAACATAATAAACTTTGCAAACCATCGTAACCCGTACCAAGCTATTTTTACTAGGACGTTCAAGTGTGAACTCAGACCATAACTTCAATCTAAATTTGGCATTTCAAAGTTTACATTGCTCAAGAACACTAAAACATGTAATTGCTCCAATGATTTACTCTGAGGATATGACTTTTTTAATCAATTCAATCTCCATCATTAGGAAATATAATGCATGTTTGCTGGAAAAAAGAAAAATCGATCAAGCAGTCAATAACAACATTAACTTCTTTTGTAGGGCATGCTTATAAGTTTTCTTTGAAGGATTACTGTATCTAATGCTTATAATCACCATACCATTAAAAAAGAAATGATTATAATCATCATTTGAAGATGTAACAGAGTTGCATAGCTTGGGTAAAAGTACAACAGAATAACATATTTCCTGGTGACGTAAGAATTGCAAATATAATTGTAAAAGATCAAACATATACCCTTTTTCTTCCAATGTATATGTTATGAACCATACATATAATATGTTCTCTCTCTCTGTCTCTCTAAATTTTCCGTTCAAAATACCTAGTTTTTGAGCTTATCAGAGCCTTCTCACACCTTTAAATTACTGTGATTTATTTTTTGTGTGTTCTTTTTGTTTATGAAGAAACAACTATTAAGTTATGATTCCTCTTCATGGGTTATGCCGTAGCTGTCATTTGACTCATCATCTATTTCCAGGGCTCTGGTGGTATTACAATAAAAAAAACCAATCAGGCTATGGTCATTGGCATCTATGAAGAGCCATTGACTCCTGGTCAGTGCAACATGATTGTCGAGAGGCTTGGTGATTATCTCATTGATCAGGGACTTTAGATTGCGTATGTGTTGTTATGGTTGTTTCTACTTTCTTGGTTTGTCATTGTTGACATGAGCTTATGATTTTATGGGTTGTAAGGTTGTATGATCCCTTTTCAACTAATTGTTTTTATCTATGTACTCTCCTTGTGGAAGGGATTATGATTTTCAACTGAATAATACGTATTTCTAAGGAGTTATGGATTCTTAATTGATCCGTAGTTGCCCTTCTTGTGATATTCTTTTCTATGTACCGTTGTTGTCCAAACCCTATTCGAGTCGAATCATGCAGAAAATTATTCGTGGTTCAACTTGAATTTTATTTGAAAAGAAAAACATTATAAATCATATGATTCAGTCAAACTTGGAATGGTGCAGAATTTCATCATAATGGTTTTAAAGCCCATTTTACCCTATTTAATGAAGGCATGTGAAATGTTCATATGGTATTGAAGCTAAATCTTCTTAAATTGATATCTTCCAGCCTTTAACTATTTTTGATGCTCTTCATAATTCAGTGCTACTGTACAAATGCCATGGTTGCTAAATTATAGGAAATGCATTAAAAAACGAAAAAGAAGAAACACCATCGATGGAAAATTATAAGAAATGCATTAGAAACTATGAAAAAGAAGAAATAAGAAATAGCCAAATCTACCCAACTTTCATTCAGTTAAATTAGTCTACTGTAAAAAGAATACTGCTTTGGAACACTGCTCCCCTTTCCCTTTGATATTTTTTCTTGTTTGTGTTCAGTGACTGGGTGGATTTTGTTTGGTCTGGTTATAATATCTCATTATATATCATATATAAATAAGAAAGGCTGTTGTTTTGATATGTATCCTTTCCCTACTTTTATTGCTTTTAATGTTTTGGAGAAGGGAAATGATATCTGTGCCAAGGTGTTTCGATAAACTAGCGCTCCACTTTGTCGTGTAGTATTTATTATTTAAAGGGATTTCAGAGGATATTACGGTTCTCAAAAAGCTCTTTAAACCCTTTAAATACTACACGACAAACAAGTGGAGCGCATGTTTATCGAAACACTCGGCGCAGATATCATTTCCCATTGGAAAATTCATTTTAATTAACCAAAACATAATAACTTCAATTGTGAAATGGGAAATGATTTCAGCACTCCACTCTTTTGATAAGATGCGCGGAAGCATCTTATCGTTTAGTATTTAGTGGGCATGTAAAAGCTTTTTGAGAACTTTAAATACTGTACAACAAGATGTGTTGCGCATCTTATAAAAACATAGGAGCGTTGATATCATTTCCCTTGTGGAATTTCTGATGTTATTTATCACCATCAATGCCATAATTGGAAATTTTGTTTTTAACTTTCGTATAGGCTGATCCTTTTGTATGGTACTTTGGTTTCTCATAATTTATGTTTTTCCAAGAACCTGTTTGGATTGCATAAATTTTCCGGAAAAGTTTGTAAAGGAAAAATATTTATAAAATTTCCTTCTTTTTTAATTCACAGAGAAAAGATGACTTGAACTATATTCAATTTTTACTTGGGAGGGACCTTCAAATTATGATAATGTCTCTCTAAATGAACTATAATAATATCATTTCCCTCCGAATCGTCGATAGAAATTTTTATTTCCGTCAATTGCTCCGATGATCTAAACAGCGATCATAAATCTGCCCAAATGCCATTGAGAACACGTTGATCGGATGATCCTAGTCCTTGATCCATCAAGCCTCATGATGTTCTACAAGAACAATGGCCATTGTTTTTAATTTATTTAGTCTAAAAATATGTAAACACTTGAAAATCTGACGGATATAGAAAAAAAAAATAGGTCGGACTTTCGTGCATTATTTTTCTGAAGGATATATAATTTGAGAAAGGGGGATGATAAATTCGCACCCCCTGTAGGATGGTTCGCAGCCCTTTTGCACATAAAAAAGGGTTTAAGTCTGCCAGAATTCACTTTAAAAGGGGTGCGAATCATCCTACAGAGGGTGCAAATATCATTGCCATTTGAGAAACTATAAAAAGAAATGTTTCAAAATTAATATTTTAAGAATTGTTTTTTTTTTTTTTTGAAACTGCACAAAGATAATGAGAACAAGTAGACAAGGGTAGTTACAAAAGTTTCAATATATTGCGAGTTATGCAACAATATGAGAATGCTTTGGAATTGTATTGCGACACATACAGGTGATATTATAATCACCAAGTATGCAAACAATAAGGGCATGTTAGGTAACTGTTAAAAAATATTCCATGGAATATATGTGGGTCCAGTTGTAAAAGATGGGCTGGTGAGGGAGAGAGTTGATAGATAGGGTGCGTGAGGGGAGCATGAAAAAGCCCCCCAAAACAGGAAAACAAAACACATGAATTATTTCCACTATCGTTTTTTAGTGATTTCATATCCTCTACAACCAATCTCGCCCCCCCCCCCCCCCCCCCCCTGCGCCTTTCTCAGATTGGGCCTGCTATTTTTTCATGGTTGCCAAACATGTTAGAGATTTTCAAAATATTTGAAAAAGGAGTTTATCAAAGTATTTTTGAAAAGAAAGAGGAAGTGAAGCATTCAGGCCCGGTCGACGGCGGATTGGTTACTAGAAATTTATTTAATTTCCAAAAGGGTATTTCCGGGCGACTGCGGAGGGCCGGTCGACCGCAGTTCATCGGATCACAAAAAAAAAAAAAAAAAAGTTCCAGCTCCTTAAAGTGGGCGACCGACCTAATCCCGGCCGACCGCAGCTACGCGAAAACTATCCTTTGGGGGAAAAATGACAAATCTTTTCACTTTCTAATTTGAATATCTTCAAAGGTTTTAAAATGGCAAAAAAAAGATAAACAAGTCAATAGAAAAAATTTGGTTTTCTAATTTGAATATCTTCAAAGGTTTTAAAATGGCAAATAAAAGATAAACAAGTCAATAGAATTTTTTTGTTTTGCTACCTTTTTACAGAAGCTTGAAAAAGAAATTGTGACAAGGCAATAGTAAAGGATCATCTTTTATCAATCAAGAAAAAGTTAGATAGGTTAGAGGGGATCCATCATGAGTAATTAAATGTATTTTTTCTTTTAGTTATAGGGTTTTAATTGAGGATTTTAATGAATAAGTCGAAAGGTGTAGTAGAGCCTTTCTTCATCTAAATCACCAAGTCACTAGTTGAAAAGTGGGTTAGAACAATAGGAAAAAGAGGAGAAGAGAAGAAGTGGAAGAGAGAGAGAGAGAGAGAGAGAGAGAGAGAGAGAGAGAGAGAGAGAGTATGTATATGTGTGCGTGAGTAGTGGAAAGATCTTGACATCTCACTCTCCCATTTTTATATTATCTTATTGTACTATTTATAATAATTCCCACAATAAGTGAAAAAGATAAAAAGAATTAATTATTCCTGTAAAACACATATATACCCTATATCTCAACACTCTTCCTCAAGTTGGTGCAAATTGGTGCAAAAAGGTCTCTCATGCCCAACTTGCGAACCATTTGAGATAATTAGTTTGTTGTAACAGCTTTTGTAAGGATGTCAACTACCTGTGCTTGGGTGAAAAAATAATGCATATAAATTAGTCACTTCCAGAGTTTCTCTAGTATGAAGTTCTAATCAACCTCAATGTTGGAAGGGTCGTAACCCCCAGGCGAAATCGCCATCCTCAGCGAAATTAGATATCACATAGAACAAAAATTTCTCACCGATTTCGTCTGTTAACCTAGGAACCTAGGGTATAGATGATCTGATGGTGATTCAAATTGAAATATTAGACATAAAAATACCTTTGTGACTGATCGTAATATCAGCCTCTGCTTGATCTACTCATCGAACGGCCACGAACGAATCAAATTGCTCCACCACCCACTATGGCTATGTATAAAATTTAGGATCAAATTGCTCATCCTCCATCTATGACTACAGCTAGAACTGAGAACTTATAATCAAATTGGCTAGCCGCCTTGTAAGACCAATGGTTCAACCCATGGCATTTCTATCTTGTTTTGATGATCCAAAAAACAAGTGATTTTAGTGCTAATGAGTTTAGTGTTTAAGTTGTAGATTTACTTAAGCAATCAGCCGAAGTCAAGGAGCTTGGATCAAGGCATTGGAGCTCAAATGGAAGATCAAATGAAGCCTAAGTAAAGAAGAGGAGATCCAAGGAGCTTTGTGGACTTGAAGCCTTGAAGTTCAAATGAAGATCTAGTTGTCTTTAATGCCCAAATAGATCGTAAGAGTCCATTCTATGTTTTAAGATTATTTGAGGCACTCAATTAAGTTAATTAGGGTCCCTAAACATGATAGTATACGGGGGAGAAGACCTAGCTAACACCCACTAAATACTGGATATCATATGGCCCAAAATGTGCACAAAATGGTAGGGCCAGTCGACTGCCCCTTGTTCAGTTGACTGGACATTTTTCAAAATACATATTGTTTGCGAATAGCATGTGGTCCAGCATAGGACCAGTCGACTGGGGGTGTCCGGTCGACTAGACTGCACTTGAAAACTAGCTGTTAGGCTACAATGGCTAGTTGCGGAGAATGTTCGAGAATTACCAAAACACCATTCTAACGACTAGTTTTGGTCTATATATATATATATATATATATATATATATATATATAGAGAGAGAGAGAGAGAGAGAGAGAGAGAGAGAACGGTTCCTACACATATGTGTAGAGAGTTCTCTACACACTAGCTTAAAATACAGTGGGGGCCCACATTGTTTGGGTGATCCAAGCCATCCATTTTAAAGGCTCTCACATAGATAGGGTGTCTACAAAAAATCAGATCCATAGGATCATCCCAACCCTACAATTTGTGGAGGTAAAATGGATGTCTTTAAACCTTCACAAATTAGTCCATTTTTTGCCTCCACAGTTCGAATGGTTAGGATGATCCTATGGATCTGATTTTTTGTGGACACCCTATCTATGTGAGGACCTTAAAAATGAATGGTTTGGATCACCCAAATAATGTGGCCCCCACTGTATTTTAAGCTAGTGTGTAGATAACTTATCTGCACATATGTGTAGGAACCGTTTTCTCAATTGTATATATATATATATATATATATATATATATATATATATGAGTTCCGCTTTCATTTCAAACCAACCAAGACACTCTTAAACATCATTTGAACATGCTAAAGAGTGGAATATATTTGATTAGTGCCTCTTTCATTCTTGGAATACGATTTGGACATAAGATTTAATTGTATACCTTTCTTGAATTGTTGTAAACCTTCAAAGGCATTTGTTTTCTTCCTTGTTTGAGAGATTGTATTTGAGGCAAGTGCGGGGAGACGAGGAGCCTTCTCCGACGGCCAGTGTGGGGAAACACGGAGCCTTCTCTGACGGCAAGTGTGAGGAGTAGAGCTATTCCTTGTAACTTGTTTGATCCTCACCCTTAAGAAGACTGGATAGTGGAACTCACCAAATATCTTGGTGGAGTGGAGTAGGGCTTAGTGTAGATCTAAGGACCGAACCACTATAAATCTCGATGCACTCTTCCCTTACTCTTTTACTTTATTTTCTTTGTGCATTTGAGTTTTAGCTTCCGTTGTACTTATTGCTTATTTTGTTCTTTGAGCTTAAATTTGTTATTAAGTTTTTCAAAAGAGCAAAAGTTTTTATAAACCTAATTCACCCCCCTCTTGGGTTGCCATATTGGGATTTCATTTGGTATCAGAGCTCAAAGCTCTTAATTAGAGATTTTTGAATTTTAAAAAATTTAAAAGAGAAAAGATTTATGGCAACTTCTTCCCCTCAAAATCTTGAGGGTCAATCTACAACTAGGCCTTCATTCTTTAATGGATCCAATTATAGATATTGGAAAGCTAGGATAAAGATTTACCTTAGCGGTCAAGATTTTGAAGTTTGAAGGATCATCCGAGAAGGATATGTAGAACCTTCCATAGAATTAAGCAAATGGGATGGTAAACAAAAGGCCGAGCCCACCGTTAATTAAAAGGCTATGGATGCCCATATTTGTGCTATTTTACCCGAAGATTTCAATAGGGTGACAACCCTTCAAATGGCCAAGGAAATATGAGATACATTGGAGGTAAGTCATGAAGGAACATCCCAAGTCAAGAAGTCTAGAGTAAAAATGCTAGTTAGTGATTTTGAAGCCTTTACCATGCATGAGTTTGAATCTATCTCCGATATGTATACTCGTTTTACTAATATTGTAAATGGGCTTTAATATTTAGGTAAAACGTATACTGATCGTGAGTTGGTGAACAAACTTCTTTAATCTCTTCCTCCAAGTTGGGATCCAAAAGTCATGGCAATTGAAGAAGTAAAGGACCTTGACACCATGAAGATGGAGGAACTAGTTGGATCCTTGATCACCTACGAGATGAAGTTAAAGAAGAGATCAACCCAACTAAAGGAGAAGAAAAGGCCAAAGGAGAAGATGGGTGTAGCATCTAAAGTCTCCCATTCAAGCGACTCCAAAAGTAAGAATGAAGAGAAAATCATTAACAAATTGAAGAAACTTTGGAGTAAGAAAGACAAGAAAGATGGAGAGAAGAAGAATAATGAGAAGAGTGAGAAGAAGAAGACCCAATCCGATGCTACAAGTGCAAAAAGCGGTGTCATATCAAGCCGGATTGTCCCCTGAACAAGCACAGAGGGAAAAAGAAGCATTCAAAGAAGAAGCATAAAGCTCATATAGCCGGTTGGGATGGCTTGAGTGTGAGCGACTTTTCTTCAAGCTCAAGCTCAAGCTCAAGTGAGGATGCTAACATATGCTTCATGGCACTCACCCATTGTAGACACCCCATTTTGACCTGACCCCAATTTCCCCAAATTTCCCAAAGTCGAATAAATTTCCAGAATCAGGTAAAATTCCCGAAGCCTGAGTCCTGAAATCGAACCCCGAGTCCCCAAAATCAAACTTTCAAGTTCCTGAAACCGATTCCCGAAATGCCCTGAAAGCTGAGCCCCGAAGTTTCTAAAATTTGAGGACCAATGGCAAAAGAACATGAAAATCCGAAATTGCCCGTTCGAAAATTATTTTTCAAAATATTCTGGAGGCCCAAATGATCCCGAAACCCCACTGATATCCTTTGGTCAATTACCCCAGCTTTCCCTTGCATTTTTTTTTTGAAATTTACAAAATTTGCACAATACCCTTGAGTTTTGGTAGTGGGCCCCCCCTCTAGCACATAAAATATGCTAAAGAAGGTTGTCCATGAAAGAAAAGGGAGGTAAATATGTCATTTTATTTATAAAAGTAGAGTGCAATGGCAAGATGGTAAAATACCTTATCCTTGGGGTACTTTTGTAAAGTTGACATGACTTTCTTTGCAAGCAAAGAGCATGGACCATTGGATAAGAGAGGTGAGGTGTAGGGTCTGGATGAGCTAGAATATTATAGGTCTTTTGTGATAAAGAGGTGAGATCAATGGTTGAGAACAACCATGAAAGGAAAGATGCCAAATGAAGGGATGGGATTAGCCTAGGGAAAAGCCCTAACTATAAAACCAAAAGAGAGATCGTAAAAAAGGAGAGGGGATTCATTTTTTTTTTTTTTTGCTCGTTGGGGAGAGAGAGGGAGGCAGAGAAAGCAAAAATAGGGAGGAGGAGACAGAGAAGAACTCAGCCTCAGTTCACCCTCTTCTTCTACCTTCTTCTGAATCCGGTTGCCACCACCTCCATCGTCTTCTCCAATCTGCTTCTTCTCTGCAAATCCAAATCCCCAACCACCTCCTAATCTAAGCCACGGCAAAACCCATTTCATTCTCAGCCAAACCCATCTTCAACCTCTCTCAACTCCGGCCGGAATCCGGCAAGTCTATCCACTAGCCACCATCATCCCCATTTACAATCACAACCATTGCTCAAACCCACGTCATTTTCTACATTTTTTTCCGAGAAACCTCTTTTCTAAAACCCCCTACCACCACCACTAACTATTTTGCCTCAAACCCAAGCCACCGACCCTCACCTCTGCAATTTCAGCCGCCGTCCCCAACACCTTTCCCATCGCTGGCCATCCACAAACCCCACTCCATTACCGCCGACCATCATCTCAAACCCACCCTCTGTTTTATCCAAAAATCCATTTGATTCTCTTGTTTTGAAGTTGCAGAGGAGAAACAGAGGGAGGAGAGAAAAAGGGAGCCACCATCTTCGCCTCCTCCTCCGGCCGGAATCCGGTCATCTTCCACGGCAAGCCCCACCGGAATCCGACCACCGCTCACTGCCATCTGCCCCTCTCCACTATCTTAAAACCCATTTTCATAGCCACCATCATTCGTTCATCCCAGATTTTGGAGTTTCCATTAGAACAGAGAGAGAGAGAGAGAGAGAGAGAGAGAGAGAGAGAGAGAGAGAGGATTTGGGCTTTCTTCTCCGGCGGTTTCGCCGGTGCCGGCCGTTTCACCTTCATCTCTGCGAATCTGACCCTACCACCACCTTCTTCTTCTCTAACCCCTTTTCCATCATCTTCACCACCTCTAACCCAATTCCATTTTATACCCAAACCCATCCAAACCCTCCTCCATTTCCTACCTTAAACCCATCCCATTTCTTCACCCCAAACCCCTTCCGCTTTGGTCCTAGATCCCCAGCCGTGATCTTGTTTCTCCGGCCAAATTTCCATTAATTTCAGCCAATATCTTTCCCAACACCATTTCGCCTTGATCCGTCAACAGACCCCATTCCCATTGACCCAAATCCCATAGACCCTCTTCAGCCCTTGTACACAACCACCTAATCTGAAGCCAGAAAGGTAAGAGGAACGAAGAGAGCATGTGTCTTCGCAAAAATCCGTTAGCCTTACCTTTGAAGGAGATGAGCCAACGGTTGCGACGATTCTGAATTCAAAAGAAAAAGCTCATCTACACCTATTCAAATTCAGGTAATCTTCTTCTTCATTTTTCCAATTCATGCTTAGAATGTGAATGTGTAGGTTTGTTACTGTGGTTTTTGTTAGTTCCTCATGCTAGGTCCTTGCATCTTTGATTATCCTTCAAATCTAAAAAAATCAGAGTAGTGAGGTTCTGACCTTAACCCAAGTTCCCATTTCCTTCGGATATAATTGGATCAACTTGATTTCTCATTTCCATTACCATGTGCTTCGTTGTTTTTCTTAACTTTGACACAGGGTTATCTTGATTTCTCCCTCTCATTCGATTCCATTTTGAATATCTCATTTCATGAATTGTAATAGATTCAATGCCAGCTTGGTGTAAGAAGACAAAATGGGCTCGCAAGGTAGGAGATACGATAATAGCACCAGGCTGGCTATGTCGCTTGTAGAGCAAGATATTGACACCACCATGTTTTAATAAGATTCACAGAGCGTTTCAGGCATATCATTTGATGGGCTTGTAATTTTTTTTTAAGAGCTGTGATACTTTCCTAATAGTCCATGGAATTCTAAATGATGGGATGCTCTTATGTACCTTATTAAGGCGTTGCAGTGTTAATGACATTCTCATCCTACAGCGATTGCAATTTCTTTTGGCACTGCCTTGCCTTTGCAATAATTTAAAATTGGGTTTCACTTTCCTTTGTAACTTGATTTTCTTTAGGCCTGAATCCTAGAGCTTTCCTGATCATGTGTTGCAACCAAATTGGATTCATTGCTATCGTGAAACATTGGTTGATGATATTTTGGATTGTACCCAAACTTCCATTTCCTTTTTTAGCCCATAGCAACCCCTCAATTAACAGTATATGCATTACCTTATTTTGATGGGTGCGTCAAATTCATCTGTTTCCAGTTAAAGTGCCTATGGCCCATCAGTCATATTCTCTATATACATGACTCCCTTGGCATTTATATTTATATTCCGTCTTCGTTGGGCTCGGTCTTCTCGTACATGTATAGGGATTTGAAAGGGGCCTTCATTGTAGCGTAGGGATCATTTTTGTTTCAGGAGATGGATGTGGCGATGACGGAATGCTTCTTGAGCCAACCCCTTGCCCTTCCTCTCATTTCCCCCATCTCAGGGTTTTCACAGGGTTTGAGGGGTTTCCTTTCTCTTCGGGACTACTCATTGCATGTTCTTTGGGATACTCTTCGCATTTCGGGATTCCACCGATTTTGGGAACATTTCGTTATCCTCTTCTGGTTTAGGCTATGACGGACGGCAACCTCTTGAGCCAAACCCCCCCTTTCGATCAAAAGGGATAAAAATACATAAAAATCAAATAACAAAAACAACAAAAAACATCAAAAAACACTCAAAGCGTTTTTCGAAAAGCTGTTTCGAACTACGTTGGCTTGATCCCTTCCACAGGGTACGTAGGTAGCTTGGGTCCACCCAAGTCCAGTCAAACCTTTTAATAAACATTTTCAAACATTTCAAAACAAAAGCAAAAATGGGCAAGGATGATGATCGTCAGGTCACTCGGAGTCCCCTTTTCATTCAATTTCCGATTTCGATCGTGGTTTTCCGGTTTTCATCGGCTTTCCGACGTTTTATCGGGTTTTGGGACGGGCGATGACGTAGCGTGGTCCCTTTACAGGGATTGTCCTCGCTGAGCCCAACGATAGGTCATGACGACCGCGAGACTTGTCCGATCTTCAGCAGATTAGGGTCGCTGGGCTTGATTCCTTTTGAATCGCCCTCTGAGCCTATCGTGTGTTCCATTTTCTTTTCCCTGGCATTCTCGGTCCTCATGTACCGTTGATTTTCCGATTCATTTCTTTCCCTGTATCTTTTAGTTCATTGTGTGTTTATCTTTGACTCCTTATGTGCTACCTTGGCTTGCTTACTTTTCTAGTATGAGATTGATTATTATTTTCTTTGCATTATCTCTTACATAGGCTCGCATGCTAGTGTGTTTATTCTATTGCTTTGGTACTTTACTGTTGTGCTTATCTGTCCTCTCACCTGCTTAGTTGTAGCATTTATTCACCTTATCTTGATTATCTGCTTAGCTGTAGCTGTGCGTGCGGATGTTACTGCTTTCCTAGATGTGATGGGTTAGGATTAGAAGCGGTGAGTTAGGATTTGGATGTTTATTTTCTTTTGCCCATCCCCGGGTCATGCATGCTTAGATAGACGTGTCTTCGGGGATACTCGTTCCCATTTCACATGATTTTAGCCCAAAATTCTTCAAAATTAATTAAAAATGACATAAGAGACCAGGTGCTTGCACTTGGGCGAATTGGGGGCGCTTAATACCTTCCCCATTCGTCATCAGGCATGGACTTTTGTATCTCTGGTTATCCGTTGCAACAGAGTATTTCATGGGATCCAGGGCCTACTTCCCTGGATGGCGACTCTTCTTTGTTATAGGTACATCTCGGTTCCGGGCTAGTCCTTGAATCGAGAGGTATCTCATTTGTATCGCCACCCATGCTGTGAGTGGCACCATTTCGAGAGTTCCTTGGTAGAGCTCTCCTTCACATCGTGGAGGTCTCAGAGGATTGAGAGGGGGATCACGCGTCCCTCGCTCACCGTCCTCTCGGGATCGAGGTCCACACCCATGAAGATGAGGTAACAAGTTTATGTTCTAGTAGTAGTAGTAGTGATGATGATGATGTTTCCTACAATGATTTGCTAAGTACTTTAAGGAAACAAGTTTCAAAAAATAAAGTTATTTTGGAATCAAATTCAATAGTTCAAAAAGAACTTCAAGTTTTGAAAGAGTTTTCTTCTAAATCTCAAGTTGAATGTAATGATTTTGAAAGTCTTAAGTTTGAGAATATTTTACTTAAAAGTGATTTGGATGAACTTAAGGGCCAAGTGAAGAAATTTCAAAACGTGGCAAGTTCCTCCAAAAGATTTGAACATGAAAGAAACAAAAATTCTAAAACAAATTAACCATCTTCAAATTAAAAATGAAAGAACTAGAATATGTCTAAATGGATTCATAAATGATTATAAAATTATAGACATTATTCTTAGAAAATCTATAATAATGTCTATAATTTTGGGCGACGAAGAAGCAGCATGTGCATAAGATGAGTGTAGCGGAGGTGCGAATGCTTAGATGGATGTGCAGCCACAAAAAGGTTAGATAGAATTAAAAATGAAGACATTCGTAAAAAGGTGGGGGTGGCACCAATTGAGGAGAGGATGAGAGAACACCGCTTAAGACGGTTTGGACATATCCAACGTAGGCCTTTGGATGCTCAGTGAGAAGAGGAGACTCGTGCCAAATTGACGGAGTAAAAAGAGGTAGGGGTAGACCGAAAACAACTTGAGTAGAAACAATGAGGAAAGACTTGATAGCTAGGAACATAACAGAGAACATGACATTGGATATGATAGAATGAAAGAAAATGATCCACGTGGAAGAACCCAACTAAAGCCAGGATTAGAGCCGGGTAGAATCCTTTCACCTTCTTCATGAAATTTTTCTAAAGGATTCATTTAGCCGACCCCAACTAGTTTGGGACAAAGGCTTTGTTGAGTATTATTCTTAGAAAATCTAGATATGTGCCTAGACATGTTAAATCATATCCATATAGTAGATTTGCTAACCCAAATGTTAGTTGTCATTATTGTGGTGAGCATGGCCATTTTCAATTCCAATGTCATCACAAATGAGTTAGTGATAGTAGTGGCACCAAGGCAACTTGGATTCCCAAAGCCCCAACCTAAATCTTTCATGATTTTAACTTAGATTTAGGGGCTTGTACAATATTTGAATATATTTTGGATGTTTTGTGGTTTTTGCCCATGGTTCAACCTCATTTTGGTATTTTAAAATCCTTGGGGTTGCATTTTTTTTAAACCCTTCTTAAATTACATTTTTAATCTTGATAGGGGGAGTTTAGTATATCAAAGGGGGAGTTTGAACTTGTTTTATAGTTATCTTTACCCCATTTTGAAAACCCCTCCTGATTTGGATGGAAAACAAGAAAAATAATAAAATAATAATAATAAAAGGGTTTTTTTGAAACTTTCTTAACATAGAGGGAGGAAATCATTTGCATATCTTCTTTAAAAACCCTTTTAAATCCGTTTCCTTACCTCTTCTTTTTGTTGATGACAAAGGGGGAGAGAATTTGAGATGAATGTTTTACTTAGGGGGAGAGATATGTTGATATATGTGTATTAGATAGGGGGAGAGATATTGCATTGCTTTTATTTTGTATACATCTTGCATGTATGTAGGAATTTTTATTGGAAAATCTCTTGTGTGTTGTCATCATCAGAAAGAGGGAGATTGTAAGCCCAATGGTTCAAATGATTAGTGCTAAACCCAATTTACCCCCCTCTTAGGTTACCATATTAGGATTTCATTTGGTAAAAACCCAATTCACCCCTCTCTTGAGTTGCCATATTGAGATTTCATTTGGTATCAGAGCTCAAGGCTCTTACTTAGAGATTTTTGGATTTTCAAAATTTTAAAAGAGAAAAGATCTATGGCAACCTCTTCCTCTAAAAATCTTGAGGGTCAATTTACATCTGGGCGGCCATTTTTTAATGGATCCAAAGGCTAAGAGGAAGATTTACCTTAGAGGTCAAGATTTTAAAGTTTGGAGGATCATCCAAGAAGGATATGTAGAACCTTCCAAAGAGTTAAGCAAATGGGATGATAAAGAAAAGGCCGAGTCCACCATTAATTACAAGGCCTCACTAACACACCCTTAAGATTGGATATCATATGGCCCAAAATGTGCACAAAATGTCAGGGACAGTCGACTGCCCCTTGTCCAGTCGACTGAAATACACACTGCTTGCGAACAGCATGTGGTCCAGTATAGGACCAATCAACTGGGGGTGTCCAGTCGATTGGACTACACTTGAAATCTAGCTGTTAGGCTACAACAGCTAATTGCGAAGAATGTTGCAGAAATTACCAAAATGCCATTCTAACAGCTAGTTTTGATCTAAAACTATATATGAGTTCCCCTTTCATTCTAAACCAACCAAAACACTCTTAAACATCATTTGAACATCCTAAAGAGTGGAATATATTTGATTAGTGCCTCTTTCATTCTTAGAACAAGATTTGGACATAGGATTAATTTGTATACCTTTCTTGAGTTGTGTAAACCTTCAATGGCATTTGTTTGCTTCCTTCTTTGAGAGATTGTATTTGAGGCAAGTGCGGGGAGACGCGGAGCCTTCTCCGACACCCAATGTGGGGAGACGCGGATCCTTCTCTGACGACAAGTGTGAGGAGCGGAGCCATTCCTTGTAACCGGTTTGATCCTCATCCTTAAGAGGATTGGATAGAGGAACTCACCTAATATCTTGGTGGAGTGGAGTAGGCCTCAGTGTGAGTCTAAGGACCGAACCACTATAAATCTCTGTTCACTCTTCCCTTACTTTTTTACTTTATTTTCTTTGTGCATTTGAGTTTTAGCTTCCGTTGCGCTTATTGCTTATTTTGTTCTTTAAGCTTAAATTTGTTATTAAGTTTTCCAAAAGAGCAAAAGTTTTTATAAACCCAATTCACTCCCCTCTTAGGTTGTCATATTGGGATTTCATGCCTGCTATGGCTCGGTATAAAAGAATACTTTCTAATCATCTTTATTTAGGATTAGTGTTGTCGCAGTAAAGGAGAAGAAACATTCGAGAAGGAAGCAAAACATGACACTTCATGCCAGAAGAGACTGTAAACAAAAGACATGATGACTTTCATTGATTGGAGATAGGGAAACAGTTTTCTAACCATAAGCTATAAATCAGGAAGCCTTTACTTGGCTTCCATACATCAAACACCTAGAAACATATGTTCCATTTTGCCTCTTCTACTTCACTACACTTGGCTTGTTTGAAAATTCGAGATCGCCCCGTTGTCCCGCTGTCAAAGCCCCGCTGAAGAAAACACCACCAAAAATGTTGAAAGAAAAATAAAAGACTCATAAGGAGCCTTGTTTAAAGCAAATAAATGGGGCATAGCTAAACATTTGAAAGGATTATATGGGTAAAAGAAATGAAACCTAGACCGGAAACTATCAATTAATGTGCTAAACCAAAAAAGCCAAAAGATACAACTTCACCCAACCATAAAATAATCAATACTTTCACTATAAAATGTCAAGCAAAATGGCACTTCATAGAACTAAAATCACGATAATTTCTGAAATTTCTAAAAAAATACTATATTATTAAAAAAAATTGAATTTCATGAAATTTCCGAAATTTCTGAAATTTCAGCCAAAATTTGATAAACCTGAAATTTCGGATTTCGTGAAATTTCGCGGTAACGGTGTCAACCGAAATCCATGATGGTTTATTTTCAGTTAATGCACATTTGTCCGGTAAAAATATGTTTCGAGGAGTCTATACTCTGTATATAATGAAAACATGCGACATTGAAACATGTGATTGACGGCAAGTTGCATCAACTCAATGAATCAAGCAAATCAAGGAAAAGGAACACACAGATCAGGCAGTCTCTGTCAGACGAACAACTCCAAAACATAGTGCTAAAGTTAAGGTTGTGACTTACGCTCAATCTTCGATATTATCTTCAGGCATGGCACATATACTAGAGTAGCATGGTAACATTTCCTTACATGAACACGAATACTTATATAATGTCCACTGGTGCAGACAATGTTCATGACTCATAGTAATCAAAGCCAAGCTGTCTACACAGTTCAGTGTGAAGGAAATTGCATCTTAATTCTCAACATGAATAGTCCAGAGGAATAATGATTTAGAAGCTCAGCTCCATGTAGAATATAAGTGAGATAAACATAAAGGAGAAACCTGAAAGATGGAGGATAACAACAACATTTCAAAACTCGGGCTTTGAGAACTTGAGTGAGATCTAGCCAAAAGGGTTGGAGCTCGAAATAGTACACAGGGCTGAACAAGGGAAAGGAAAAAAAATAAAATGCTGGAAAACAAGCAAGAAATATGTAGCCTTTCCTATGGCTACTTTTAGAGAAATAAGCAGGTAATAGATTTTCAAGACTGAACATATACTCAGCAATTTCTCATAGGCAGCTATAAAAGTTCAGACTTGTTTCCAAATCCATAATCATTTCCAATTAGCCACATATAGCATTCCAATGTAATCAGAAAAGGAATGAGATCAGCTATAAACGGAGTGTTGTCCTAAGCCAGTAGGAATCGGAACTAAAGTCATGAACTCCTAAACATGGGTCATGATAACCACAGCACCCCTTAAGATTCCAAACAACTAACTATTCAACCATCATATTAATTGTTATAAATATGAATAGATTTTTTAGAGAAAATCAGGTTTGGAATTATATCTTTCCAATAGAAACAATTGTAAGGTATCAGGCAAACCTTTTTTTACTATAGATTATACACCAATGAAGAGGAAACAACTAAAGTATTGGAACTAAAAACTAAACAGGTTTCATCCTAACCTCATAGCCACTAACTTAAAAGGTTAAAATAAGAAATGACACCTATCTTAGTATGTCCTCTTTTTTTGAATGATGCACGTCAATGTGTCCTATAGGTAAAAAAGTAAAAAGTGAATCAAATAAGACAAAGTGAAATGGTGTAAAATGCCTCCATTTATGGGTTTCAATACCATTTCCCTTCTTTAGTTTATAAATATTTAGATTCTTTAAATAACCATGCTTCCACGATAAATTTGAAGTGGCGCTTTAACGAAAAAAGTGACAAAATAATATCTTACTAGTGCAAGAAGTAGCTCTGCTATCTTAATACAGATTCATGTAGCAAGGGGTGGAAAAAACTCAAACAATGAATACAACATAAAGGATGTTACCAAATACTTGAACGTCAAGCAAGTGATTTTTTCATTCCTCACATTTATAATTCGATTTATGCAGGACAAATCCAGCAAGAAAACTTCCAATTAAGTACCAATGAACTCATACCTGCTTCACGGACGGTAGCGATAGCAGGTTTAAGTATATCATCTTCAATATTCTCCCTTATTGCTTTGATAAGGTCATGTTTCGCAATTCTCGATGCCTGGAAGTCACATTATAGAAAGGAATCTAGCTAAATACTTAATGCCAAACTACAATATCAACAGCCAAATTGTATATTTAAAACAATTTACCTTGTAGTCATTATACAGATTTTCTAGTGCTTCCATAGTGGATTGAGGAAGATGCCTTCTCAATACAGAAAGTAGTACTCGGAAAAGCGGGTGGGGACGAGTATTCGCCATGGGCAAACCCTGGAGAACAACAAACCATCGGTTCTTGAAAAGCATATAACGAACAATAAGATGGAAAGAAGCATTAATGAAAATGACATCCAAATCGTACTGCTTGAAAAGGAGGACGTGGAACAGATCTAAGAATTTCTCTCAAAGAACCACCATGAGACTGTAGCAGAACAGTGGAATTCAGAGCGCTTCTTCTCCTCAATAGCTCTGGAGAACAAACTCAAGCAACATTAGGTAACCAGGCAATTTTTTGATAGAATCATACACAATTTGGAGAATACAAAAGGATATTCACAAGCAGGACAAGAAGACTACCTCGTAGATGCTCCGAAAGTGAGAAACTCACGACATATTCAGGGAGAATATGCGTATTCATGCGCATGCTCCACATCACGTAGCATTTAGGATCACCAACATCATCAACCCCGCTATCGAAGCGTTCGTCAGTAGGGCGGAATTGATGAGACCACATCGTTATTTTTTCCATTTTGCCCATTATGACACGGCATAACACCATATAACATTTTTCATCATCATCATCAGGCTCCAATTGAGATGCACTAGAGACAAATAATACCCATTGTGTTCAGCAGACTAATATATGATATTTCCCTCAGTTTACAGATTAAATATGATAGAAACTCTCACTAATAATGCTTTATTTGATTAAGAGAAAAGGGTGCTAAACAGGAAGTCAACATGGTTGTCAATAAGCTGTGTCTATCTTCATTAAAAAGACCAGAAACCTTTTATTATATGTTCTGGTGACCCATTGTTCATCTTAAATAAACTTCTCTACATATTGATAGCTTAATTAAGGGAAATGTTATCAGCACTACTGTATTTTGATGATGGCACTCCACACTTCAATAAAAGTACGGTATGGCCTGCACCATAAGTTGATCCAAACCGTCCACTAGATGGGCCACGGCCTAAATAGGTTGTGCCCCGAAAATCATTTCCATAGGTTGATCCTAACCCTCTGATCTGAATGTTAGAGGCTTGATCATAACCCCCAATAGATCGGAGGGTTAGAATCAATCTATGGAAATGATTTTCTGGGCACAACCTATTTAGGCTGTGGCCCATCTAATGGGCGGTTTGGATCATCCTATGGTGAGGGCCATACCGTACTTTTAATAAAGTGAGCGTGCCCACATCAAAATACAGTAGTGCTGATAACATTTCCCTTAATATATCTTCTATATACGTAATGCACATCTGTATATCCTTGCTTTGTCGGTGAATTAATAAGTTATGAACACGAAGAATTATAATTTATTGATCCACGCAAACCAAACATGTATAAATCTATGTAGAAAAGTAAGAATGCAGCTAAGCAGGTGGTGAATTATGTACATAATTAACCGAGCTAGCCAAACGTGTTTTAAACTTTTTAGAAGCTAAAAATGGGATAGAAACCTTACCAACCACAGCACACAGTATAAAACTATAAATTCAAGTGTTACCTTGCAAATGATAACTCTTCAGGAGAGAGATATATGCCAATGCCATAGCAGTTGCCACCATTTCTGGCTTGAACCTGTCCAAAGCCTTGCAAAACTAATCTCTCTACAACCTTACGAGATGCCCCATGCCAGGCTAACCTAACATTTCCATCCCCACGCCTAGCCTTTGTCATCTCTACATTCCTTTCAAAGGCCTGAAATCGGGCGCTACTCATCGAACTTGCATATGAACAAGAATAGATTTCCTCAACTTTCACCCTTGAATCAATCTTTACCATCCCAGCCAAGAACAGATCCTTGACTGCAATGTAAGACCTATCGCTTTCCGACAACTTTGCTAGAAGCCTACCCATTGAATCCAAAGTGGGTCTCCTACGAGACATTTCGAATTCAGATGACCTCGACAAACAGACCCGTTTCCTTGAGTCTGTTTCACCTAAGCACTCCAAAGCTCGCTTGGAGGATCTAGGACAATCAAAACCACTGTCTCCATCTATAAACGCCTTTGGGAAGAAACATTTCCCATTGACATCAATCCAAGCAACTGAACGTTCACGCCCGGAATTTAAATCAATGAGTATCATTCTAAGAAAATCAACCAAATGAGTGGAACCATCAATTTCCACTACTGTGGACCCATTCCCAGACGCGAAAGCCGTCTTGAGAATTTCGAAAACCTCGGCTGAGAAATCCGTCCAGCCATCGTTCAACAAGAACATGAGCCTTGCCGGAACGGCGCTCTTCTCATAGTTTTGCCGGTTCTGCAGAAATGCCAAGCAGCTGGAGGGAAGACATTGGCCGGCATTCCGGTCAGGCTGCCGGGACGGTCCTGCGGAGGCAATAGTTACAGATTTGCCCCCGCCAGGCGCCACCTCAGCTGCATTGGCACTGCCATTATTTGAAGTGGCAGGAACGTAATTTTCAGCTTGGCCCTCCATGTCAGATTAATACAGTAAAAAGTAAAGAGAGAGAGAGGGAGAGAGAATAAAGGTGGAAAAAACAAGAAAACTAGGGTTTGAGAATTATCGGAAGAATATTCTCTACAGATGAAAACTAGATCAAAAGATTTCGAATCTGCAGAAGAAAAATCAGCTGAGAAGACTCAAAATCAGATTAAACTAAAAAAAAACAGTTCTTTTTCTAGTTAAAACAAATAAAATACTAGATTTTTAGTATTGCTTTCTTTTCTTCTGGATTACAGGCTTCAAAAATTAACAGAACGGGATTCCACGTTCTTCCTGAAGCTGAAATCACCAGATATTTTGTTACTAAGAACAAACAAGAAAGCACTATCAGAAACCCTAGAAGATAAAACACAGAGAGAGAGAGAGAGAGAGACAGAGAGAGAGAGAGAGAGAGAGATGAAAGCTATTGAAGAATGGTTGCTTCAGAAGTTGTTCTTCTTCTACCTTCTCCTTGGCCTGAGACCACCCTTATATAGTAGAATGCTTATCAAAACGACCCATTCGTTTTACAAAATTACGGATCTTACCAGGCCACTTTCATTTGTATTAGAAGATACTGCTGACGTTGGAGAAAGCACGTGATTTTCTATTATTGGCAGTAGGACGAAACCGCCCTTGTGGAAATCTCCAAAATATCCTTTGCGGTATTTTTCAATTTTTTTTTTGTTTTTTATGGCATGTTAGCAACAATGATTTGCTAGGATTTCGCAGATGGTCTGTTGCATCTGATACTCGCCGCCTAGTGAATGAAGACAAAATCAGCTGAAAAGTGAGCCTCTGTGGCTGCTGTTAGATGCAACAGACCATCCACAAAATGCATTCTGCGATGGACACTAGCAAACCCCCCTCACTCAACACTTGATTTTTTTTTCATGGTTGCCAAACGTTTGGCTACCATGAATTTGTTTTCATGATAAGTGGAGATAAAAAGAAAACTCATCAGATTTTGAGTAGAGTATTTTGTTTCCTGATTTTTTGTCACTTCCCCTCACCGGAGACACTAGCTAGCATCTTGTTTTTTTATTTCCTGATTTTTTACCCACTTCCCCCTCATCTACACTTGGATACACTCGATTTATCATGAAAAAAGATTAAATGGTAGCCAAATGTGCCCTAAATGTAAAAGGAGACTTACTAATAAATTGGCAAAGCTCATATTAAAAAAATACCAAAATTTTCTTGTTTTAATAAGAAATTCATTGGAACATCCCAACTTTATTTATTTGTGAAAATGAATAAAATGCTCCTTGTTGTAGACATTTTACAGTGGTTATTTGCGCCATAAAAACAATAATTAGGGGCGATTTTTGTCATCGGAGGAATAATTTGGTAAAATTAAAAGGCTTACCGAAGATTCATTCGAAGTTTGAAATATGCACGTGTCGATAATTCACTATTAGAACAAATATAGTTAAAGCATCCCACATTTTGGCGAAGGTATCGAGATCACAAATGAACCTTTTTTTCGATAACCAAACTATGGCTACGTGGACCTTGATCAAATCCATCAACAAATTCCGTGGTTATAATATATTAGTGACATTCAGACTAGCATATTAAACAATTGGTATCATGTTCATAAATCTTCGATCGATTTTATTTCAAAAGATACACGCGTCGATAATTCCCCATTTCTTGGAACAGTTACAGTTATAGTAAACGCATCCGACATTTTGACGAAGTATCAAGATCACAAATGAACCTTTTTTCCGATAACCTAATTATGGCCACGTGGACCTTGATCAAATCCATGGATAAATTATGTGGTCATAATCTATTGCTAGTGACATTCACGCCAGCATTCAAACAAAGGGTATCATGTTTAAAATCATCGAAAGAGCAATTATGGTTATGTCGGTCATCATTCGATCTATCGACGAGTTATAATTCAAACAATCAATAATGTAGGATTCATGCAAATATTCTAGAGAAAGTGTCATGACTATATATAAAGTTCTTTCTATGAATAAGACAATTAGGATGAAGTCGACCTTGTTCGAATCTATCAACAAATTATGGGGAAACATAAGATCGCGAGCGATATTCATGCAATTAAAATTAAATAAGGATCTTGTGGAAATCTATAAACAAATTATGGGGAAACAAATAGCTTAGCTTCCTCTAAAAACAATTAACATATGATCAATGTTTAAATTTTTACTACACGATGTTATTTTTTCTTTTTTGGAGGCGAGGGCGGGGGCAATTGTGTCAAACAAAAATTTTCACAGGGTTGTGGCGGTCCTCCAAGTGATGTGGCGTTCAAGTAATTTCTCTCAACTTGGAGGGTTGCTTTACACCGCTACATTAACGCATGGGCTAATGATGAAAAAAAACTTTTTACCCAAGTTATACCTTTTATAGAGCCGTTATACCTACGTGTAATCCAAATCCTAAGAAATCATTATGCAAATGTCAATTGTTCCAAAAGTGCCCCTGTACTTTTAACAAAGTTCCGGACACAACCCTAATTTAGGGATAATGACAAAATAACAAGGAAATGATTTCAGCACTCCAACGTTTTGATAAAGATGCGCGAAGCATCAAGTCGTTTAGCTTTCTGACAGCACTTTAAATACTAAACGACAAGATGCTGCGCGCATCTTATCAAACCATTGCAGAGTTGATATCATTTCCCAATCATAAATTTGTTAATTATAACTAATCTTGAATAGAGGAATGTTAAACTGAAGGGTGTCCTTGCAAAAACCCGACCCCAATGGCGCTCCATTGGATCCACGCTCACCAAATTGTATTTACCATTACTATAATTTTGTATTTTAAGTGTCGTAATAAATGTGATTAGATGATGTGGATCCAATGGCACACCGTACGGCTTTGTTTTTGTCGGGCGCTGTTCAAGTTCACATTCCTCACTTGATTAATCTTAAATAATAAAAATAGAAATTATATGCGGGCAATTACACTTGCGGTGCAATTTGAGTCTTGTTGGGTTCAGCCTTCGTTTTAAAAAAATGAATTGGAATAAACCTGAACCTAGCCCTATTTTCCGATTTTATGGTAAAAGATCAACCCGAATTTCCAAAAATCGGCCTGATCGGCACCCATCTGTTTCACAGGTCGTGACAAAGGAATTTAACCTTTAAATGTCTTTAAGTTTGCAAAAAAGTGGATTTCAAGATTGTTTGTATGCTTGGGTGTCTAATTGTTGCATTGAAACCAACTCTACATATAAGTAAAAACTTAAGATATCAAATGATCATAAGATTCAACATTTTCGGTTTGTTATAACTTTATTTTATTCAATTAAAATGACAATGTTTAATTTCATACAAGTAAGAAGACAGTGATATCCAACTAATTTGGGACAAAGGCTTAGTTGATTTGAGCTGAGTTGAGTTGAAGAAGACAATGATATAACATTTTAAATAAAAATCCAACATTTTAGTACAGATTTTAATTTACGATGAAATTAATGGGGTACGACATAGGTACCACCCTTGATGTTTGATCCAACAACGACAGACTCTTATAAAGTCGGTTGTATTTGATGATATATCACGGCGAAAATCTTATAAAGCTCTTAATTTACAAAGAGTCCTTTTTTTTTTTTTTTGTGGGCATTAAAAAGGTGATTAGCTTAATGGGGGGAGTATTGGATGCCTTTGAAACTTTAGGGTGGAATCGTGGCTTAGGTGTGAAGGCAATATTCTTGGCCTTTTAAGGTATGTTGCAATAATGAAATACACTATGGATTACTAAGCTAAGAGGTGCTACAAAGATATGGAAGAATCGTTCAAGATAATGAGAAGATAAGGATGCATTCAAATTTAGGGTGAGATACCTCGAAACTAACTTTTGGTGAATGCATGCAAAAATGCATACATGCGCATGGGTTCTATGAATAAGGACACACACAGCGAGTAATCCGAGAGGAGATTTCATAGGGTGCTTAGGCGCCGAGTTCAGTATATTTTCCAAAAAAGTACTGCAGGGCCACTTTACAGGATGATCCAAGCCGTTCATTTGTTAGGCCCCAACTTAAATAGGCTGTAAAATCCCTACAGATCGTGGGGTTAACATCATCCAATAGAAATGATTTTCGACATATCGGAGGGTTAGGATCATCCTATGAAAATGATAGTTTTGGTATTTAAGTTGTGGGCCAACAAATGAACGGTTTGGGTCATCCAAAGTGGGCCTACAGTACTTTTTGAAAATAGTGGACTTAATGGGCAGACATCATTCGAAATCTCGCCAAAAAATATGATGTGTTTGTTGGTGTACGTAGAGGTGTCAATGGACCTAGAGGGTTTGATGGATCCAGCGGATTGAATGTTAATGAACTTGATTTGGGCACAACATCTGGATCCGAATGTGTCCATTGGATCCATATTGTAAGGGCATAGTATTTGGATCCGAACCGTATATTAGATCCGTATTTTGAGATCCAAAATTATTTCGGATCAGATCCATGCAGACCCAGACCTAGAAGTAACCTCAAGATATTATGAAGCATCCTAAATTCGAATGGAAGGCCCTAATGTACGGAAATTTTGTTCATATCTCCGTTCAATTATAGTGCAACGGAAAAACAAGAATTGCAAGAATGAACAAAACTAACTATTCAAAACTTCATTCACGGTTCTTTTGTGAAACCGTAAGAAGAAGAAGAAATAATATTAGTCTCCAAAAATGTATTCAAGAAATAATACAAAAGTCAAGGATGCTTTTAAACCTCCCAAAGGAAGAGTCCAAGAAATCTCTATTACTAAATACAAAATACCAAAAGAGTAATCTATTTAGTTGTTTAATCTAACTAAAGTTTCCAATGCTTTAAAATACCTAAAGAGTAGTATCCTACGTATCCTAGTTGCTAAATTTAAAGATGGCAGGTAGGAGGAAACACAATCTTTCATATATGTAGATTGTCGGATAACTCTCTTATGTGAGAGATCATCGAGATATGAAAAGATGCGGTTGCATCAGACTCCTCGGGTTAGAGAAAATCCGTCATCCGATTTGACTCTTTCAAGAGTTCAAATTCTTATTAAATTTCGCCGACATCATTTTCCCTTTATTCAGAAAAACTCGTCCTTAAGTATTGCAGCGTCAAAGAATGCTAATCATCTGAAACTCTAGAGTATCAAACTCTTCTACATAATCTCTAGGACGAAAGGATAATCTTTCTTGATCTTGAACCGGCTTAAATTCATAAACATCCATTGTAGGCTTCAATGTATGATCTCATTTAGTCTTGGTCTCGGTGCTGCAGCTACAATCGTTTTACATTCGAAAACTAGGGAAGTTTGTCTTGTAGATGCCAGTTTCATAATCAGAGGAGCAAGCAGAAAGGAAAAAAATCGATGGATAAAAATTGAGGAAGAAATCAAATTGGTATTTCGCCATTTACCCTCCACTTCAATCTCCATCTCGTCAAATCCAATTTCTTTTGATTCTTCGTTCGTAGTTTCATAGCACAAAACAACTATCTCTTGTGTCAACCCATCCTTGCAACTTTCACTATCAATGATAAGATTATTCATAGTACGTGGAGTAACCAACGCCTCGTCGCGATTCCAAGTGATCTTATCACCCTCATCATCGTTGTAGTCGGCAAAAATACTTGTTCAATAAGAACCTTTGATTAAACCAACTCGTCAAATTCTTTCACAAATTTACGTGCCCTTGGTTTGAGCACCCTGTCACTACATGATCGAAACTCAAACACATTAATATCACGGTAGGGCTGATTAGGACTTGTCCGGTCAAGAACATCCTTTTCACCCGGGTCACCTTGTGGAGCACGACGATAAAAATGATTAACATCCTCCGAGATGAGACAATTGTCATCGCGACTCAGAGTTCGAAATATGCTAGATGTTCCGTAAGTTGTTGAACTTGCATCCTTAATTCTTCGACTTCATCGATTTGGTGATCTTGATGAGGATCCTCCATACGAACACCTCGATCATGTCCACGATTGTTTGCTATGGTAGTCACCTCTTCATGACTAATGCCAAGAATCAATCTGAGCTATGATACCATATTAGTGCTATGGAGAAAGAAGAATTGCAAGAATGAACAAAACCCAATATTTAGAACTTCATTCACGGTTCTTTTGTGAAACCGTAACAATAAGAAGAAAAAATAAGAAACCCAATATTCAAAACTTCATTCACGGTTCTTTTGCCAAACCGTAACAAGAACAAGAAATAATATTAGTTTCCAAAAAACGTATTTAAGAAAATTCCCCCGATACAAAAGTCAAATTCGATCCCCCGATACAAAAGTCACATATGCTTTTCAACCCCTCAAAGGAAGAGTCCAAAAAATCTCTATTACTATATATAAAAAACCAAAAACATTATCTATTTACTTTTCTAATCTAACTAAAGTTTCCAATGACTTCTAAATACCTAAAAAGTAGTATCCTATGTATCCTACTTGCTAAATTCAAAGTTTGCAGGTAGGAGGAAACACAATCTTACATATATGTAGATTGCCAGATAAATCTCTTATGAGAGATATTCGGGATATGAAAAGATGTGGGCACATCAAATTATGTCAATTATTTTTCGTTGTTTTGTTTTATGACAGTTTTTCCCTTTCTTGAGTTCTTCTCCTCTTCTCTTTCCAAAACTTGTCCTAATTATGTACAAAGTAAGTATAAGCGAGGACACTACAATTGGATGGTCCGATCAAAATAAACTTAAATCCCAATTATGGCAAATCAAGAGGGGGTGAGGTGAAATGGGTTTTATAAAACTTTTGCCCTTGTTAGTAAAAATTAAAACCCGTTGGAAAAATTAAAACTTTAAATGCAATAAAGCTAAAACTAACAATGCACAAACAAAAGATAAAAGTAGAGATAAGTCTACTTTGAGGCCTACTCCACTACACTAAGAACTTCTTGATGGATTTAATAAACCAATTCCCTTAACGAAGAGGAATCAACCCAATTACAATCCGGAGAAAGCTCCGTGTCTCCCACACTTGCTTGTGGAGATGGATCTGCATCTCCACCAACACTCGCCCAATTACAATCTTGAAGATTGAAGAAGAAAACAAAAATCCCTTCTAAGAGGGTTACAATGTGCAAAAAAGATCTACAATGAAAGCTCCTACATCCAATCTTGCTCAAAGAGTAATGATGCAAAAACAAATTATTCTCACTGTTAGGGTATTCAAATCAAGTTCAAGAGTGTTCTAGATATCTTAGATAGGTTAGGGAACCCCTATATATAGTTAGAACTCAAAACTAACCGTTTTAGGGGCATTTTCACAATTTTTGTGAAGTCCCCAAAACTAGCTATTAGAGCCTCAATGACTATAATTTTCAAACAGAGCCGATCGACCGGGCTGGCGGTCAACCACAATCAAGTTATTGGACCATTTTTTATTTTGGACAAAATCCAAGCGGTGGTCGACCGGACCAGTTCTTTTTTGCATGTCTATAGCCATTTGTTGTTCAACTTTTGGGTGTGTTCTCTAAGGCTTGTCCCACATATTTTATCATGTTTTGGGACCCTATTGGACCATGTTTGAACCTTGTTAGAGTGCCTCTAAGAACTCTAGAGGAAGAAAGAATTTTTACATTCTAAAATAAACTTAAAGTGTTAAATCTTCAATGTCTTCAATCACTTCAAGTCCTTCCTTTTGCTTGGATCTTCTAGGCTACTTGAACAAGCTTGATTTTCCATGAAAGTTCCTAACCTTGTTACCAAGCTCCTTGATTCATGTGGTTGAATGAAATGATCTCCTTTACATGCACTTGATCCCAAGCGCCTTGATTCATACGGTTGAATGAAATGATCTCCTTTACATGTACTAAACCATAAGACACATTAGAATTAACAACATAAATAACTTGTGATTGGAATCATCAAAACATAGAAGATTGCCAAGGTGTGAAACATTAGGCTTACATAAACCATGACCTAGACTCAGGAATTACGATCCAAAAAACTTAGTGAAAAGTATTTGACCAGTAAGAGATCCAAACGGACCATGACCAATACATATGTGGATCTGATCTAGAGTGGATTCGTTGACACGCCTAGGTGTATGTGTATGTATATTACTCGTATTAAAATGATACTTCAGTTCCCCTTTTCTAACATTTTCACCCACTTTTGTTTATCGTTTAGGCTCCATTTCTTACGGCATAAATTGGGCATAAAAAATTTATGCCCACTTTTGAACTTAAAAAAGAACAGTTTGCATTTCCACCTCTTTTAGCAAAAGCATTGGCACACGCCTCGTACACAATTGGAGTTCATTAACAATATATTGAGCAATAAAAGAGAAGCTAAGGGTAAGAAAAAGGAGCCAGATTTTCCTTTTTTTTTTATTCGAAGAATCAGAACCAAGAATTTGTAGTGTCTATTACTACGCCAGGATGAACAAAATAGAGATTTTTTTATTTTTTCTCTCAATTTTCTCCTCCACTGACTCTCTCTCTCCAACGTGGATAGCCATTGCTTGCACCAACACCACCCCTTCTTCCACTGTCCCACATCTCCCAAAAATCCTCTTCCTCTTCCACTAAGCAAGGCCCTCTTCCTCCATCCCACCATGCATAATTCTAAGCCGCATACAGAACTCTCTCTCTCTCTCTCTCTCTCTCTCTCTATATATATATATATATATATATATATATATATATATATATATATATATATATAACACACGGGCACGCGCTTGAGAACCCTTCCTCTCTCTCTCGCGTGCAACCATACCCTTGCCACCGATACTGCCACAACACCTATATATATATATATATATATATATATATATATAACACACGGGCACGCGCTTGAGAACCCTTCCTCTCTCTCTCGCGTGCAACCATACCCTTGCCACCGATACTGCCACAACACCCCGCCTTGACTGTCTAATCGATAAAACCCCCTCTCTCGCATACTCTCTCTCTCTCTCTCTCTCTCTCTCTCTCTCTCTCTCTCTCTCTCTCTCTCTCTCACACACACACACACACACACACAACGAACAACAGCATAGAAAACAAAATATTTGCTAAGTATCAAAACTTACATGGATAAGGTTTTAATAGTTAAAAGGAAATATTACATTATAAGATTTTAAACAATCATACCACGCAAGTTTTCTATTTATATTGACAACATCAAAGCTTCTTCTTTGAATTTATCCAATAAACATGATAAATTAGTTTGGGTCCTTAAGAACTCAGGTCAATTTAATATTAGCTGCATGGAATATGGTGAGGAGCAAGTTTTTTTTTCCATTTAAAAAAAAAATATTAGCTGCATGGGATATGGTAAGGAGCAAGTTTCCAAAGAAAAGATGGCCAAATTATATTTGGAAGGATCTTCCTCTTAAATCAGTTGTTTTATATGGAAATTTTTTGTGAAGGTTGTTCCGGTGGGATAGCACACTCAAGGACATATTCATTCCCACGCCATCTATGTGCACATGTTGCGCTGTGCCTAAGGAAGAAGAGTTGAATCATGTTTTTTATTGAGAGTGATTTGGCAAATTTTCTATGGGTTCATTTTGCGAACATTCTACAAGTTCCAATTATACGCAACCAGTCTATATATGCCAGGATTTTGCAATGGTTTGAAATTTCAAAGATGAAAAGAAATTCAGATTATGGTTTTACCTTAAAAGTCATCCCATCCCTAATAACTTGGGAGATTTGGAGGGAGAGATGTAAATGACGTATGGAGGGAATTGCCAAGCCTATTGATGTAATCATTGGCGATATATTGATATGGTACGTAAAATGTTATGTAAATCCTTCACGCCCTCCCTAGAGTGTTTTCATTGGGAATGTTGGGCATTGAGTGCTGTAGGGATTATTCATAAAAAGGTAAATTTTCCCAAGATGTTGAAAGTGGTGTGGGTTAAAGCGAGTCGAGGAGAGGTAAAGCTAAATATTGATAGTGCATCTAAAGGGAATCCCGGAAATTTTGGTGGTGGCAGAGTTAATAGAAATTATATGGGTAAGATGATCTTTGCCTGTTTCACATTATTATGATGTTGGCACTAGCTTACAAGCGGAAGCGAGAAGTATGCTTGATGGACTTAGGTATTGCAAGGCCCTGGGAGTTTCTAAAGTTTGGCTTGAATTAGATTGTAAAGTGCTAGTAGATTTGTTAATACCAAGAAGGATCCACCATTGTCTATTATACATTACTGGCAGGAACTTCAAGATCTTCTTCTAGATATTAAGCCAATGATACTGCTGACATTAGAAAGCATGCGATTTTCTATTATTGGCAGTCGGACCAAACCGACCTTGTAAGAAACATTTTATAGTGGTTATTTGTGCCAATAAAACAATTACCTAGGCCATGTCTGGCTGCCAGGAACTTTGAAATATACACGTGTTGATAATTCACTCTTAGAACAAATATAGTTAAAGCATCCGATGCTTTGGCGAAGGTATCGAGATCACAAATGAATCTTTTTTCCGATAGCCGAACTATGGCTATGTGGACCTTCATCAAATCCGCCAACAAATTATGTGGTTGTAATCTATTGCTAGTGACATTCACACTAGCATTCAAATATATGGTATTATGTTCATAAATCTTTGATTGATTTTTATTTCAAAATATTGGAACAGTTACAGTTATAGTAAAAAGCATCCAACATTTTGACGAATGTAACAGGATCGATCACAAATGAACCTTTTTCGATAACTTAAGTATATATGTCCACATGGACCTTGATTAAAAATGAATAAATTACGTGGTTATAATCTATTGTGCTAGCGACCTTCACACTAGCATTCAAACAAGGGGCATTATGGTTATGTGGATCATCATTCGATCTATCAACGAATTATAATTCCAAGAATCAATAGTGGCATTCATGCAAACATTCTAGAGAGAAAGTGATGTGAATATATATAAAGTTTTTTCTACGAATAAGACAATTAGGGTTAAGTAGACCTCATTCGGATCTATCGACAGATTGGACATCAACATGAGTCCAAATTTACGAGCTGGAGTTGCACCCTCCATCATTTTTCGGGGGTGAGCTGAAACTAGGGTGGTTGCACCATGTCCATATTCCTCACTATCTATCCACAAGCCAAATAGCTCGCTTGCAGTTGGGTGATGTGGATCCAATAGGGCGCCCTTGTGGTTAGGTTTTGCAATGGCGCTCTTTAGTTTTTCATCCAGTAAAAATATTTTACATTTGATCATAACTTTGTTTTAATTTTAACTGCACAATTTAGAGAGAGAGAGAGAGAGAGCAATTGAATCCTACTAAAATTTTCATTACATTGTGGCAGTCCTCAAAACGACATGGCATTGTTGTAATTTATTTGAACTTGGAGGCTTTTGGGATTGCTTTACACCGACTCCAGTAACGCACGGGGTAAGGACGAACAAATAAACTTGTTACCCAAGTTCTTCCTTTTATTATCCCCAACTGTAATCCAAATCCTAAGATAACATAATGCAAATGCCAAAGGTTCCAAAAGTACCCATGCCCTTTCAACAAAAATCCAGACATAATCCTACTACAGGGATCAATGACAAAATTAAAAGGGAAATGATATTTACGCCCCTTTTTATCACAAGGGACACCCCGTGCTAGTGTACGTTGCAATCAAACCCACTAAATTTTTCTGACATCAAGTACAATAGCCCCCCTTCTGTCATTGATACACTAACGCTGGGTGTCCCTGGTGATCAAAAGGGGTGTAAATATCACTTCCCAATAAAAAAATGTGTTAATTTCAAGATTGTTTGTATGCTTGTGTGTCTAATTGTTGTATTGAAACCGACTATGCGCATACATAAAAAATTAAGATATCAAATGATCATAAGATTTCAAGATTTTTGGCTCGTTATAAATTAATTTTATTCAACTAGAAAAACCATGCTTAATTTCATTCAATTAAAATGACAATGATATATCGTTTTAATTAAAAATCAACATTTTAGTATAGACTTTAATTTACAATGAAATTATTAGGGTACTACATAGGTACCGCCCTTGATATTTGATCCAACGACGGCCTGTTATAAAGTCGGTTCTATTTGATGTAATATTCCGACGAAAATCTTATAAAAGCTCTTAATTTACAAAGACTCCCTTTTTTGGTTTTGTGGGCATTTAAAAGGTGATTAGCTTAGTGCGGGGAGTATTTGGATGCCAAAGGGTTGAATCGAGGCTTAGGTGGGAAGGCAATATTCATGGCCTTCTAAGGTATGTTGCAATAATGAAATACACCATGGATTAATAAGCTTAGGCGTGCTACAAAGATATGGAAGAATCGTTTATGATAGTGAGAGGATAAGGATGCATTCAAATTTAGGTTTTGACATCTTGAGCTTACATTTGGTGAATGCATGCAAATGCAGACATGGGCATGCATCCTATGAACAAGGACACGCGAGCTAGTAATCCGAGAGCATGCTAAAAAGGACATTTTATAGGGTGTGTACAGGTCAAGTCTGATATTTTTTCCAAAAAGTACTGTGGGCAATGTGCCGGCAAATGATGGGCCAATGTAGGCTCAAGCTAGTGGGAGGGGCCAGACGCAAATGCGCAGAAATTCTACAAATTATTAAACGCTGCCGAACACGAATTATACCGAAGCAGCAAGTTCACTAAATTATCCTTCGTTGTTCGGCTTTTTCACATAAAGTGTCTCAATGGATGGAGTAATAAATCTTTCACCATGTTACTTGAGTTGTTGAAAGAGGCACTTCCTGAGGGTGAATCGTTGCCAACGTCATTTTATGATATGAAGAAGATAATAAGAGATTTGGGACTTCACTACGATAAAATAGATGCATGCCCCAATGATTGTATGTTGTATTGGAAGGAAGACGCCAAAGAGTCTATATGTCGCATGTGTGGGGCTTCCAAGTGGAAAACAGATGCACTACATCCGGATGATGAAAGAACTCAGACCTCTAAAATGGACCCAAAAATTTCTACAAGGATTTTGCGTCACTTCCCACTGAAACCAAGGTTGCACATGCTATACATGTCAAATAAAACAGCTTCTTTCATGGTAGCAATGTATGTCTATAATTTTTTTCATTTAATAGATCTATTTGTTCAGTTGTTCCTTCATGTATCTATCTTGTTTTTTAGTTTGGCATCCGACGATCTTACTCCACAACAGCATGTACCCCCCCCACTAGCAGCCAAGGAGATGAGCTTCTGGTAAGAGCGGAATAAATGTTGTGACTTTTAATCTATATCATATGGCAAAATGTGACTTATTAAATAACATATGATTTTATTTCTAATTATTTACTTTTTCTAAGGTTACATTATTGAGCACTCGACGAGAGACGGTCAAAGTTGCGCGTGGTATTCATATGAGTGTCAATCCATCACATGTAGTTGATGACGGGCCATTAGGGCAGTTTTTTACCGGGGTTCAGATCTCGATCGCAGTTGTTTCAGATGAGCCTCTAGTAAGACCGTCTGAATTCTTCACGTGTATAGGAGACGCGGTAGGAGCACCAATCGCTTGGCCGTCCTACCTAGTAAGCAAATGATATATAATACATGAATTTATTGGTGCTTGATGATATTTTTATTGACAAGTATACTAATTTTTGTCAATACTTTTGCGTTTCATTTGTTTTTAGGTAAAATCAGGAGGGATTCTTTGAGCCGCCTTATGTTTGTGGCTTCCCTTGCACTTAATTAGTTTTTTGATACATTGTATTACACTTCCTCATCTTATTGTCGTAGAACTTTTTTGCTTTTTGTATATGTTTGATGTGGAGGATGGTGATGGTAATGGTGATGGTGGGGGAGGTGGTGATGGTGATGGTGATGGTGATCCTTTCCACTAAACACTCTATCTTTTTTTTGTAAAATTCTACCATTCTATTAGTTTGGGAAGATATGCTTATGATCCTGTAAATGAACTTATATTTCCTGTTTGGTTCAGAAATGAAACATGGATCTTTGATGACTACAAATTCATCATGGCTTTATCGTGATGGCTGGTTTGCACTTGGCTCCGCTGCACTAAAGGTAAAACATTTGTTCTTTTTTCCTGAGATTGCTTCTAAAACAGCTCTCAATTTCATTGGCATTATCAAAGAGTGTGCTAACCTTTAATTCAAGTTCAAGTTTTCTGATATATTGAAATTGATGTTCTGTTGAATTGCTCCATCAATAAGCACTTTGAAGATATATTAGAACTTTTGGTTTACTGCCTAAGTTATTTATGTCCCCATTTTTTTGGGTTTTGGAAATTGATGTACTCTGTGCCCAAAAATTTAGAGTTCTTTGGGTGCATCTATAGACGGTTTACAAGTTAAATATGATATTTTGCAAATAACAGTTACAACAGTTGTATAAATGATACCAGTAAAAATAAAAGCTGTAGAAATGATTAGTTAATGGCTTCCAATTGTGCATTACGTCTTTTAGAGATTATTATTCTAGAGGCTACCATGTGACATTGCTTCAAAATGAAAACTTTCCCCTTCCTACCAAAATTAGGGTTAGGATTTTCAATGTTATTGAAAACATGTCTGTGTTATGAAGATGCATGATGTTTGTGCTTTTAATTTTTTTGTTGTCATTGCATTGTGTGAAAGCACAACAAAAATTACTTATGATGGTTCGTTGTCATCGCATTGTGTGACTATGTCCATGGCCGAAGGCTATCCAATAGGCGGAGATTACGAAGTACAACACACCCAAAAGGTGGTCTTTAGGTCTTTCTGTCTTTCTTGCCTTTTTTCAGCAACATAAGATTTTGATATGATTATAATGTGTTAAATGCAACTTTCTTGCCTTTGTTCAGCAGACACACTTTATAAAGGGGGAATTAACATGTCAATCGCCGATCATTTTAAAGCCTCAACAAGAGTACTTGGGTTCATTTTAGAAACCCACTTCACAAACTATTTGTTGCTGTTTGGGGAAACTAAACAACAAATATGTAAGTTTCAATGCCGACATGTATATTCGAATGTCTAAAAGGCCATATGTTTTGAATGATCAGAGAATAATTAGAAAAATGTTAAATATGGGCATTGGGTTCTCTTGGGTTTTGCAAATTATGGTCGGCATTTTCTTTACAATATGTCACTATGTAGAACATAGTGTTCGATAGTTTGTCTTTTGTTCTCCCTTATCTTTTTTTTATTTCTTCTTTGTGTCAGTCCTTAACCCCTTTTGACTCCTTTCTCTTCCCCTATTTAATTAAGTTTTGAATGTCAGGTGTTTCATTCTTAGCCTTATTATTTTTCCTTCATAGCCTTAGGTGTCCTAACTATAGCTTAGATCTATTGGTATAATTGAGTAATGTAAAATTTGTTAGAGTAATTAGGTCAAGCAAGAGGTTGCTTGAAGCATTACACCCAAGGTATGTAATTTGGAATACCAAGTTTGTTGCCTCCAGCCCCTATATATAGAGATACACTAGGGTTTTAATAGGTTAGTGGGCTCTAGCCCAAATAGGCCCACTACACCGGTTCATTATCTTATTGGGCTTATATTAGAACATACATGGGTTATATTATATACTCAACAATCTCCTCCTATGTTCTACATATAGCACAATCCAATAGATAGTTAATGTGATGTCCAAACAAAATTATTGAATCATCCATATCATCATATCAATAAAGATTTGTAATCCAACTGAAAACAAAATACTTTAAAGAATAACCAAGAGTTTTAGAAATAATCTAAACTCAAACATAAGCAGTTTCATATGTAGGTGAACTATTTAATCAACTGAAAACAAAATACTTTAAAGAATAACCAAGAGTTTTAGAAATAATCTAAACTCAAACATAAGCAGTTTCATATGTAGGTGAACTATTTAATCAACTGAAAAGAAAATAATAGTTCTCACTGCTCTATAAGGATTCACTCATCAAGTAAGTCATCCTCATCAAGATCCAAATTGAGGCAATCTCCTCCATTTTCACCAATTCCTGTAAATTATCAAATATGAATTTCATTAAAAATGAATCCAATCATTTGTGTATTTTACTAAAAGTATCTAGTTCTACCAGAAGAACTTAGTACAATTTCATAATGGCTGAAAAAATAAATATCAATATCAATAAGCATTAATGTCAAGTTTCAATCAAGAACAAGACCTAAACAGTTTCTTTTTACAAAGAACCATTCCATGTTTCCATTTGAAATGTTACAGGCATCATATCCAAATTGAGTTAAGCTGTATTATCAAGTTTGGAATGAAACAACCTTTCCCAAGAAGGACATGTCATCAAATGTGGAATGACATAAAGACAACTGTAAACATCATTGAAACATATCAAGTGCTTATCTTGGCCAAGATAGGGAGATTCGAAAAATTCAAAATAATATGAATGTAGGTTAAGACACGTCTACACAGTCTTTAACCCCATCTCCCCCACAGTTTTGAATATTCGATCTTTGTTCAGTCCCTTCGTAAGAGCATCGGCCATATTATCCTTCGATCTCACATCAACCAAAGTGATAATACCTCGTTCTAGAAGATAATTCAGCGTGGCATGTTTCAGCCTGACATGTCTCCTCTTACCATTAAAGAGTGAGTTTTTCACAATCGTAATTGTAGCTTGATTATCACAGAACAAACTTAAAGAGTTAATCTTTAAATGGGTCAATGGAATGTCCAGGATTAGATCTCTTATCCACTTTGCTTCATCTCATGTAGAAGCTAAAGCATAAAGTTCTGATTCCATAGATGACAAAGCAATACAAGTCTGTCTCTTTGACTTCCATGCAACAGCGGCTCCACCCAGTGTAAAAACATAACCACTGGTAGATTTACTGTCTCCTAATTCTGAGCCCCAAGATGCATCAGAATATCCTTCCAGGATAGGAGGATGGTCATTATAACATAGAGCATATCCTTGAGTACCCTTAAGGTATCTCATCAGCCTCATAAGGGCATCCCAGTGCTCATGGCCAGGATTACTAGTGAAACGACTCAGCATGCCAATTGTAAAGGCTATGTCTAGCCTAGTGCAACTCATAGCATACATGAGACAAAAGTGTGCCCTCTTTTTTTAGTCAAAGCTGGTGTTGGATTAGTAGAATTTCCCAAAGAGAAAGAATGGACAAAAAATGTTGAGAGGATATCTCTAATGAAAAACAAAATTGAACTTCTTTCTGGTCAACCTCATTGCCCGAGACTCTCTACCTTGTTCTTGCAAGAAAATTTCCTCTTACGAAACATTACAAATTCCTTCTTTGCTCATATGAACAACCTTCGAGTTCTCGACCTGTCTAATACTGGGATCATGTCATTGCCAGGGTCACTTTCCGACTTGGAGAACCTTCATGTACTGCTATTGCGTTCCAATCCATTAAAGGTGGTGCCATCACTATCAAAGCTCAAGGAACTGAGGATATTGGACCTTTTTGGGACTCACATCGAAGAACTGCCTCTAGGGATGGAAGTGTTGCTTCATCTAAGACACCTTGACCTCTCTTTGACACGTTTGTGAATGTTTCCTACAGGTATAATACCCAATCTCTGTCTTTTGGAAAACTTCTCTACATACAATAGCTCATGGGAATGGTCGTTGAATAGGGGTGATATGGATGTAGTAATTAAGGAGATAACAGAGTTGAAAAGATTGACTAATCTCCATATCTCGTTTACGGATTTGCCTACCTTCCTAAATTATAACAAGTCTGGGCATTGGCGAGTCTTGAAAATCTTCTATTGTACAATAAGAGGATCATCACCATATCTTTCTCATTTGTATCTCTCTCAGAATTTTATAGAAATTTGGAACTGTGATGTTGTTGGCATAGGGAGCTCTCTCTTGCTCCCAGACAACACTCTGAAAGTGATGTTTCTAGAATGCCACGGTATCATCCGACTGTCTCAATTGTCATTCTTAGCAAATCTGAGGGCGTTGAAAGTATGTGTCATCAGTGGATGCAATGGGTTGGTGTGCATTTTAAAGGCAGAAGAGAACACCATACCTGCCTTAGAGACATTAGATCTTGATGACCTTCCCAACTTAAGGGCCATCTACAAGGGAGTTCCGGCACATTGAACCTTTGGAAGCCTAAGGATCTTGAGCATTAAGTATTGTGATAATTTGAAGAATTTGTTTGGGGTTGGGTTGTTGCAGCATCTCCAAAACCTTGAAGTGACACAAGTTTGGAACTGTAATTTGGAAGATGTGGTAGTTGGAGATCAAGATAATACTCCCATTACTCTTCCAAGGTTGAGGAAGATAGACTTGAAATTTTTACCAGAATTGAAGAGTATTTGTAGGATGATGTTTATTTGCTGTTCTGTAGAGACTATCTCTGTATGTAAATGTCCTAAACTGACGAAGCTCCCTCTCTCTGTCAACAACCTACCGCAGGCTCTCAAATCGATCATAGGAAGTATTGAGTGGTGGGATGCATTGGAGTGGGACCACCCCAACCCCAAGACCCTTCTCCAACCATTTTCAGTGGAGGAGAATGAAGGATGGATATGCGGAACGGAGAACGTCATGAATTAATCATGGACTAGAGCTGTTCCTAGAGGTCTAAGGTCAAAATGGTGAGGATCTCAGAAAAATTTAAGGAATTATTGTTCTAGTTCTTACATATGTAGCTGCATTTTTATGCTTATCAGAGATAGTCTGTATTGCTTTTGCTTTACACCCATTCGTGTTCCTAGAAATTATTCTTTCTTTCCTTTCTTTTATGCGGAATGATACTATGAGAATAACAAGGTCCCAGGACCATTTAATTTGTGAAATGTAAATGAAAAAAAAATCAAAATAATACCAAAACAACAAGGTCCCAAGACCATTTAATTTGCGAAAATGTAATGCAGAAATTATAATTCTCAATTCTGTTGGGTAAAACATAATCATGTTTGTACTTCATTAAAACTTGAAACCAATAGGCACCCGCCGAATGTAGCACACAACACCCCCAGAGTGAAGAGAAAGGTGGTTGAGAAGTTACTGTTCATGAGATTCTGAGCTAAGAATTTTTCAAACAAATCAAGATAGTAGAGTCTGGAGAGCAACATGAATCAGGTAGGAAAATTCTCCAAAGACTCATTGTAAGACAGGAAGAGGAGCTTCAATGTAGTAAGATTGGAGATATCAGAAATCAGGGCAAAGAGGTATTTCTGCTTAAGGCTATGGGCCTGTTTGTTTTGGATTTTGAGTCCAAAACGGATTATTGGACTCAAAATTGCTTTGAAGTTTTACTCCAGTGATCAGTTTTGGACTCGAAATCAATTATGGGCAATAGAGAAAGAGAGAGGCTAGCTTTTTACCTACCTTTTTACTCGGTTGTAGAGAGAAAGATAGAGAGAACTTAGCTTTTTAGCTACACTTAACTGTTGAGAAGTGAAGCTGGAAACAGGCAATGAGAGTGGAAAAGGGGGTGGATGTTACGTGCCTAATCGGCCCTAACACAAATAAACAAAATAAAAAGGAAGAATAGGAAAGAGGATGGTTGATTCGAGGCAACCGGGACCTCCTAACGGCTCGATTCGAGAGGACTCTCCTAGAAACATAGTTTCCATTTTGCAGTAAATTCTCTTCTTCTTTATTAATGATAAACATGCCATTTAAATACTCCATCTTCACCCACACGTTTACACGTTTTAGAGGTATATGGAAAATAGCAAGACTAAAAAGATAAGTACGAATGAGAGAGAAATAAGGAAACTAACAATCACAATCCTAAAAGCAACCACAACTAAAGTAAATCAACTTAAAAAGCCTAAAAATTAGGGATTTATTTGTGCACGCATCATTCCTTCCCCCTTGAAACAACCTTGTCCTCAAGGTTGAATTCCTCACTGGAGAAAATACTCCAATCCAATGGGGTCCCAAATCCTTTTGGGCATAGTTGATAATAGCCTTTTAGATTCTTCAAAATTAGTGGCCACGGTCATTTGAACCCCGCTTTTAAAATCCGACACGATCGAAGTTGGGAAGAAATACGATCTTTCATGGAATCGCATCGGAATGACAGAATGATCGAATTGTTGAACAAAATCAATATGCTCTTCGGCATTGTGTTCAAGTAACCCATCCTTGTCGCCATCAATTCTTGCACTTTCCTCGACCTGAACATCAATTTTTTTAAGATTATGCTTTTCTTCATCTTTGCGTATTTTCTCTATTAGCTCGCTGATTTTGTCAAAGCCTTCTTCAAATCGTCGTTGCTCTTCTATCTGTTTCGAAAAAGACGCCTTGAGCTTCTGAAAATCATCATGCAGGGAGTCCAAAATCTCCAAGGATGTATTCATGGCGTAGGACCGACTGCTCTTATACCACTTGTTATGTGCCTAATCGGCTGTATCACAAATAAACAAAATAAAAAGGAAGAATAAGAAAGAGGATGGTTGATTCGAGGCAACCAGGACCTCCTAATGGCTCGGTTCAAGAGGAGCCATTACTCTCCTAGAAACATAGTTTCCATTTTGTTGTAAATTCTCTTCTTCTTTATTAATGATAAACATGCCATTTAAATACACCATCTTCACCCACATGTTTACACGTTTTAGAGGTACGTGGAAAATAGCAATACTAAAAGATAAGTACGAATGAGAGAGAAATCAGGAAACTAACAATCACAATCCTAAAAGCAACCACAACTAAAGTAAATTAACTTAAAAAGCCTAAAAATTAGGGATTTATTTGTGCACGCATCAGTGGATTTATCATTCCTTCTGCCCCAAAAAAATCAAAGAACGTAGGGTTTCAAAAAATTAGGTGTTTCTAAAAAAGTAGGCTTTTGGAATTGGAAATGGATTTTCTGTGATCTAGATTCAAAGGGTGGGTTCATGAGAGAAATAAAGAAAATGGTGTGTTTAGCTGTTTATTTTCTTCTCTTTCTCTGTCAAATTTGCCAGTGTTCATGAAACAAGTAAAGGGGTTCATATTTCTACCCCCTTCTCCAGCATTTCACCCCCTTTTGTTTGTATTTTCCTACCAAGGACAAACAAAGGGATAGAAATGCTATTTTTAGGGAAAATACAAACAAATGGGGGTGGAAATTCTGGAAAACGGGTGCAAATATCATTTCCCAATGAACAATGGTCTAATGCATGTGAACGTTGATGCAATCTCTTGATAAGTTGGTTATTTCCTATGCCTATGACTGCCTGTTATGATTTTTTGCTTAAATGAACTCATTGAGATGATGGCCAGAAACATCAAGCTTCCTTGCATTTTCATGAAAAAAAAAAATTGGCATGTGCATTTTTTCTTCTGGGTTTTCTTCTACATGGTCACCAAGCAAACAAAGAAACATCAAAACATAAGGCAACAACAACTTCTGGTATCTTCATACCAGGCCAGTTTTACAGCCAATCAGATTTCTGCTTCATCTTAGCCTCTGCACTCCTCTTTATCTTCTTTTGACTGTAGGTCCTCATGTACTTGGATCTCTTGGAGTCATCACCCATTGTCCGTCATTGTGGCAATCTCCTGTTCCATGGCTTTGTTAAGAATTTGCCAACATTGCCATTGCTGCTTCTCATACTAATGTCTTCCAATTCTGAAATTTTTCAGTTTTTTTTTTTTTTTGACTGAGCAACTTCAGAAACCAGTTTTCTTTCCCAAACAATGCATTTGTATTTGAACTTTCACCAATGTTTCCATGAAAAGAATTCTGCTCTTTACCTTGCAATGCTTGTCTGTGACTATTTTCATCTCTCATTTTCGAACTTTCACCGTCACGAAAATTCTCAGACACTTCCATCTTTTCATCTCTGGAAATTGATTCCCTTTCTTTTCTTTCGAAATTGTTCCTATCACCATATACTCCTTGCATTCTCGTACCTTCGCCATCTTGAGAAATTTTAGGCATTTCCAGCTTCCCATTGCTGGAGACTGCGCCTTGTTCATTACTTTCCAAAGCATTTTCCTTGCCATTTTCAACGCTCATTCTCAATCCTTTACTATCTTGAGAAATTTCAGCCACTTTCAACTGCCCATTGCTTCAACCAGGTCCCCCCCCTTTTCACCATCTTCTGCAGCATTTATGTCATCCCTTTCAGCTTTCTTCTTGAATTTTTCACCATAAGCATTTGGTGCAATTCCCACTGACTATTGTCACCATCCCCTCCCACAACTCCACCATCTTGAGAATTTTTGCACAATGTTAGGAACTGCTCCCTGCTCATTATTTCCAAAATACTATTTCTTTCTCTGATTCCCAAATCTGCATCATGTTCAGAATTCTGTCTTCTTCAACTCATCGTCTCTCAAAGTTGCACTCCGATCTTCGCCTTCTTTCATATCTTTATCAACACTTTCACCTCTTGAGCTCGAAAGAACACCCTGTTGAGAATTCTATCTCCTCATCTCTAGCAATGGCCTTTTGTCTTGTGCCCTTTCTTTTTGTTTTTATGAACTCCTTCAAATCTCATTCCAGGACTTGCACCATCTTGGGATTGCTCGGGCATTTCCAACCTCTTCCCATCTCTAGAAATAAATCCCCAATTCCCACCCTTTCCATTTTGAGAATTCTCAACTTTATCTAGCCCATCTGTAGAAACTTCTTGCTCTTTATTCTTCATTGGATTTATATTTCTGCTCTCATCTCTCATTCTTAGCCCTTCACCGTCTCTAGAACTGTCAACGATATCTGATTTCTCATCTTTGGGAATTCTCCCTGATATCTCCTCCCCACCTTCTCCTCGAGAATTATTGAGATTCTCAAACTGAATATATTCCGTAATTGCTCTCATCTCTTGACCCTCCACCACACTTCTATCACCAGTTCCACCTCTTTTTTTTAAACCTCCGCCATCTCGATTGCTCTGAAGCTTCTGCAAGAGAATCTTCTCCAGGAAGTTCTCGGTCTTTTATGTGCTGTAGCGTTTCTACTTCTGAAGATTTTTCTGACTGTCCTTTTCAGGAATTTTTTCCTTGCGCATGACAGTCTCCGTTACAGTTAAATTTACAGGTCTGTTAGATGGGTCACTAGTGCTAACTGAACAGATATGAGTAAGTTTCTTGAGGTGTGGCTTCATATCTTTGATTTCGGTTTCTTTCTGCTTCAAGAGTTCTGTTTGAGCTGTCACCTTTAGACACTCTTTGTTGACTCCATTTCTTTGTCTTGTAGTGTGTTGATCTTGTTGTCCTCCTCCTCAAGTGAAGTTCTTTGTTCTCGTTTAAAGGAATCCATCATGGATTGCATTTCCATGAGTTTGTTAGTCAGCTCCACCTTCTGGATTCTCACAGTGGCCGTCTTATTTTTCATTTCTTCAAGTTTTCTTTTCACCTCTTTGAAGGAATTTCTTTCATTCTGCCGAATGAAAAAACCAAGAGTTTTTTTTTTACTGGTAAGCTGGGATCGAACCAAGAGTTATACTGAACAAAAGCTTATATGTGCTTAACAATCAATAGATACATGAATTAGAACAAGAGGAGAAATCATGTCTGAACTAGCGTATCATTTTGCAGCTTTGATCTAGTGTTTGTAAAATCCTAGAGAACACAATGCATTCCAGTCCTATAACAACAATTTCAAGATCCAACTTGAATCATTTAGACCAAAACTGTAGATGAATCATAAAAACCTTTTAGAAAACAAAATTGTGTCAGTTCATATAATTGTTAGTCATTCTCAAGTTAGTTGTATTTTAATACAGTTTGATTTATTGAAAAGGATGAAGAGCATGTAGAATTAGATCATACATCTATAACTTAATTTAGTTTATGATCTAATGTCAAAAATTATAGATCTGTTTATGTTATTCTATAAATCTGACGAGTTTGGTTGGGTCCCATCTCCTTTTCCAACCAAAAGCTTATTTTCGTTGTGTCACATTCTTAGGAAAGAATGTGGAAAGTGGATTTTTTGAGTGACCATACCAGTTGATCCAATATAAATCCTAGGAGAGGGGTAGTTTTTTTATATATTTTTAAAGGATTTTTTTATGGATAGATCGATATGATGGTAAGGAAATCCACTTTCCACCAAACTTCCTCTGTTTTTTAGTCTATTTCCCCTCTTTTTATTGCTTATAGGACTAGCATCAGTGAACAAATTATATTGGAACTAATTGAGCATGAGCTTTTGCTAAAAAATGAATTTGAAGCAACCCTAACCCGAAACGATTTTATGGTACAAGCTCAACCCAAATTCTGAAAATCGATCCGTTTTGCACCTCTACTTGGCCCGGACCAGATTCAAGTCCATGATCCATCCAATCATAAGCCCAACTTTACCTCTTATTATAATAAACTAGAAAACAAGGGCATCTTTGGATCCGTCAAACAGTCAAACCTTTTTTTGATAACCCGGAATTTATCTAGGAACCCAGGGTGGCACCTTAGATTTTATTAATGAGAATAAAAGATACAAGAGAAGGACATAGAACCTTGCCTCTAACCCATAAACAATGGAAATATAACATAACCCTGATCCAGTCCATGTAACCTGGGAGAAAATCACTTTCACGATGGATGGTTAAAGGTATTTTTTAGTCCCATAAGAGGTATGTAGCTAACCTCAAGACCGATGATCATGAGGTGACCCACAGTCTTGGTTCCATCCTAAACAGATATACTATACATGGATAAGATGAATGACTACGAAAATCAACCATTTAGCTTTTCTTGGCAAAACCCTAAATAAAGCTTGATGGATCAAGGGCCTAGGATCCCCTCAGCATTTGGCCAGAGTTATGGTTCCTGTTTGGATAAAAATTGATCATGTAGATGATGCAAAGGTGGTGCCGAGAAGTCTTATTTTTGGAAGACCCTAGTGGGACTTACATGGTTGGTGGAAGGTATGACTTTAAATACACTACTGACCATGTTTTGATAATGAGACGAACTCGCCTTCTCTTATGCTTTTTAGTTGGTTGCTGATAGCTTTTTGGGAACCGTATTAGCCTTTGACAGCTGGTTAAATAACATAATACGAGGTGAGTTCACCCCAATAAAAAAAAGGGAAATTATATCAGCACAAGCACAACCATGTTTTGTTATAGACAGTCATGTTTCTTGTCTTTTAGTATTTCTAGAGTTGTCAAAAGGTCATTACATTTCCCAAAAAGCTCTTACAAGTTACGAGCCATTTAAATATTGAAAGACAAGATGCATAAGCGTCTATAACAAAACATAATTGTGCTGGGGATTTGCTATTGTCTCTCCCATTGTGCTGATATCATTTCCCTGAGAAAACATGGATTTGTTCCGAAATCAGGGTTCCAGTGTGCCAATATAAGGGATATTTTGGAATATTCTCGATATATAGGCCCCACTAAAGCAGTAGTGCAAAGTATTATCTAGTGAGGCCAATATATCCGAGAATATTTCAAAATAAATATATCAGCATATCAGATCCCTCTGATACCAATATTTTTTTAAAGCCATGCCTCTTCAATTAATAATGTGAGCCTACCAGATGAGACCCAAAAAACAAAGATATGAATAAGAAACCCCCCACCACAAAATTGAAAAAAAAAAAAAAGAGAGAGAGAAGAAGAAATAATAGGCCACAAGTTAGTTGCAGTGGAAAATCTTAAACACCTAAAATTAACACTTCAGAAATGCTTCTACATTCAATTTAACATGGTTGGGTAACATCATATGATTGATTCCTTCTTCATCTACTACTATTACTACAAAGAAATTCAAACAAAATCCTGTCCTAAGAACTTCCACACCTTTGTGTGTCGTTTTTCTCAATCCTACAACATAGTACAAGAGGAAAACAAAAGCAGCTCTTACTCATAAATCTATCCTTACACTTCCTCACTTCACCATCTCTTCAAGTAATCTCTATCTGCTTCTTTACCAAATTCAGCAGATCTTTCAAACCTACCCATTACTGCATTCTTAAAACTAAAGGCATCTTGAACACGCGAACAGTACCGTTGCATTTGAACACCACTCAAACTCGCCCTAGACTCCGCCACTTCATTCAAAGAGAGCCTCTTTTTTGGCCCCGGCTCTGGCCTTTGCTTAGGAGCGCTTTGAGATCTCACCTTCGCCTTAAACGACTGTGTATTTGCCATGTAATTAGGAAAATTCGAGTATGGACGAAAAAGGCTCTCAGCACACACACTCTTTGAAGGCGTTACCGGCATTCCCATATTCGACCCGTTCGAACTCACAAAACGAGGGGTGCTCTGAGCAGTTGAGAATCTGCATTCGTCGCTCGTCAAGCTCAAATCAAGGTCGTGGAGATTCTGGCAATTGGGTATGGAGAGACGAGTCGGGACTTGAGATGGAAGTGGGGAGAAGAGTGTTTGGGAGATTGGATCTTCACCACAATCTGAGATGGACACATTGGTTCTCTGGGATCTTGATTTGGGTCTGCAAGTATCAATTTCAACTATCTTAGGGCTCTCATCCAAGGCATTGATTGAAATTTCAAGGGAAACTGACAGCCTCCTACTGTTGAATGACGCCGCGTCTTCGCTTCTCGTGTCGTCAGATCTTTCCTGAAAATGAGAAAATGGAAGAAAAGTCACGATAAACTCTGCTTCAACACAGGTGAAATCTGTTGGGGTTCCACGCGAAAGCAAAGATCACACATCAGAAAATCTAAAGAGATGTGAATGGGCTTATAAGGGCTTGGGCACCCTCCCCTTAACAGCTAGCTTTTAAGGGTGATTTCTACCTTCCTAACAAAATCTTAATCGGCAAAGCAATTCAACAAACTATAGTGATGTTGGGTTTGTATGTTACAATGGATTTATGGGATCGAATTTCTGCTTGAAGCTTGTGGTCTTTATCGAGAAGGCGATGAGCCATTTGTGTTCGGACGGTAACCTGAGCTCTCATGAGAGCTTGCATGCAATGAAGAGTTGCAGCAGCTTGCTTTCGCACTAGATAACCTCGAACATGAGCCTGTAACTTCACTAGTCCTTTCAGAGCTCGAAGAGCTTTCTTCGCCTGTATATACCCATTACCCATAAAAGATTCAGCAATGGAGAAAAAGTAAGATCCTGTAAAATTTCTGTTTAAAAGAACATAAAAGCAGAAACTAGAAAGTGTCACTTTTTTCTGAGATACATTAACTTTGAAGTGTCACTCTTTCTTTATGAGAAATACATTAAAGCTTAAAGATCCAAAGACATTTACTCTTTGTTACCGAAAGCTGGCAAATCAAGAACAAGTACAATAAAGGAAAAGTTAGATGCAGTTAGGTCAACCAAGTTCAGCAAAAAACTAAATAAAAATAACGAGAAGAAACAGAGAGAAGTCTAACATCAAGGAAATGAAAAACCAGTAAGAAGAAAAGTAACTCTCAAATGCTAGAAGAGATAGAATATTCAGAAGAAAAATGGCACCATAGTATCCAAATTAAGAATAAGAAACATAGAAACCAATTTCACCCAATTGGGAACACCACTCTCTCAACTCAGATTCAGCAAATGAAGAAGAAAAACATGATGTGAAAAATCGAAAATGAAATACCCAAATCACAACACAGATTCCAACATCCATTTTCAGCACCAGATTAAACAGATGAACAAATTTAGGGGGAAGGCTGGATAAGGTAAGGGAATGCATAGTATCTGAAAAAAATAAAATCCACCAATAACACTTCTTTTAAACCAGCTTTAAACACCAATAACCCAGTTCAATAAGACTAATCCATACAAACATTTGTGGAGAACAAAAGAACACTAGCAGAAGATAGACAAATTTCAGTTTCAATTTTTCTTCCTCATTCTTTCTTCTTCTTTTTTTCTTTTAACGCGACAATCAAATTAAAAACTTACCCATTACCAAAAATTTCCCAAAATTGCATCTCAAAATAGTCTAAACATCAAAAGGTAACAAAACCCAAAAAACAAAAACAGAGAAAAAACAATTTTCTTACCAAATAACCCCTGAAAACCGTTTGGATCTTGACAGCGGCCCACTGCTCCCGCCCACCGCTGAAACCTCTCCCACTGCTCGTAAGCCTAACAACCGCGGCCGCCGCCTGAGCCGCCGCCACTGCCGCATCGGCCACCGCAGCCGTAGCCGCAGCCACCGCAATTGCGTGCTTATTCTGCTCTTCACTCTCACTATAATAAGACCTCAGCCAAGCAGCATCTATACTGCCATGACCACTCTCCGGAATCTGACCCACGCCGGTATCCCTCCCTGACTTCCTAAAACTCCACCTTTTCTTCTCCTTCCTGTCATTTGAATTCGAATTATCGCCATGTTCCTGCTCTTTCTTCCCACCCAACAAGCTCCTTAACCACCTCGCCGCCCGCCCCATATCCCAAAAATAACTAGAACTGAACTTAAGGAGAAATGTAACACCACCCAAAGTACGAACCACTCCAACTAAGACCACGCTGACTAAACTAAAAGAAGGGGGAAATGGGGTAATTGAAAACCCCAGGTTAAGAAATTTTCTACCATGTTCAAAGAAGTGGGGAGGAGAGCAGAGAGCAGAGAGCAGAAAGCAGAAAGCAGAAAGCAGAAAAATGAAATAAAGAAATAGCAGAAAAATTTATATAAGTGTTGCATATTTTAGGAATGTGGATAGAGATAAGGGATGATTTTTGAAAAACATATGGAGACCTTGTGAAGACTAGCATTAGAAGCCAAAAGAGATGCCATAGAAAGATACAGAAGTGAAGAAAAAGCTTATAACCAACATTAAAAATTTGGAATTACAGACAGGACAAAAACAAATAGCTGTTAAAAAAGAGTTGAGAGGGATGGAAAGTGCAGAAAACCCACCCCCTCAAAATTTAAAAAAAGGGTCGGATTTTCTTTATCCAATGAGGAACTTCGGGAAGTAAAAACAAATACTCTCTCAGTCGTTCTCTCTGTTGTTACATAGTCTTTTGACGGTTTATATTCCCTCTCATTCTCTCTCTAACTTTCTGAAACTACGTGTCTTTAGAGAGAAAGATAACCTTAGTTTTCTCATCCTCTCTAGTCTCTACTATCAATAAAAAGATGACGTTTACCCTTCTAACGCTAGTAAAAGGCTACTGATATTGATAAAACCATGTTTTGATAATTGCACAAACTCATCTTGTCTTTTATTATTTAAACAGCTCTCAGAAGCCATTTTGAAAAGAAAAGACAAACTGGGTTTGTGCAAATATTAAAACACAGTAGTGCCAACATGAGCACCAGAGAAAAATAAAGCTTTTGTTTCAACTTTCAAGTGTCTAATACGACAAATGTTTCTCCTTTTTAATGAAGCAAAAGAGGAGAAGACGCGTATCGATCTACACTCTTTCCTGACAACACCCAGAAGCTACTGTTTCCTGATTCTTGTCGTTATTTAGGAAATTACCCTGGTACAACTATACAAGAAACTAACGAGGGATATCAACACTACAGCAACGAGAAAAAATTCCTCTAATTCAAGATTAAGGACACATGTGGTGATTAGAAAAAAAAAGGAACAATGACGACCAATGAAATGCCTAATGTTTTTTTAATCCGAGAGATTATTACATTAGTAAAAACATATGGGCATTTCCAAAATTAGAGGGCAATTGGGGGGCATTTACCCCTATCCTGTTTTGATAATTGTACTAACTCATCTTGTCTTTTATTATTTAAACAGCCGTGAAAAGGTTATTAAAGTTTCCTAAAAAGCTATGAGATGCTAATTAAAAGGAAATGACAAGCTGAGTTTGTGCAATTCTTAAAGAATTGGTATTGCCAGTATCATTAGCATTTCCAAATTGTCAAAATTAGTAAACTCTCACTTTCCTATCGTGGTAAAAGTAAAAACTCTTCTCTTCTCAGTTCCTTTACTGTGGTGGGGCCTACAGTACCCGTTAAGAGATGGGCACTGTTGCCTCGTCATGTGATGTAACGCAATCCGTTGGAATTTCTGCATTTCCTTATCAATAGCTGTCAAGGGACCCAATTCAGAACGGATCCCCACCTTTCTGTTATTCTCTGTTAGGATCCATTCGAATCCTAATTCCGTTTAGATCCTATAGGATCTTATTTCCTCCTACAACTAATATTTGTATTTATGCCACAATTGTATTTTTTTTACACTAGAAGGGGATTGGCCGGGGAAGAAAAGGGGGTGAATATATCACTTCCCTTGTCCTTATAGTAGAGTAATGGGACGTAGTCTCCTTTCTAAGTAATGGTGAATTCTGGTTTTCAAGAGAGAGTGAGCAGTCTCTTAGTAGTCTCCTAAGCAGTCTTATGGGGTTTTGGTTCCTTTTTATTGTAAACTACTAGTAAAGTCCACCAAAATGTAAAAAGAGATCCTCTCTCACTTCAAACAATGTAAGATAACTCACAGCATGGAGGGGGCCAATTCACCTTCTGATTTCCTCTCCAAAACAGATTGCATACTCCATGGAGAAGACATCCCTATTTCCCAGATCCCCCAATCACTTTTGGAAATTGTTAGCAAAGATGCTTCAAAGATAATGTATCAACGTCTGTAAAATTTTCGTTAATTAATGCTCTGGTAGGGGTCCGCCAAACCCCTGCTTAACCATAAAAAAAAAAAAAAAAAAAAAAAAAAGTCCACCAAATTGTACAATCAAACAGACCCATTAAGAATCAAAGTGTCCTTGTGAGTGTCATGTGTCTCACTATTTATTTACACAATCAGAATTTTATACAAGTTTAGGGCCTGTTCCTTTAAGATTACAACAAACTGATTGTGAGTGCCAAACCGATTATTGGACTCAAAATTTGAGTCCAATAATCAGTTTGGCACTCGCATGACATAATCCTAAACAATCAGGGCCTTAGAACTTAGAATTTCAGATCATGACTTAGCTAAGATGGTGACAAAAGAGCATCTACGGGAGACCCGGCTGGGTAGGGGTGCAAGTTTGACCCTGTGAGCCCTGATCCGCCCTGAGCCCGAACATGGTCAGGGTTGGAAAATCTGACCCTGAGAGCGGGTTTGGGTACATTTTTTTTGGCCCTGACTCAGGGTCGGGTCGGGTTCAGGGTTGATACCCCGACCCGACCCGACCCTGTTTACACTTTACCCACGGCCCACCCTTGAGCCTTTCTGTTTTTCATTTCTCCATCTATTGGGTTTTGGTTATGTATTTATCACCAAAAATCATATATCAATTAGAATAACAGATGGTGTGAAAGTATTTTGATTTTTGACAATAAAACAGACCGAAAACATGTATAATTGCCCGGCTCGGTCAGACCCAAGCAGGGCCAGCCGGCCCGGCCCTGCCCAATCAGGGTCAATCAGGACGGGCAAGGATTGGGCTGAACCCTTTAGGGCGGGCAAGGGTTGGGCTGAACCTTGTAGGACGGGCATTGGGTTGAGGATTTTCGGCCATGACTCAAGGTCAGGGTGGGTCAGGGCTAAGATATTGGCAGCTAGGGTTGGGCTAGGGTTTTGCCAAACCTGACCCAACCCGACCTTGTTGCAGCCCTACAGCCGGGTTTTAGAATTTTAGGGCTGAGAGAGAGAGAGAGGGAGATTCTAATCTTGAATTTTTTTAGTGAGAGAGAAAGAGAGATTCTAATCATGATTTGTTGTTAGTTTTGTAATGTTAGATATTATATGTCGACTTAGTTTGTAACTAAAAAATATGAAAGATATTCTAGAACTATGACAAAATATATTCAAATCTAGAACGATTCAGCGGACTTTTTCTTAAAGTGTTTGGGTCACATCCTTCTTTTTTAAGTGTTGGGGCTACACCCGATTAAATAAGTGTTGTATCTATATCCCACATGAGACACTCCAACGGACCCACATCATCTGTCTTTCTACCACTCATTTGGAGTCCTCATACTTTGGGTCTGAGTTTGTTGACAATTCTAAACTAATGTTCATTTTTGGAAAATTATAGAAATAGCCAGCTAAGGATTAGTTGCTAATCACATGATTATATTGTTGTTTAAAGTTGTTCTTTAATTACCGACTAACCTGAAATTCTCATGAAGGGAGATTAGAAAAACATCTAGGCCTATCTCATCGATCTAATCCATCCTACCCATTCAATCAATTACACATTTAATAGACGATTGAGATTTCTTACATTTGGGTTAGTGGTTTGGGAATTTTTGGAATTGAGTCCCTCCCTTTAAAGGCAAAAAGGACACGGAAAGATCCAGAAATTCAAAACAGACATTTCCTTGGCAAAATGATGAGTCTCACTGTGACATGTGACATGCATGTATTTGTGTTTTGTTTTTTGTTTTTTTGTTTGAAGTGAAATGTGGCATACATGTATCGTGGCTGTTTAATGGGCCCTACCATTATGGGATGATCTCAACCGTTGATCGTTCAAAAATTATCTCTCTTCGATATAAAATATGGGTAGATCAACTGCATCAGTTTGTAATTGAAGACTATGGCAGCTGCAGGTTTATTTAAAACCCTTGATTTGTAGGCCACTGGTAACTATGTATAGCCCGCTAGGTGGTTCGACTGAACACGGCGGGATAAGTCCATTATTTTCAAAAATTACTGTGAGGCCCAAGCCCTATACTTATTGTTGAGATACAAAGCTTCAACCAATTGAGCTACAGGCCCAACCCCTCTATGCAGCAATCAATCTCTTTCTGCATGCCCAAGTCCAGTATTTTTCAAAAATTACTGAGGCCCAACACCTATACTTACGGTTGAGATACAAAGCTTCAACCAATTGAGCTACAGGTCCAACGACTCCTCAACACCTCTCTCTCTCTCTGAGCTAGCAAGTGAATTGCATAGACCGATGAACACGGTAGGTCACACCTGTACCTATTCTCAAAACCATTACTCTCGATGCTTCTCTTTGAGCACAAACTCTTGATAAGCCCAACTATGAATGGTTTAGATCTTTGAAGAAGGTGGACACCATAAAAAGTCCAACATGGTCGAAGATTGAAACCGTTCATTTGTGGAGCCCCTGGGTAACAAGCCCTTGCCCATCAAATTATCTCCATAGGATGGTCAAAACCATCCGATCAGGGTCACATCCCATCCTATTAGTGAAATGTAGAGACCGATTAACACTGTAGGATCATCATATGGAAATGATTTTCAGGGAAAGGCCTGCTTACATTGGGGCCCATCAAATGAAACATCTAGATATTGGAATAATGTGGGCCCAATGAATTTTTTAATAAATATGTGTGTGTACCTAGTTGCACCTATATTTTTTTAAGGGAAAAATACAGTTGCACCCCCTCAACTTTCTAACACATTCAAAGATAACCCTATAGTTTCAAACTCACCAACTACACCCCCGACTTTTCAAAGTGTATATAAGGTGGACCCCTCCATTGACGGTCCGTGACTTTAACCTGACAGAATTACTCAAACTTACCTGGTAATATTTTGAGGACAAAAATACCCTCTTCACTTGTTTTAAGACAGTTGCAGAGAGATTAGGGTAAATCCATTTATAGAGAAATTCAAAACCATAAGAATCCATTCCATCACATATCAAGTATCTTTCTATGAAAAACTCATTCAAGTATCTTTCTATGAAAAACTCATTAAGATCCAAAGCAAGCTCGATTATAATGCGAAACAAATACATAAACCCTAGAAATCAAATTCTAGTACAAAATTTCTACCAAACGAGAATTTTTTTTACCTTCCATTGGCTGTGGCCCTTCAGTGAAATCGGAATGCGCGAAAAAGAGTTGAGATCCACAAAAAACGTGCCCTAGCCATTCAATACAAACCCTAGGTAATGGAAAAAATACAAACCCCAGGTAATGAAAACAAATAGAATTGGAATTGAAGTCAAATCAAAACTAAAACCCTAGAAAGCAAAACACCACGAATAGAAAAACAAAACATATTGAAAAGATAAAAATAAGAGAAAAAACTTTTCTTTTAGGTTACAGAGAAAAATTCTTACATCTAAGGGAGGAGGAGACATGATGGTCAAGGATGGATTTCGATCTCTTTTCCAATGCAGAGAAGCAGAGCCCTGGGAAAAATAAATCATAGAAAAAAAAAGAATAAGGAAATTTGGTTCTGGTATTTGGAGGAAAAAAAGGTCTGAAGAGAAAGATATATATATATATATATATATATATATATATATATATATATATATATATATATATATAAAGAGAGAGAGAGAGAGAGAGAGAGAGAGAGAGAACTTGGTTCAGATTTCTTCACGGTGCCGGTGGAGAAATCATCTGTGGAGAAATATTGGCTAGGGTTTCTAAAAAGACAGGGGCATTATGGTCATCTCCTCCACTCCGTCAAGTTTAAAAAAAAAACCATTGAAACCTCAGGGGTTGTCATTGATGACTTTGAAAGTCTAGGGCTATCGTTGAATGTGTAAGAAAGTTGACGGGGTATATCTATATTTTTCACTTTTTTAAATAGAGTGGGCCCCACGTTGCTCAGAGACCTTATTAAGCATCAACGTAAATATGTCGTACCATGAAAATTATCCCCATTGGGTGATCCTAACTCTAGGATCTATGGATATTTCTGAATGATGTAGCTTATCTACAGGTTAAAGGGTTAGGGTCATCCAATCGAAATGATTTTTAGGGTACAGTCTAGTATCATTGGGGCCCAACAGGTTTGGATCTTCGAAAACATTGGGGCCCACCTATTATATGGCACCTACGTGCATACATCATACTAGTATTCTTGGCACATGCTATGCATGGGGGTAAAATGGTGGCCATATCCCATCAAAACATGAGGTACAAAATGATTTTCAAAACCAAAACGCTATCTCCTTTAAGATTAGTGATATGCATTTGCTCATAAACAATACATGTTCTGTGAATGTATTGGACTGGGAATGCAAATGGAGCCAAAAGCCCAAACTCAATTTGCTTTTTAGATTCGATGTATTGGATCTAGTTTACACCATTCCCGTTTAATAACAACACCTGGCAAATGACTAAGCTGTAATTAGACATATCCCTTACTAAGTCTAAAACACACATTTCTTACGTTAGGAATCATGTTGAGCATAAAGTTTTTTCCAGCACTCTTTTCTCTCTTTTCCAAAAAATAGACACATTCCCCGTAGCATCAGGATGAAAGTATTGTGAATGAGATATTAGAAAAAAGAAAGAAAAAATCCAACAGCTCAATTCAGCATTCGAATCCACTCTTCAAGAAGTTAGCATAATAAAAAAAAAAGAGCTTTAATATGAAAACCTCTATGTATTTTTTGTCATGCTTTGTCACGCCCTAGGCGTAGGACGTGGCACCGCCGTACACCTGCAAGACGTACAAGTCCCACAAATGTACAAGGCTACAAAGCAATGACAGAAATAACCTGGCATTTCATAACTAAAATATATTAAAGTTCAATTGATGTGGATCCATCAAAGTCAAATCAAATCTCATCTCTCCCCAAAGTCAAAGCAAAATAAAATAATAAAGTCTTTACATCTTATTCAAAGTACTCACTTCCTAATAAACTAAAAAAGCTAAACTAATCTCTGAGCGATAGTCCAAATCCAAAGCTAAGCGTCATGTTCCTCGTTAACTTCACGAGGGTCAATACCTAAAAATATCATATAACCACAGTCAGTTGAAAAGCTCAGTACATAATAAAGCACTACTCTGAGTACAGTCTATGCATGCCAAGGTTCAATATGGTTCAGATAACAGAATCAAAGTTGAATACTGAGGTCTCAACTGAATCAAAAGGCACAAAGCAGATACAAGTGTATGTCAAATAAGGTTCTAAATCAAAAGTGCAGCAAGGCAATTAAATGATTGAGTTATGTTCAAAGTCAAAGGTTTTTAGAATTCAAATACACTTCATAATCATCGGCATGGTCCATAAGACATGTTATTGCTTATACACCGACAGCCCACGGTGTTGAAACTAGTTCCTCAAGTTCAGATACAAGTCAACAGGGCCAGTGTTTTATCCCACTGACGGGCCAGAAGTTCCAGTCTACTACCCCTACGTTGGGTCCAGAGTTGCCAATTGTTTACCCCCATACGGCAGGGTCTAGAATTGCCAATTGTTTTCCCCCCATATGGCAGGGTCCATAAATAATCCAAGCCTCCACAGAAGTGTTCAGAAGGTATCCAAGGTTCATATTCAAATAGTTCTAAATGTTCAAAGTTCAACTAATGGTTCTCAATAGTTCAAAGTTCAGAATAGGTTCAGAGATCCATATTCAAATAGTTCCAAAGATTCAAAGTTCAAACCAATGGTTCCAAAGGTTCAGAGTTCAAAACAGTTACTTCAAAAGTTCAGGGTTCAGATATTCCTAAATATTCAAATAGTTCTAAAGATTCAAAATTCAAAACGATGGTTCCAAAGGTCTAAAGTCCAGACAGATACTCATACAGTTGTTTCAAAAGTTCTAAAGTAGCAGTAGGTGAAACAAATGGCATGCTAGACTCAAAGCTAATTCAGAAGTTCGAAGATATCAATCACAGGGTTCCAAAGTCAATACCAATTTCAAGTAAAAGGGTTTATGAAATAGCCAAAGTAGTACGTTATTACTAGGGCTGCACACGGTCCGGTCCGGTTCGGTTTAGGTGTTTTTTTAACCGAACCAATCACATCGGTTTGGAGAAAATCCAAGTCGTAACCAAACCGATCGGGGGTATAACCGAACCAAACCGAACCAATTTTGACCGGTTCGGTTCGGTGCACGGTTTATCCAGTATAAATTCAAATGAAGTAGTTAAATACGTTTATCTATTAAAAAAAAGGTTTATCTATAAAATAAACAAGGCCCTACCACTATAGATTTACTAGCAAAATGATCTCATCTTGATGAACAGAAATGACCATGACTCAATCTGGACCGTTGGTCTGCTTAGTGATCTGGACCAAATGGAGATCTTAGTTGCAAGATCAGTGGGTTCATTTTCTTTTAAATGAAACTAATTTCAAATTCCCTCATAATCATATCAAAAAGTGCCAAATGTTAAAAAATTAATTTTCTTTTATCCGGACTGGTAAAATTAGTACACGTTTTAATTCTAGAAAATTAGATAACTTTGTAAAGAAGGGTATTTTTATCATTCGACAAAAAGGATAAGCCTGTAAATTCCGCTCTTGAGGGCATTCATGTTAGATGGTAAGGAGGCGACAGACTCGTGAAAGTTACTAACCCAAAAAAAGCCAAACTGTAAACCATACTAACCCTAGCTTGTTCAAATTATAGGGGAGGTGAAATCACTCGGGCCAATTATATTGTGCAACAAAGAGATGAAGTTTCCAACACAAAACTTACAAGTAATACCTCGACACATGTGAGAAGGAAAAAAATAAAATAAAAGCCTTAGATAGCTAGAAATCCATTATAATTTCTTTGTGTTGGGGACAACATATCCATGCCTATAGCCAAATTGCCTCGATATATGCTTACCACTAGTAAGACTACGTTCAGGTAATCAATTAATCATCAACAGAGATTAACTCGCCTTTTGAATACACGAAATTGATATAGACACACCTCCCTTGTTTAAATCACCCATCTTCTCTTTGCAAATGATATTAATTCACCTTAGATTTGATAATGACACAAAATCAGTTCGTCTTTTCCTCCATTTCTCGGTTCGGTTAAATTTCGGATTAAAACTCTAAAACCGTGAACCGAACCAATGGGATCGGTTCGGTAAAATCTAAACCGTGACTGAACCAATACCGAGAAAAACCGAACCGAACCAAACCGAAAGGCTCGGTTCGGTTCGGTTTATCGGTTTGGCCAGTTTTTTGTGCAGCCCTAGTTATTACGTACCTCAATGATGAAAACTTTTATTTTTCCTTAATCACCTTAGTTACCTGCAATTAAGAATATGGATATCCTCCATGAGTTTCATTATTAATTTCTCTCCCATCGGACATATATGTCCTCATACTGACACAAGACACCCTTAGTGTCCATTCGGAAATGAATCGGCAAACCATCATAGGGTTCTTTTAGTATTTTTATCATCTAAGAGTCTCCAAAACCTTTTGAATCTATTTTTAATAGAATGTACTCGTTTCCGGTATATTCGTAGTAGACAAGAGCGATAAAAACGGATAAGAAACGAATAAGTTATGAATTTTCAAAGTTGGAACTGTTGGGGGGGAAACTGTCGAGCCGGACGTCCGGAAATCTCTCGGTTTACCCAACTAGGTACAGACGGACATCCGTCATTTTTGTCAGACGTCCGTCCCATGTGCGGACCCAGTTTTTCCCCAAAACATGATTTTTCACCGTTTTTTGACACTAAAATGGCCATAACTCATTTGTTTGACATCCGATTCATGCGATGTTGGATTCGTTGGACTCGTATCGAAGAGAGTAATCAATCTAATCCAATTTCATACTCGAAAATTCTCAGATCTAATTATAAAAAATTAATCAAATCTTTTTAGGGATCGATTTGAACCCTAACCATATTTCAAAAATCAAAGTTCTCTTAGGGATCCATGAATTCATCCCTTAGAATCATAAACCAAATTCTAATCGATTTAAACTTTATCAAAATCTATCAATCTTGTTTTTAGTTTGTATGAAATGAAGAATACTCAAAGTTCTTACTTGGATTCACGGTCGAAGGCTCTGAGATTGCGATCTCCTTGCTCTTCCTATGATTTCTTTCTCTAGGGCTGAACAAAACGTTTAGGGTTTGTTTAGCCACGAAATGATATATTTATAGGCTTTCTTAGGAAGCCCTGATAGAGTCAAACACAAACAGACAAAACACACCTCTTTAAAAGAAGGGAACGAAAATTTAAAGGGGGATATTTTTGGGTATTTACATGCTTAATCTAAAAGCCATATTTTCTCTCTCTTGAACATGGTCCCGCGTTAAGCTGACTCTAGAGGAATGATCTGTGCTTATAGGGACGTCGGAAGGATGATCGGAGTTGTACTCCAGAGAGCGGAGGGGAGGCTCTCCAATGCTTAAGTGGGCAATAGTATGAGTTGAGCTAGGAGAGGAAGAGAGAAAAAAGTGAATGTGACTTCTACACCTCGAAGTTGGTCCCTTTTATAGATAGGATCGAGGTTTTAAATTTTGACCGAAATCTGAAATTTCGGGTTTCGGTCGATAACGAAACCGAAATCGACTAGATCCGAAATTGTAGTTTATTTCGGGTTTGGTCGAAATTTTGTTTATCAGGAAATTTCGTCCGAAAGTTTAGGGATTTCACGCAAAATTCTGATTTTTTTATTATGATTATTTAATATTATTCCGAAATTTCAGATATTTTGATCGAAATAAAGTACGAGAAAAAATAGCCATGGAATAGATTTTGGCCGAAATTTCGGTTTCGTGAGGACTGAATCGCATTATGAAACCGAAATTTGAAACGTTGGATAGGACTAGGAGTCCTAGACCTTCTATATTTCCTTTTCCAGCTATGTGGAGAGAGAGACTCAAGTGGTCAACACTGGCGGTTGGTGATTTATGAGCCCCCCATTTAAAACAGGAGTGTACATACCAATACACTATTTTCTAATTTCAATTCATTACAATGTTTTCTACAATTTAAAACAAACTAGTCAACTTGTAAGATAGTCCTACTTCCTATTTTTCTTTCCTTCTGAAAGCCCTCTAAATACTTCCTTTCTCGACAAAACCATCCAATGATTGATTATCCACGAAATAGACTGAAAATCTCCCAAGGATTTTCCACGAAAATTCTCAAACTCCCCCAACGAAACCACCACCAACCCACAAAATAGATCGAAAATCTCTCAAAACTGGAAGGATTTTCCACGTAATTTCTCAAACGACCCAACCAATCCGACTTCTAATACAAGTCCTCTTATCCGCTTTAACCCAATTCGAGTTAGAAATTAGAATACAAATCCTCTTCCTAATAATCTCTCTTTCCTTTTTTAAAGCCTTTATCCCTCTTCTTAATCTCCCTTTCCTTTTATTATCCCACGAGCTCAAAACCGTGTTCCAACTTTCAGCCCCCAACTCCTCTCTCTTTCTCTCCCGTTTCGCCCCCCAAATCCTCCTTCTTTTCTACCTTCAAAACCGTTTTTCTACACCGATTTTAGGGTTTCTGCAATCCCTTTCTCTTGGATCTACCGAATTATCATCTGCTTCATCTGTTTTTTTTTTTTTTTCGAATTTTAGGGTTTCTTCATCTCGATTTTACTTTTCTTTGCGTTTCTAGGGTTTCTAGAAACCGTTTTATGCTGGATCTGTGTTTTCTTTCGAATCTTTCGGAAGATCTCCTTTGTTTTCGAGATCTGCTTTTCTGGTTGGACCTTTCAAGAAGTAATCTCGTCGATAAGTCTAGGGTTTCTAGGTCTGTTTTGTTTTTGTCTGGATGGTTTAGGGTTTCGGATTTTCTGATTCTTTCTCTTTCTACAGTGTCTGAGGAGTAGGACGTTTTCTTGTTTGATTGTATTCTTCCCTTTTTTTTTTCCTCTTTTACTTTTTAGGGTTTTTTTTTAGTTTTCTTTGGTTCTTGACATGGGGAGCTCTGAGGATTTGATCGGTTCACCTCCTGAAACTGCGAAGCAGTTTGGGGTGACGAAGCCGATCTCCATCGCCGGACCAACCGAGGCGGATCTTCAGAGAAGCTTGGAATTAGAAAGGGTATTTTTTTTTTTTGCCCTATTTTTCTTTATTTATCTTAGATTTTTTTTATTTTATTTTTTTTTAAATTCGGTGTGGATGTATCTAATATTTATTTTATTTTATGGTAGTTCTTGGCTGAATCGGGACTTTATGAGAGCAAGGAAGAAGCTTGCAAGAGAGAAGAGGTTCTCGGCCAGATCGACCAGGTAGCTATTTGTTTTTGTTTATAGCTTTCTTCCTTTCTTAGTCCTTCATTTTTACTTTGTATGATTGGCTTACCAGCATCGAACAATCTTTCAATATGAATCCTTATTTCCACTTTACAAACGAAACCGTGGAATTGATCATTGGGGAATATGTGAACATGGTTTTAAATATCCACCAAAACTGACACGAAATGATCGAAATGTTTATGTTTCCATCCTAACTTAAATCAGAACCGAAACGGCCGAAGTGCATAAACTAAAATCTAAGTTTTATAGTGGTATACTATATTAGTATGTATTACATGATTCTCTTTATATAAAGAGAAAAGGGTTGCTGCGCTCGAGCACAGAAACCGGGGGGGGGGGGGTTGATCCTAAGCATTCATTTGGAAGGCCCCATCATGAATGGGGGGCCTACCAAAAATCAGCTCCATTGGATCACCAATGGGTGTCCATTTGTGGGGCCAAAAATGGACAAATACTGTTTGTCCACAAATCTGTCCATTTTTGGCCCCACAAATGGACACCCTAAGGTGATCCAATGGAGCTGATTTTTGGTGGACACCTTACCCATGAAAGGGCCCATCAAATGAATGCTTTGGAGCCCACCCAAAATGTGGCCCCACCCTGTTTCTGTGCTCGAGCGCAGCAAATGCATGCTCTTTTATGTATTGCATGCGGAATTTGATGCATGTATTATGTATAAATATTTATACTAATTGCATGTGAAACTTGGTATGTACTATATTTATATGAAGGGAGAGAGAAAGTGGGACTGCCTCATGCATTCCTGGGGGAGGGATATGGTGGGGGTATTTATATAATTGTGCTTTGTTTAAGTGGGGGTAAGGTAAGTGGGCCATAGGTTAAATGGTTATACAAGGTGGGATTAAGTGGGCCAAGCCTAAAAGGGTTATAAAAGAGGGTGGGTGTAGGATTCGATTGTAGAAAGGGTGGGGAAAAGGATTGCTTCTTGGAAGAGAAATCTTGTCTCAGCTGGGAGGTAGAATCACTCTCATTAAGGCAATGTTGGCTAATATCACTATTTACTATCTCTTCGTGTTCATATGCGTGATCAGTGTGATTAATCGCTTAGAGAAAATTGAGAGGTATTTTCTTTGAGTTGATAATGAGGAGAAGAGGAAATTCCACCTCGTCAGTTGGGAGGAGGTTTGCAAACCGGTCAAAGCCCGACTTTCAAGAGCGTGAATGATGCTAACAGAGCTCTCATTGGAAAATGGATTTGGAGGTTTGGCGAGGAGAGGAATAAGTTATAGGCCAATGTCATTGAAAGCTAGTATGGATCATGTCCTGGAAATTGCATGCCCGATGGAACTGAGTCAAATGAATACCACATTTATTTGTGCCAACTTATGGTTATGTTCTTTCACGCTGAGGTGAGGTCAGGGGTTTGATCCCAGCTTACCTATCATAAAAAAAACTTATGATTAGTGATTAGTAATTTTATATGTATGGGTGTGTAGGAGCAACTTATGATTAGTGATCATTCAACTATGGTTTGGGCTGCAAATTTCATGCCCAATGCAACCGAGTTAAATGAATACCACATTTATATGGGTGTGTAGGGGCAACTTATGATTAGTGATCATTCAACTATGGTTTGGGGGCAATGCAACCAAGTTAAATGAATACCACATTTATTTTGTTGCAACTTATGATCAGTGATTAGTAATCAATATGTAAGTATGTGTAGGGGAATGTCCCTATTTTGGATTTTTAGGCATCCCATGTCAGGAACCTTGTATGTATACGTGTCGACACTTGAAATGAGTATCCATGTTCACATATCATTTTTCAAACATTTACTAGACCAACAAAGATTCAATCTATTGCCTTTTGTCAGGTGGTCTCTTAAATTACACATTTAGAATTTTGAAGAATAGTGAAGATTTTATATTTGAGGCATAGGCTGTTTGGAACCAAACTATGTATTGATGATGATCTTAGATTACTCTATGGGTTGGCCTCTAGATTTCCTACTAGACTTCTACTCCATGTGAGGTCAAATCCTAAGGCCAACTTTTGCTGTAAATTGGAGTCTAAATCTGATCAATCTCCTTGAGTCTTTTGCAAGATTTCATTCCATAATCTGGTTCTTGAATCTTTGATATGTTGGTCATGTAATAATTAATATTTCCATATTAAATATGGAAGATTTTGTAAAGTATGAGCATCTAACTATGTGTGGACCCTTTAATGATGTCAGCAAATGTTATGATGACACCAGCAATTCAGCTTCCCTAAGGCCTTCTTTTCCTCTTCTTATAAACTGTGTTCTATTATCATTCCAAAAAAAGAAAAGAAAAACTGTGTTCTATTAGCCTGCATGCGGTTTTATGCAACACACTGTGTATGACACTTTCAGGCCTCTCCTTGTTCTCTAGTGGCATGCAAACATTTACCTGACCAAAAAAATGCATTCTATTGCCTTTTTCAGATGGTGTCTTAAATTACATGACTGGAAGAACACTTTAAGATTTGATATTTAAACCATTGGATATTTGGACCAACCTACGTATTCATGATGCTCTTTTACTTTCTTCTGTTTTCATCCTCTACATTCTATCATGGTTCTTTGGGGATTTTTAATTATACATTTGCATTCTTGTAGCCTAATCGGTTTAGGGCAATGATTTTTTTACCCCCCCTTAGGATTATGCGTCCCCCTTTTAACGTGATTTGACGCCAAAAAGCGTTAAAGTCTGCCCACAATTCACGTTTAAAGGGGGTCGTATAATCCATTTTTTTTTTTGGGGGGGCGAGGGGGGGTTGAAAAAATCATCCCATCAGTTTATTCTATAGCTTTTAGTGTTATATCTATGCTCATTTGTTCTTTTTGCTACATTTTGTGGACATCAGATTGTAAAGGCTTGGGTGAAGCAGCTAACTCGTCAGAGAGGTTACACTGATCAAATGGCGGAGGATGCTAATGCCGTAATATTTACTTTTGGATCTTATCGATTAGGGGTAAGATGATTTTCAGCTAGTTTATTGTTTGGGCAGGTAGTGATGCTTTTTTGGTCCCATGTTCTTGGAAATTTGTGCTACATTAGTTATGTGAATGGTTTTGGGCCCACCAGCATACGGCACCTTGTATTCCCACCATAGTCTGGCTTGAGGTGGGCTTTATTGAGATTAATTAGCATTGGTCTTATATTCTTGGAAATGTATGCTGCATTAGTTTTTTGAATGGTTTTGAGTACATCGGCATGAGCCACCATGTATTGCCACCACATTCCAGCTCATAGTTTCTGGACACTTCCTTGTTGGATGGGAAGCTCGCGCCAGTAGCTAAGTTCTTTACGGTTCCCGAATTTAGGGGAAGAATGGTTCCCACATGACGCCTCCGTGTTTCCTCTTAATTAAGATTACACTTCGGATATTAGTGTTTATATTTTTTCTTAAAAAGTGTTTTCTCCTTTTGGTAAAGCCGAAGGAGCGTATTTGAAATAAACAAATGTATTTAAAACTTAAAAAGTCATCCTAAGTATGTGGATCTGTTTCCAAAAACGTAACATTAATTCTACATGAATAAGATGTGTGAAACTATAAGTCCCTAAAACTTGTAATTGTAATCATTCATGAAGTCTTATTTACTACTTTCAATCCTAACCTTTTTATTTGATAATTTACTTGTAATTTTTAGTTATATTTATCTATACTCTTGTTCGCTTTCAATGAAGCTTATTACACGCTTCATGTTGACTTTCAACGACACAATTCCCACACGTTTCTCTTTATTATTTTTTTTTATTATAGTTTTTCACTTCCTGCATTTTCTCTTTTCTTAATCCCTAGCTTCCCGCATCGCTTCTTGCACTCGCTTCCTACTCACTATGGTAACTATGGGTCTAGCTTGAGGTGGGCTTTATTGAAATTAATTAGCTATTTGTTTTCACCTTGGGGTCTACCTCTTACAATTTTGTTAAAGCCATTAAAAAAATACGGTTTTGGTAAAATAACAGTAGGAATTCATGCAATGGAAAATGATAGCACAATTCAAACCTCATAGTCCAAGTGATTAATAGGAATTCAAATTTACTAAATGCTTTTTTTACTAACCTCATAACCACTTCACCATATTTCTTTGTATTTTACTAAATGATTTCCTCACTGTTAATTTCTTTTACTAAATACTTTTCTTACTGTTAACCAATGGAAAATGATAGCACAATTCAAACCTCATAGTCCAAGAGATTAATAGGAAATCAAAAGGGTAAAGTAAAGTGCATGCATTCCTTTAACAGTATGGATCATCCAATTCAAACTTGGTTGCATTGGGCAAACAGAACTGTCTTTTGATGTCACTCATTCCAAAAACTGGTAAATATATGATCAAATGATACTAAAATACTTTGCCCTCTAGGCCATGGGATTATTTAATATGCAGCTGTAACCAATCAGTTTCCTGGGCTTAGTTGAAAAGAAATATCCATGTTTTTATGTGTGCTCTTCTTTGTCTTCTTCTTCTTCTTCCTCTTTGTCTTCTTCTTAATTCTTCATCCGTTCTTTTATTCTGTTTAAAGGTTGTTCCCAGGGTAACCCACCTATGATTGCCCTGGCATTTCAGTTGCTCTGCTTATATCTATGACGTGAACCTAAGAAAGCCATGCTGCTGATGGATTCATTCTGTTTCTGCCTCTTTCTTTTGATTTATTGTTTTCCGAACAAAATTGTGCTTGTAACCAAATTTTGGGTACGTTGTGACTGACTCCAATGTTGTCCTAAACTATTCTCTCTCTCTCTCTCTCTCTCTTTTCTTTTTTTAAATTCTCGATTGCCCATCTCTTCTTCCATGTGTTATTTCCTCATTTATTTTTGTATTTCTTTTGAAATATTTTCCCTTTTGACCCTTTGTTTTTGGTAAATGAAATTTTAAAATGGTTTATGTTGTTGACAAATTCCCTACTCCAGTGGTTGCACTTCACTTTTTTTTTTGGTCTGTTACACTGGTAATGTTAAGGACAAATGAAAAGTAATTAAAAACAGAAAGATCTCACTTATCTTGACTGGCTGAATTTTATACGAACATAGCGTCAAGTTTGCTTTGTAATCTTCAACAAATAAGTATCACTGCTCCTCAAAGTCTTTTCCCAACAGTCCAAGATGTTTGCAGAAAAATTAGGGGACATTGTTGTTCTCTAAAGAAAGGAGGTTGTTTAGTTGAAAAGTTATTGCAAAATATTAGATCTAGGGTTTCAAAGCTGGGTAATGTCAAAAAAATGGGCTGATGTAATGTCAGGGTTGGATCTGCCCACTTTTACTGTTAAAGAGTTGCTGGAAGTATTGGGCAGAGTCAGAGCGATGAAAAATTTTTCATGTCTGGGTTCTCTGCTTGACTTTTGGGTAAAAATGGTTGAACTAGAAGAGGTAGTTAAAGCTCAGATTGAGTTAAGATTAAATTTAGAATTTTTCACTGTTTTAATTTGAGTTCTCGGTCTCTTAAAGGTTTACCCATATAACAGGAGTGAGCCTCACTCAGGGTGAGGCTAAACATGATTGAGTTATCAAACTTCCATTGTACTGGATTAAGTTTTCTATTTAAGTGCACGTACGTGCTGTGTTACACCAGTCATTCTACTCTAAAAGCAGATTATTGTGCAGACCCAGTTGGCTGCATTATTATTATGTGAGCCGCGGTTCCATATGCTTCTTGGCCGGCGCATGCATACTCTTTGCTCAACGTTGCGACCGGCCTAAGAAATTGATCTCTTTCTTAGTATTGCATTAACTCTGGCATGGCTTGCATGTGCTATAGTCAAATGCCCGTTGGTGCTTGGCTGGTTTCTATATTGTAACGGGAAATTGCTCAATTTCCTTATGCTTTTTAACCTTTTTCCATGAAAGTGTTTAGTTTTTGTATTTCTATGAAGGTGTTTAGTTTTCGTATTCCTTTCGGTGGGGCCTGCAATATTATATACTTCTATTGGTTTGCTTCTATTGTCACTGCAGTATCATTTATTTCTTTTAGCATGTTTATATTTTGATGGAAATGAACTTCTTTTATTATATGATATTGATATTCTCATTGTACTTTTGCAGGTGCATGGTCCTGGGGCTGATATTGATACTCTCTGTGTTGGGCCGTCCTATGTAAATCGAGAGGAGGATTTTTTCATCATTTTGCATGGCATTCTGGCTGATATGGAAGAAGTGACCGAACTACAACCAGTCCCAGATGCTCATGTACCAGTAATGAAATTCAAGTTCCGTGGAATATCAATTGATCTTCTTTATGCCAGCATCTCCCTCTTGGTTGTTCCAGAAGTAAGTTGTCCTAGGAAAATGGTTCCTTGATGGTTGTTTTGTTGTTTTGACTTTTTTTTTGCATGGTCTTTTTTTGCTGTGCTGTCAAATGTGTTTTTATGAGTTTTATTCTGTCCTGCAAACTTGTTCATCTCTAACTAGGCTATCTGCTATTGTTTTTGTGTTTTATTTATTTATTTTTCCTTCAACAGGTTGGGACTTATGAATCCCAACTATTTTTTTCAGTCGCTTACCTTGGATTAGGAGATAATGTTATTATTTTAACCAAACTGGAATCAAATAGTTCTGAAGCTTGTGAATACTGGGATGATTGTATGCATCCTTTGTATTCGATCTTTGAATGCAATTTTCCTCATACATTTGATGCCGGTTCTGCTTGATTTGATTCTTATCTTCCATATTTACCTCTCCCTGCAAACGATCTCTTGTTATTTAGAGCCAAAATGCATAAAAGTTGCTTAGTTGATTTCTGGTCTGTTATCCTAAATTGGGTTGTTTTGGTTTGAATATTTCTTTTCTGCACTTTATTCTCTACCCTTTTATGAACTTTTTTTTTCACTCAGACTTCTTTTTTTGTTCACTTACCCCGCATGGCGGGAGCCTCGTGCACTGGGCCGTCCTTTTTTTATACATATTTCTTTTCATTTTGGTAATTGACTTGTTGCTAATATCCTTTTCTTTTCTGTTTTATTTTGATTCCACAATTCTGTTCAGTTATGACTTATTACTATCCTTCCATAACAGCTTGCCAGAGTAAATTATTAGCCCTGCTCGGTGGCTGATGGATTAAGTGTTCATTAATGATTGTTTGTTTATTATTATCATTCCAATACAGCTTGTAAGAGCAAATTATTTGCCTGCTTGGTGGCTGGAGTATAAAGTGTTAATTAATGCCATTCCTCATGCTGTTACTTGTAATTGCACATGACCACACGGTTGGTTTTAGACATGAAACTGAACATGTTGAGTTAGCAAAGTCGTCATGTGTGGAAGAAAGACGATGTGTGTTAAAAGTCCCAGGTAGCTCAGTACGAGTTATGGCTTAAATTGACCCTTGCAGTTTGCATTTGTGAAAGCAAATCCCGATCAAAACACAAAAGTAGTAAAGAAAGCTTAATAAACACACAACACTACAGATTTGTGTTGTTCAGCAGCGTGTCTATGTCTACAGAGGAGAGAGAATATTTCACTATCTGGGATTTGGATTACACGCTTCACTCTCTTTCTCATCACTACATAATTGGAAACTGTTTCTAATTCCTGTAACCCTAAATCAATGCCCCCTCAAAGAATATAATTCACATTGTGTAACTTTCCTTAAGCTTCTGCATTATTTCTGCTACATGTATCCATGCATTGTACAAACTGGTGGTATATCTTTTTTTCTTGAATGGTTGGTGGTATATCTTTTATGCATCTTTTTTTTTCCAATATAGTTAAACTGTTATCAAATCAGGAAAGAAGAAGAAATGTAGGTAACACTATCTATTCTGTTATTGACTTCTTTTATGCTTGCTTGCCTTCTTGAAGTGTGGTTCACCTTGCAAATATGGGTTCATCCATCAAGATGAATTCTCTCATGGCAGCTGCAGGGAAGTAAAATCTTGCCTCTTACAAGGAGTCAATGACATGCTGCAATTTATATTTACATTTTTCATGGTTTATCTCATAATCTAATGAAGCATTGAAGTATATAAAATCAAATTGTATGTGTACTTGCATATGCAATTTGATATAGACACACAAACTCAATGCTAATAAAAAACTCCAGCAGGAAGTTTTGAATGTTGTCATCTCTAATGTCCAGATCACTTTTATACAATAAAGGCAAACAAAGGAAGGCCAACTTTAGTTGTCCATCTTTTGGCTAACAACCATGCGGGGACTATTGCTATAGAAGTGGACTACATGGCATAATTTGTAGGGTTGATATGGAAAAAGGCTTATGTAGGGTGGAATGGATCTCTTTCGACTATCGTTTGTAAGAAATGTGCTTTGGTAATAAATGGAGAGCCTGGACAAGGAATTGTTTAGTTTCAACTCAGTGCTCTATTTTGGTCAATGGGTCCACACATGGTTTCATCACTACTAGTAAGGGGTCTTTGCCAATGTGATACACTATCCTTATTCCTTTTTTCATTATTTTGGTTGATGCATTTAGTAAAATGTTTGAGAAGGTCTGATCTTGCGATTCGATTGAAGGCTTTAAGATTGGCCCCTCAGAAAAGAAATTTTACACCTTCAGTATGCTAATGATACTCTTTGTTTTAGCTGTATCGATGAGTGGAAGATTAAAAATTTGAAAGCAATTCTTAGATGCTTTGAAGACATGTCTGGACAGCAAGACAACTTCGACAAATCTTTAGTGATGGGTGTTAGATTGGAAAAAAGGGGAAGGTGAATGATTTACTACTATATTTGGCTATCGTTTTGGCACACCTTCTATCTTGGTCTTCCTTTGTGTGTTCGGAGGGTGCCCCCCTAAAGGTCTTTGGGATTTGGCTATTGAGAGGGTGGAAGGGAAACTCCCCCCTTCTGGCATGAAAGCTGTTTTATTTGATCTTCCTCTCTACTTTATTTCCTTATTTCGTTGTTTGATTCGGGTTATTAACCTCATTGTAAAACTCCAAAGAAATTTTCTTTGGAATGATAAAGCGGACAACAAGAAATTTCATCTAGTTAATTGGAATGTGGTTTGAATACCTAAGAAGATGAGTGGTCTTGGTATTATAAGACTTCAATTGATAAATAACGCCCTCGCGGCAAATAGATTTGGAAGTATTGGATTGATAACAGTCAGTTGTGGAGAGTTGTGATCGAAGCAAAGTATGGTTCTAGTTTAGAGCGACGGTTTACTAAAAATGTCTATAGACTTCAGGGCATCATGAACTAGTGGGACTTATGTCGTATATCTGCCCCTTTCCATAAAAATGTGATGTCAGAGTCGTTATTTGAAATAGAATTAGATTGTGGCAGGACTGCTGGTGTGATCCCAGGGCTTTGAGGGATGTTTTCTTTCTTTTTATTTTGTCATCAGCTTTGATAAACAGATGAATGTCGTTCTCTCTTTTGTTCGTTAGGGTGAGAATGATAATTGGAAGTTTCTTTCTAGAAAACTTTTTTCAATAGGGAGATCGATTTGGTTGTTGCCTTAATAGCTACTTTGTTCTTTGTTTCATGTGTAGAAATGTGTGTGTGTGTGTGTTGCTGCGGGGGGGGGGGGGGGGGGGAGATCATATGATATGGAAGAAGACTTACTGATGGTGTTTTCTCTGTTAGGTCATTTATGACCCGCTGCCCCTCGTTTGATAGCTTTCATGGCAGAAGTGTTTGGAGATTGTTTGCCCTGTAGAGGGTGATCACATCTTGACTATTGATCACCTGCATAGATTTCTCTTACCCGGCTCTAAGGCGATTTGATGTGATTTAGCCCTATGATCAGTTTATTTATTTAAAACATGTTTATCTTAGTCGCCTAGATACTTTATTTTTAACAATTTGTTGGGTTTGGTTGGTCCTAGATGCCGGGGGGCGAGGGGGGGGGGGGGGGGTTGTCCACATCACTACCATGGTCTATTATCCTCTACCTCTCGTTCATGTCATAATATAGTTTGCAATGTTGCTTGGTGACGTTACCGACTATTTTGCAGTGGCTGCTGTAGATGTTAATTGAACTTTATTTGATATTAATACTTCTCAGCTTCTTATCCATGACATTTGGCCAAGCATGGCATATTAACAGTGTTTAGTATGCTTATTTATTTAATATTGTTTTTTAGCACATCCTGAGGCTTTAAATTTGTTAGTCAAAATAAGTCTGGTTTGGATCAGTAGAGAATATGCATATTTGGTTGGTTATTGTTTGTGTTTGATATATTACTGTTGCTGGAACTAACATGTGTGCAGGACTTGGACATCTCACATGGGTCTGTATTAAACAATGTCGATGAACAAACTGTTCGAAGTCTTAATGGCTGTAGGGTTGCAGATCAAATTCTTCGACTTGTTCCGCACATTGAGGTGAAAATTTTATAGGCTTTGTCGTGGATTATGTTTTAGTTGATAGATGCTTTCTGTTCCATTTCTGAACCCATTTTGCAATTTGTAGCATTTCCGCACGACACTGAGGTGCTTAAAATTTTGGGCTAAAAGGCGTGGCGTTTATTCAAATGTAAGTTTTTTTTTTCTTTTTTTTTTGGGGAGATCTATTTTGCCTAACCATTTGTACTGCAATTTTTGATTGACTATACTTTCATTTTTCTAGGTAACTGGATTTCTTGGTGGTGTAAATTGGGCTCTCTTAGTTGCTCGTGTATGCCAACTTTATCCTAATGCGGTTCCCAGTATGCTAGTTTCTCGATTCTTCAGAGTTTATACCCAGTGGCGCTGGCCAAATCCTGTGATGCTATGTTCAATTGATGAGGATGAACTTGGTTTTCCCGTATGGGACCCACGTAAACATCCTCGCGACCGAACCCATCATATGCCAATCATCACACCTGCATATCCATGCATGAATTCTAGCTACAATGTCTCAACAAGTACTCTTCGGGTTATGATGGAGCAATTTCAGAATGGTAACAAGATATGTGAGGTAAGATTATGAACATATTTCTGCTCTCTGGTTCGCACCTGCTTACTGATAATGTCCATTTCACTCTGATTTTGCTGCATCCAGGAGATTGAGTTGAATAAGGCACAGTGGAGTGCTCTGTTTGAGCCATATCATTTCTTCGAGATGTATAAGAATTATCTGCAGGTTGACATTGTTGCAGCAGATGCTGGTGATTTGCTTTCTTGGAAGGGTTGGGTGGAATCCCGATTGAGGCAGCTGACTTTGAAGGTAACTCGGGTTGATTTTTGGGATTTTTGGGAATTAGGGGTGCGACTTGGGTTGATTTTTGGGAATTCGGGTTAATCTTTTATTTTTAAAATCAGGTGTTCGGGTTGATTCCAATTCTTTCTTTTTTTTATCAAAAGCTTAACCCAACCCGACCTGAGTTGCCCCCCTACCTGGACTTTGGTACACTTCAAAATATAGCTTAAACCATCTATCACAATTGTGCCATTAGAAACAATAATTTAGGGTAATTTTTGTTTCTCATAATTAGCCTCCATTTATCTTAACTTTTTACAGATAGAGCGAGACACATATGGGATGTTGCAGTGCCATCCATATCCCAATGAGTACATAGACAGCTCGAAACAGTGTTCGCATTGTGCTTTTTTCATGGGTTTGCAGAGGAAACAAGGGGTTAGAATTCAAGAAGGCCAACAATTTGACATTCGTGGAACAGTAGATGAGTTCAGGCATTCGGTGAGCATGTACATGTTTTGGAAACCAGGCATGGAAATATACGTTTCACACGTTCGTAGGAAGCAGATTCCCTCCTACGTGTTTCCAGTTGGGTATAAGCGACCTCGGCCTTCGAAGCCCACAAGCCCTCCGCCCAACAAAGCTTCTAGAGAAGATGGGGGTGAAGAGTGTGGGGCCGGGTCCACAGAGAAACGGATGAAGAGCCAAAGGGATATGGAGCAACGGCTTAAGAGAAAAGCAGATGTTGACGAGCAGAATGTGAAACCAGATAGACCAGAGAAACGGGCTTCCATTAGTCCAGTTAGGGAGAAGTCTCTTTCTCCATCTGAAACTAGTAGTAGTAGTAGGTCAGATGTGTGTCAGCAAAGCATGGGTAAGGAGATTAAAGTGGAGAATTTGACAGTGGGTAACTTTAGTACTTGTGAGTCTGTAAGGACGTTGGATTTTGCACGTGAGGGTAGTTCATCGGAGGAGGTTGTTTTGGAAGCATCTGTGGCAGGCAGCAGTGAGGAGAATATGAGCCACTTAGAGAGTGACAACCAGGACTCTCGGCATGGCGACATTTGCGAGGCCAATTCAGAGGCGCTTTTTCAGAAAGGAAGCTCAAATGGAAGCGGGAGATTTCAAACTGGCTTGCCAGAAGAGTTAGAGGTCTTGCTTCTGCTCATTTTGTTGTTTTGGAGGGCCTCTTTGGGCGCCTTTAAAAATTATTTGCATTTTCTTATATTCAGATTATTTGCAAATAATATGGCTATAACTGTTTTAGATATTTTATGTAGCTAATGGCTTCCAAAAAGGCTTCTGATGCCCACTTGTTGGAAGGCATTAATTATAGGGAAATGATATCACCACTAACGTATTTTGATGATCGCACTCCTCACTTAATTAAAAAGTATGGTATGGCCCGCACCATAGGATGATCCAAACCTACGTTAGTGGTGATATCATTTCCCTAATTATATCACTTCTAAAACTGTTATAACCATTGTCTGCAAATAACCACATTTAACTTCACATCCATTTGCATATAAAATTAAATGTAAATATTTTTTAGAGCTATCCAAAGAGCCATTTATGGACTCTCTGATCAAAATTGGTCCTTATTTGCAAATAAGAGATTATTTTAATTTAATCTTATAAAAAATGAGACATTAAATCGCTTTGGGAGCCATTAACTGTCATTTCTATTACTGTTGTAGTCATTATTTGCATATAGTCATAACAAACTTTAAAACCACTTGCATGAGGGGCCTCTTGGGATCTATTTCTTTGCATATAATCTATTATGCAAATACTGCTTATAAATGCCTCTATTTGTCTTTAGTTTACGACTTCCATGCTAGCATTAATGCCCCATTTACAAATATGATTTAACTATTTGCAAATAGGAGCCATAGTAATTCAAAAACTGCCTTAAGGAGGTGGATAATCTCCGCTAATAATTCTATAATTTGGGTACGTTCTTACTGATGTGCTTTTCTTATGTTTACCATTTTCTCTGCTTTTGACTTGTGAAGCCCAATGTTGCGATTGAGATGGTCCTGAAAGCTCGTGGTGGAGTCAACTCTGAAACTGTTCAGAAACCGGTTATAAGGCATGTGTTTCCAAACCCTATATTTCACGCTTGGAATTTATCTGACTGTATTTGTTCTTTTGAACACAGCTTCAGTCTCCAACGGGAGGAAATTTCCAGGTTCCGCCCATTCCTGTCAGTGGGATGAATGGGACCCTGACAACACAGAGGTGGGTCCTAGCAGTCCCACCGATATAAGGTGGGCAGTACAACCTCCCGTGGAAGACAGATCTTTTTTCCATCATCTTTATACTGTCCTGTTTGTTTTTTTGGTGCCTTTTGTTTGCGATAGATTGAGTTTAACGACTACAGCCTGAGAGATTCAGCTGATTTGCGCCAAGTCAATGCTGGATTATTGCAGAGAAAAGTGAAGGGAAGCCTGCCCCAGCCATTTGGAGGGGGGTAAGTTTCTTTAACTGCTGGTTTTCAATTTCCAGGCATGCGTATGTGAGTGGTGCGTGTGTGTGTGTTGCGTGTGTGTGTGTGAGTGGTGCGTGTGTTCGAGTGTGTGTGTGTGTGTGTGTGTGTGTGTGTGTGTGTGTGGTGCAAGGGGGGGGGATGTGTCATGACTGAAAGCAATCAAGAGAAGCACAATTAGGTTGCAGGATTTTTGCACACTAGTGTGATTGCTGTGCTGTAGAAGCTTTGTGGGCACCACCACCCCAAGGGTGTTGGCAAAGATGGGAGAGAGATGCTGTGCTGCTTGAATTTAGCTGCTATAGCCCTTATCCTTTTCTTTCTTACTAATCCTTTATATGTGGTGTAGTGAGGGATGGGTGTGTTGTTATGTGCTCTGTAAAACATGTATGGGAGTGGGAACTAGATTTTAGGGTTTGTAGTTTGGGTGGGGGGATGACTGACTTATTTTTTTTTATTTATTTATTTTCCGTCTCCTTACTATCTCTTGAACAAAATTGTATAAATATTCCCTTGTAATACATACAATATTTTTAACTCTCTCTCTCTCAGATGTGTATGTGCAATTTCTTTTAGGGGAGTGATAAATCGAACCCCATGTATCGAAAATTGACCTCCTATGTGTCTATCTCTCTCCTCTCTCACTCTCTCTAACCGCGAGGAGAGAGAAAGATGGATAGGGGGTCGATTTAAGATATTTGGGGGTCGATTTATCACTGCCTCCTCTCTCTTTTTTATCGTCAATTGGCATATTATCAGATGATCTGCTCTCCTCTTAAAGCATCTTTTTTGTACTAGATTGTTTTATTGGATGGAATTTCTATGAGTCCACAATAATCATGAAAGTCCTGATTTTCAATATAAAAAAAAAATGAATTACTTGGGGCTCGTGTTTTTAGGGCATTATGATAGTTTGGGATTCTGCTGTTTCGGTATTTTCATAAATATTTGTGAGACTTGTCATAATTGATCCTAATGAGTTTGTTATCTTGATGGAGATGGTTCTATCCCGTCCAATATTCATTCTAATATTTTTGAAGCCGGACCAGAATCAGGAGATTTTTATACAGGATCTGCAAAAGGCATTTCGCAGATGATCTGTCACATGTCAGTGAGCCGCACTTTTCAGCAGATTCTGTGTTCATTCCTGAGGCTTCTGCTCTGACATGCGACAGACCATCTGCCTGCAGGTAGCAAATCACATTTTAAATTGGTATTTTTGATGCCCGACTAAATTCAGGAGATTTTTAAATTTTAACTCATACTTACCATTTAGATCACTAGACCGGACTCCATGTTTTAAAAAGTTTCGGAGGTATTTTATAAATCTCATAATTTCTCCTCAAGAATCATTTTATTAACCAAAGGACATGTTTCTTTAGATTTTTAGTCATGGCATCCATTTATTGAATGAGAGACGATCAGATGTTGGGGATAACAGAGAGAATTTGTATCAATAGTAAACAAAACAATAATTGTAAACTCACATTAAACAAATAAACATAAGAAGTTAAATAACAAATAAATAAAATAACCATTCAAAAAAAATAAAAAAAAAAAGGAAGGAGAAGATTTCATAGGCTCTCGTGATGATTAAAACAAATATGGACATGCCAGTTGATGTTTCGATGTTTCAGCCGTTGGTGTTGCTCTTGTGGAGAAGAGGGATATATTTAGTGGTTCACAGGGTCCCAGGAATGGTCTGGAACATGATGAAATGAATAGAATTTCTTATGCGTCGGCAGTAAGAAGTTTGTGTACGCTCAAGTTTATACCCGTTCAGATTTAGCCTATGTGGTGGGCATGCTTGGAAGGTATCAAAGTGATCCTGGAATGGTTCATTGGAAAGCTGCAAAAAAGGTTATACGTTATTTGCAAGACATCCGTAAAAAGGTGGGGCTGGCACCAATTGAGAAGAAGATGAGATAGCACCGCTTAAGATGGTTTAGGCATATCCAATGTAGGCCTTCGAATGATCCAGTGAGAAGAAGTGACTTCTGCCAAGTTGATGGAGTAAAAAGAGATAGGGGCAAACCAAAAACAACTTAGGTAGAAATAGTGAGAAAAGACTCGAGGGCTAGGAACATAACAGAGAACATGACCTTGGATATGAGAGAATGGAAGAAAATGATCCATGTAGACGAACCCAACTAGTGTCAGGATTAGACTTAGTCAATTTGAGCCGGGTAGATCCTTTTACATTCTTCATGAAAATTTTCTAAAGGTTTCATTAGCCGACCCCAACTAGTTTGCGACAAAGGCTTAGTTGAGTTGTATTCAGAAATAGAGATAGCCTTGAGGTGATCGGCTATTCTGACATCGACTTTGCCGGTTTTTGGGACACCCTAAAATCCACACCAGGATATATTTTTATGCTTTCAGGAGGACCTATACCATGGAGAAGCATGAAGCAAGGGACGAGAGCTTCATCTACGATGGAAGTGGAGTTATAGTATTCTTGGAAGCTTCGGTACAAGCCTTGTGGCTGTGGAACTTTATCTCGGGGCTTCAGGTTGTTGACACCATTAGAAAGCTCCTGACGATCTATTGTAAGAGTTCCACTACGGTTTTCTTTTCCATGACCAACACATTGAGAGGTGGCTCGAAGCATAATGGAATAAAGTATCTTGTTATTAGGGAAAGAATTCAGTATCAGCTAGTGTCTATTGAGTACATATGTACCGCAATTATGTTAGTCGATCCAATGATGAAAGGCTTACCACTTAAGGTCTTTAGTGACCATGCAACACGCATGGGGTTGGTTGGTAAGTCCGATTACGTCGACTAGTGGGAGTCTGCATAATGATTTATAGACATTGTAGTGTGACCACTTTTTTAGTTTTAAAGTTGTTTGCTTCTCCATCATTTGTTTTATGCACATTGAATGGATGTTTTTAAAGAAGCAGAATGTCGGTTATGACATAATGTGGATAATAAAGTACTATTCATGTTGGTAGTTTTGCTAACTCTGTGACCATGGGGAGGTCATTAGATAGACTAATAGTTCAATGATTACATGATCCATTGTTAGTAGAGAATATAAAGAAAAAGATTATGATGATTCGTAGGTATCGCGTAAAGGTTTAAAGCCTATGCAGGCCAAGTGGGAGACTGTTAGAAGTTTCTATGTTTAAAACATACTAAACATGTTAGTGGCCTTGCATTAAGCAACCTTTTAGTTAAAGTTACTAATTATACTGATGTAGAAAGGTTCTTGGGCTCCAAGTTAGCATTAAAGGCCTGCTAATTTTTGTGCCAAGAACACTAAACGAAATTTGCTAAATTACGTAGCTTTATGGGAGCTTCTTAGCCTATAAATAGAGGCTCTTGGTCTCTCTTCCTCTCACCACAAAATGCCTACTCTTTCCTGAGAGTGCTCACGTCCAAAGGAGAGGTTTCCCATAAACCGAGTGGTGAAGAGAAGGTAGATAAGAATAAGGGGCATTTCTGAGTCGTCATTCTGCTCGAAAAAAGTGTGAAAGCTTCGTCCGATTACAACTTGGAAGAATTGGCCATGACACAAGGTACTTCTAACCCAGCTCATTAGAATTTGAGTTTTTCTTTAATTTGAATGCTCAAGATCCTGAGAGACCGTTTTAGTTAATGTTGACACAATAATATAATCCAAGAAAAAAATTTCATGATTGCAAAACATGCCCTAAGAATTTCTACTCATTCATATCTCTTGACTAAGTCTTTTGCAGTGAGGCTTTGTCAAGGTGTAAAGAATGTTGCTAGAATGTTTTCTCTAGGGGTGATCTTGATTTAACTTTGAGGATGGAAATTTCTCAATCTCATTAGCAAGATAATGAGATATCCTGCGCTATTCTTGGGCTAGTAGTTTAGACTATTCATATAATCTCATGCATTACGGATTCAAGTTATTTACTTAACTGAAGTGATGTACAAAAGATTAGGTTTAACAATATTTGTAATAGTTTCAATTAGTGGCGCAACTCGGGCATATCCGAGTAACATCATATTTTATAATAAGCATTTTGTAGGAAATTTCATGAAAAAGTAATTCAAGACTGACTTTTGCATGAGAGAACGACCACCTCAGATGAATTAAATGAACAAGACAGAATCTGTTGGAAAGTGAGCCTGTCCGGCAAGGTAGAAACTCAAAGCATCATTAATTTTCCATTCAAAGTTCAACCCTTAGGCTCTGTTCACTTGTTTTTCCGGGAAAGGAAAAGAAAATGTTTCCCGAGAATCTGACGTGGCATTAGGAAAAGAAATCCAGGGAATTTGTGCAGGAAAAGATTTTCCTGGACTGTTCACTTGAACAGGAAAAGGTTTCCAGGGAAACTGCTTGCATGTCATTTTTTGACTTATTGTAGAAATTCCACATGTGTAATTCTATTTTCCCTGGAAAGCAAGTGAACACCAGAATTCTGTCTTGTCAAGGAAAAAATAGGTTGTTTTCCAGGGATTTGCTTTCCCGGGAACGCAAGTGAATAGAGCCTTAGTGATCCTTGTCCCTTTAAACTCAGTTTGCTTCGAAATTTTGTTGTGTAGAATAAATGGACAATGAAGAATGTTAAAAGGGTGCGGGCCATCAAATGGACGGTTTGGATCATCCTATAGTGCGGGCCATCAAACGGACGGTTTGGATCATCCTACCGATTTAAACATGTAAAGGAATGTTAAGTAAGCTTCATCCAGTAGGTGTGGTTACAAATCTTACAAAACCATTGGAAAATGGTGAGCACCAAGTATTCAAAAAATAAGAAAAATAATCATTCAAACCATTTAAACATCTAGGGTCAAGTCATTCCTAACAAACCATTATGACATTGTATGGTATGAAATCACATAAAAACAAATGTATAAGCATAAAGTATATGGAGAATATGCAAGAGGGTTTTGGGGTTTTTCCATTGATCCATAAGAAATGAGAAGGAAATTAATAAAAATAAATTAGATGGGCAACTATGGTTTAATTCAACAAGGAAAAATCATCTTGATCACAGAGTTGGGATCCACCTTGATTTGAGTTGGTGGTGACACATTTAGGTCAATTGTCAGGTAATCACTCGCGCGAGTGACGCTAGCCTTCCCCAAATATAGTCACGACGAATCTCCATTTCTAAATTGGGAGATGATTTTTCGCCCCACTGTAGGATTATACACTTCCCTTGTAAAAGTGAATGGTTGGAAGAGTTCAACGCTTTTTGTCTTTTTGACCTAAAAATCATGTTAATCAGAGTGGGCGCATAATCCTGCAGCGGGGGCGAAAAATCCATAGCCGTTCTAAATTTCGCTGCGGAGCGAATCTCAAAAAGCCATAGCTTACGTGGCGCCATGCTTTTTGACAGCCGAGGGCGAAAAGGAAAAGGAAAAGGAAAAGATTAAAAAAAACCGGCTCTACATTATATCCCTGGGCCCACAAAGCCCGGATCATGTAACACCAGCCAAATTTTATATGTAAATTACAAAAATACCCTTACAACTACAAAAGTTATTCCTGGCTTGCTCACCGGATAATGGGAAAACTGCGTGGCCACCATGGTTTCGAATCTTGGTTTCGGAATGCGTTTGGGGCCCCACCCGAAACCAAAATTTCAGCCTGGCGGAATCAATACAAAACTTCAGCTGAAGTTTGGGGTAAATATTAAAAAATGAACAAAATCGAGATTTTTGGGAAAATGAAATTTCGATCAAAATTTTGTAACGTTTCGGGTACACCTAATTTCGGTTTCGGTCGAGACTGAAACCCAAAATTTTGGCTTTCGGTCAAAATTTAAAACCATGGTGGCCACCACGTGCCCGATTGTTATTTAAAATATTATAAATGATAATTTTTATAAGATACTGGTGTTGCACTACAATATTTTAATAATGGCAACAACTCGGCTTATTTTTTCTTGTTTAAACAGCCCGCCGAGTATACATTTTGGTGCGTTTGGATTGCTTGAATCGGGCTCTTGAATTGGGATCTGATTTCAATTCTGCCCGATTACGGCATTTTGCTCAAAAAAGTAATGGAATCAAGAAAGAGGGTGAAATTGACACGGAAGCATAATTAGAGGGGGGAAATGCCGGAAACTGTCTCCCGCCCGAAGAGATGGTATTTTGATTCCACCCGGTTGGAATGGAATTTTTATTTAAAAAATTGAATTAAAATTTATATTTAATTTTTTTTTCTCATTCCGCTTAAAGGAGAATCATAAGGTTATGTCAATTCCAATTCCTGATTCAGGGAATCCAAGCACAGCGTTAGTTTGGGTCATGATCCTACGTGATTTCCAACCATGCTATTTGGGTTCGACATATTTTATTGCATGTCTATGTCCCATCCAAATATAGTCAGATTAAAGGAGATAAAAAGATGAAATGAGTTGAAGCAGGACGGCAAACGAAGAGACAGATCATCTTGCTCGCACGGGAGTGACAAAAGCCGAATTAGAGTTCTTCGAATTTCTTCCTCGTTGAGTAGATCATGTTTATGTTCATCAATCTTTTATTTTATTGTACTGTTTTTGAGCTAGGCCCATGACTGCCTTGGTCATGGCCACTGTTGACGGCAAACGAAGAGACAGATCATCTTGCTTGGTCATGGCCACTGTTAAGCAATAAAGATTCACCAGTTCAAAAAAGAAAGAAAGAAAGTTTCATTCATGGTTTGGTTGTGTCGTCTTGAGTTTTTATATGTTGTGTGGCTGTATAGTGTATAGTGTATAGGTCAGTTTCAAAAAGTACTATATGGCCCACTCCAAAGATTGATCCAAACCGTTCAATTGTTGGGCCACAACCCAAATAGGCTATACACTGAAGATCATTTTCAAAATGTGAAGTCCCTCTATGGATCGGATGGTGAGGATCAACCATTGGAAATGATTTTTTGGGGACAACTTATTTGCGTTCTCAACAGATGAACGGTCTGGATCATCCTTTAAAATGGGCCCCAAATATTTAATATAAGCAATTAAAAGAAATTATTCAGTGAGCTGTATTTTGGTACGAGTGATTCCCTAATTTCATGTTCTTTCCTTTTTCATCACGGGAGAGACCGTTTTATTCTGGATAGAATATTTTATCTTACAATATCTAATATTGTGGTGCTTTGCTAGTAACACTCGCGGGAGCTTGGAATTCCAATGACCAACTGTCCCCACCAAACGTGACATCTTAATGGTGATTGGTAGCCGTTAATCTGGTGGGGCCATTGATTTAAAGTCATCTCACGGCTAAGATTTCAACCAATGAAATGACCAAAAAGACAGGACTAAACACGTGTGGGGCACTCCATTGGTTGATCCAGACCGTTAATTTGTTAGTCCACAACATAGACAGGCTATATCTCGAAAATCATCTCTATAGGATGATCATAGCCCTCTGATCTGACACACCAATGGTTTGGATCATCTTATAGAGTGGGCCCCACTTACTTGCTTTTGGGCGTATTTTCTAATCCTAATCTTAAAAGAGCTATTCTTGTAAATAAAGACAAATTGGATGGGCATTTGTTCCACGTCATCCTCTTTTATAAAATAAGGAGTAGAAGAAGAGAAGCAGGATCCTAAATTTGAGTCCTATGTTTGATTCTCATCTTTGAGTTCTATCCAAATTCTTCTTCTCCTTCTATTTTTTTCTATCAATAGGAAGAAAAAAATCTATGGTTTTCCATTAGAACAATTGGTCTAGGGTTTTTTTTTCCCTCTGTAGTGAATTTCCAGCACGAAAAATCTAGTCTTTTTCACTCCTTTCTGCATCAAAGAATTTCTGATAAGTTTTGAAAACACGAATTAGAATTTCTATAAGCAGCTATAATTCGGATTAGGGTTTCAAAGGAGGATTCTTTTCCCTTTTCTCCTTATTAATTTCAGATTCTACAGTTTATTCTTCCATAAGAAGAGTGGGAAATCGAAGGAATAGAGGGTTTTGGAAGATCCATAGAAAAAATTAGGGTTTTTTTTTTTCAAATTAGAGTTTTTTGTTTGGAATGGGGAAAGTGGCAGTGGGAGCTGCAGTGATTTGTGCGGCGACGGCATGTGCGGTGGCGGCGCTGATCGTGCGCCACCGGATGCAGAGCTCGAGGCGGTGGGCCCGGGTGGTGGGGATATTGAGGGAATTTGAAGAAAAGTGTGGGACCCCGATCGGAAAGCTGCGCCAGGTGGCAGACGCCATGACTATAGAGATGAACGCTGGGCTGGCGTCTGAGGGTGGGAGCAAGCTTAAGATGCTTATCAGCTATGTGGACAATCTTCCAACTGGGTATAATGATTTTATCTTATTTATTATATTTGTGTTTTTTTTTTTTTTTGATTTTATGCTCCATAGATAGAGTTTTTTTTTGTTTTTTTATGTTCTATGGGCACTATGATTTTATCTTATTTATGTTTGTGTGCTATTTGATTTGATTTTATGCTCCATAGATAGAGTGTTTTGTTTTTTGTGTTCTATCATCAAATGACTCTAGTTTTATGATTAGGCAGTAGGCATTGCTCTGTAGAATAAAACAAAGAGATAATTCAAAGAAAAATAGATAATTTTCTATATTGATAATTTTCTATGTTCTTTCTCTTACAATCCAACCTTTCTTTATACTAATTCTACCATGATTAACTCATTAATTCAACCACATAAGTACTCCCTAAATCAAGCAATTACATCGTATAATTATTCCCTAAATCAAGTACAGCACTACGCTTTCATTTTGGAAACTCATAAAATATGGAATAAAGATAATTTAGGTAGATTCCGTACATTTCCTCCCTTTTTACTTATTATTGATTTGTTCATATTCTTGGTATGGATTTTCTTTGCTTCTTTTTGGAGTATGTGGTGGGTTGTGCTTAGTTTAATTGTATGTTCTGTACGTGGAGTAAAAATTCTTGTAGATGAAGGTGTGGTTTTGGGGATAAGTGTTTGATAAACGTTTCCTCCTTCACTGAACTAAAGATATATTTTGTTTCATTTGTCTCTTTTTTTTTTAATGTGTTTAGTTATAGGTTTCATTATTGAATTTTCTTTCTAGCCTTCCCTCCGGGGTAATTTTTCAATAACTACTTAAAGCTTGGTTATTTCTGTTGCATTTTGCCTTTCTGGTAGTTGCCTTCCTTGACTTTTATGGTCCCTTCATTTGTTTTTTTAAGGAAGTTATCCTTATGATCGGTTGCATGATTGGACATGATGGTTGTGACGGTCGATTTTGGTTATTTATTTAATTAAATTTTCTGTCTACTGATTACACCGGTAGATCAAATGAGTCCCTTGCATTTGCTTTATGAAGCAGTTGCAGAGTTAGTGCAAACTCTGAAGCTTGTGGGAAGCTATGGAGAATTTAAGGAGCACAGTGGGACGAAACCTCACAATTAAAGCTGCCAAACCATACCAAAACAAATAAACAAGATTTATTTGGGTTACCTTTTGAGATAATTCACAAAAAGCAAGATTCTACATTAAGCATCCTTGGCATATGAAAACTCACAATGAAGAAACATGATATCCTATGATTTGGCATATGAAAACTCACAAAAAGCAAGATTCTACATTAAGCATCCTTGGCATATGAAAACTCACAATTCGACACGGACACAAAGTGTTAGACACGGCAAACTCCCAAAATTTAGAAACAGAGACACGGCTAAAATAGAAAGTACATATAATCATGATTTGTGGACACAGATTTGTGTGCCAAGTTTCGACACGAATACGAGGTATTTGACATGGAAAACCCTAAAAATCTAGAAATAGTGGGACACTCATACACTTACATACATATAAAGTTACTGACACTTCTAGCAGTACACTTAAAAGTGTCTAAAGGAGTGTTGACACGTGTGGACATGGGTGTCTGCAATAAATTGAAAGTGTCGGCCAAATCATAGATGATATCTAAATAAGCGAACTATAATGAATTAAAATCTGTATGCAATCTGTCCGCACAAAATAAAATATATCTAGGGCCTGAAATCAACGCCAAAATAGGGAAAGGGGATCTAAAAGGCAGGGTAGTGTAAAAGGTTTAATCCTTTGAAGTTAAAAGGGTAAAAGGGTGTCAAATAATATGAGAGGCCATTAAAAAAATCAAATAATATTAGAATGGGATTGATGTGATAAGGAAAGGTCTCACTGGAAATGTAGCAGTCCGTACACCTTGAATCCACATGAAAGAGGGCCCAAGAGCATGAGGGAGAAGTCTGTGGCAGGATCCGTGCAAAGGGGTCATCAGCCAGCTCCCAAAACAGCAATATGGAATAGAGAAAGAAGAAGAAGAAAAGATAATAATAGAATAAGAAGAAAATATGAAAAGAGAGATGGAGAAATAAAGAGAGAAGAAAGAGAGGGAAAATCGAGAGAGAGAGAGAGAGAGAGAGAGAGAGAGAGAGAGAGAGAGAGAGAGAGAGAGCTCCCCATGGCGAGGATTGGAGAAAATCGAGGGAGCAACTGCTACGATTACCCAAGGAGAACCGGAAGAAACTTGAATACTATGAAGGGATTCAGAGAAGATATGAAGAAACCCAAAAAATCGATCCCTGGGAATCTTGCTAATCCTCAGTTTCTTCCAGGAGATTGGCTATGCAAGGACTGTGGATACCACAACTTCAAAAGAAGAAACCGATGCCGTAACTGTAATGGAAGCAAACCAAATAACCCATCTCGAGTGGAGGAAACTGGTGTAGAAGCGGCACCGACTAAGCAAATTTGGCTGGAACATAGGGTCATCGAAGTACGGGAGGAAGGAGAAGATCCGATGGTAGTGATAACTAGAAAGGAAGTTGAGGATAGATGTGAGCTCCTAAGAACTTGTCTTATCGGGAGGATCAAGAGGGAAAAATGGACTTTGGACGAGATCTGGGAGTGGGCCAAATGGTTCCGGGATCTTCCTAACTCCCGAAGCCTTTTACGCTTAACCAGAACGACATCTTTTTTTGCTTTGAATCTGAACCTCAGGCTACTGCTATTCTAAAAAAGGGCGCTCAGACTCTTGGAAACTATTTACTTTCCCTCAGCCCCTAGAATCCGGCGTATAAAACGGGTGCCAAAGCCATTTGGATCCATTTTTATGGGAAACCTTTACATGCATGGGCCTCATCCATTGTGGAAGCATTTGGGGGTTCATTTGGACATGTCATGGAGGTCAAAATGGAAGGAGAAAATGAGTATTGTACCTGTGCAAAGGTCTTCCCTTCGGAGTGGAATTTTCTGCCTTCATATGTTAGACTGAAAGTGGAAGACAGATGGTTCTCTATTGGTGTGGCTGGTGAAAATGGGGATGACTATAAGACAGGATCCATGCCTACAAACCGGGAGCATTACCCTTTCGATGTAGAAGAACGTGCCGGAAAAAGGCGAAAAAATGAAGAGAACACATCGGAAACTAGGTTTTCACCTCCTGACGACGATGTGTGCGCCGGAAAAGGTACCGTATGACCATTTTCCTCCGATGCACGACTCACCGAGGAAGACAATGGATCCACCATTGATTGGTAGGGAGATTCATTCGGACGGCCCGATTAGATCAAAGGATTCTGATTGGTTCAAGGAAAGGGCTAGAAAAGGTTAAGAAATAGCCGTTGTTCGTAACTACATGGTGGGAGATCAAGATCAGACCGTTCATTTGAATTTCAAAAGGAAGGATGATCTGGTGGAATGTTCGAGACCTCAGCACCATCGACGGTACGCTGGGACACATGTTCACGTTGGGGGGGATGAAAAAGCTGGCAGGCTGCCGTCTAACAGAAGTTATCAGATTCAAGGTGGGACATGCATTCGCAAAAATGGGGTATCATGGTGACAGATGGCAATGACCCGGGAGAAGGAGCCCGCATGAAGGACAGATTATCAATCCTAAAGATAGATGACCGTCATTTGAGAAAAGGAACATACAAGATAGAGACGTCTAGTCTTCTATAATGGTGGAGACAGCTGGCCACCATCTGGGAAGAGGATTGTCGACGATAATCACATCGGTAATCGTGTAAACAGATGGCAAGCATGGGGAGGGGTAGTTTGCATGATAGACACGTTGCTATCAGGGGAGGGCGTTACCGGCAACCGGCTAAGGTTAATAATTTCAAAGCTGTCCACCTGCTGAGAAGGAAATTAAGCTCCCTAGTGCCAGTTGGCGAAAAATTAGAAATAATAAATCAAGGGACCCATCATGTCTTTAATTAAAAGTAGTTATACAAAGCTATTGGGGGAATTGTGCGAAGAAACCCTAGCTCTGGCCGATAAATCGAAGAAGAATCAAAACGAAACTGTGGTATCACCTTCAAGGGAGGAAATCATCCAGGAATTTCTCAAACTGAAATGGAAAAAGGCGAAGGCGGATGGTTCAAGTCAAATGGGGACGCCATGCCGAAGATTAGGAACTATGGTAAGCTGGCAGAACAAGTGGGAGAGATGATCCAAATGGAAATGGCTGAACAAAGCAGATCCGCCGAGAATAATCACACGGATGATGTTGGTTGCGATTCCAATAATATAATTATGGAATCTCCTTTGGATAGGAACACGATTACGAGCTGTGATCGAAATCAAGAAAACGAGTATAGCAACAATGGCGTAATTGTGGATACGATGGAAAACCACCTATAACTGGTGACGGAGGGGGACGAATTGGCGCTACAAGTGGTACAAGACTCTCTGGAAATTGAATTGCATGACAAGAGCAGGGAGGCTGTGAACAAAGTGGGTTTGTCGGGCAATCTGAGTGAGAAGGATCTGATTGAAGAAACTATTGTCCAGGAGAGGGAGCAAATGGCGAATTTGGGAAAAGATTTGGGAGTTGCATTCGAAGAAAATGAAATGGCAACTTGGAATATTCTGCATGGAATTGAGACTAGGGATGAACCCAAAAAGATGACAAAAGAGGCAAACCGCGTAAGCGAATTCGGGAGATCCGTGGCTTGCAATAAGTCATGGGCTGGGATTTGGGGAACAAAGAGTTGTTGTCATGAATATTGGAATTTGCAACATTGGGGGTTTGGATCGGATAAGAAGAGCAAGATGTTAGGGATTTGGTTCATAGCAGAAGGCTGGACTTAATCACTATTGTTGAGTAAAAAATTATGGGGGTAACAGAGTCAACTATAAACAAAATATGGGGAAGAACAAACAGGCAACGGACAACGAAAGAAGCCATAGGCATGGCTGGTGGAATCATTGTCATTTGGAAGAGCAATTTCTTCAATTTGGAAGAGGTTAGCATTAAACAATTTTCCTCATCCATTCTGTTTTCGTCTAGTAATTGGAATGAAATGTGAAAAATCACGATAGTATACGGGCCTGCCAGGGCAAGTGAAACGGGGGCACTCTGGTCAGAATTAAGGGGAATATGGGAGCAGTGGCAGGGTGCATGGATTGTTGGAGGTGACTTCAATACAATCAGATTCCCGATGGGGAAAAAAGTGGGTCGGTTAGAATCACTACAAGCATGAGGAATCTGTCAAATTTCATACAAGATTGTCAGCTAATTGATCTGCCATTGGAGGGTGTGAAATACACGTGGACCAACAATCAAGACAATCTGGTTATGTGCAGACTTGATTGTGTTCTTATCTCGAAAGAATGGGACAAGGTCTCTTTCCTCTTATCTATCAAAGGGCTCTTCCCAGACCAACATCTGATCACAATCCAATTCTCCTAGAAGTGTCAGATTTCTCGAGTGGGCCGCAACCATTCAAGTTTGATTTGGCATTATGTGAAATTCCGAGATTTACAGACATGATAAGAACATGGTGGAAGAAGGTATCTGCTAATGGATGGAAATGATTTGTTTTATTCAAGAAGTTGAAAGCTATCAAGAATAAGATTAGAATGGCGGAAAAGGGAGGAAGAATTGAAAAGATTTAGAAAGGAGGAAATATTAGCTTCTTTAGATATTTTGGAAAGAAAAGAGGAGTGCACAAATGGAGCTGACTGATATGGTGGAAAGGTTAGCTCTTATGGAAGAACATGAAGAAATTCTTTGAAGAGAGGAAATTTGCTGAAGACACAAATCTCGAGCACTGTGGCTCAAAGAAGGTGATCGTAATTCAAAATTTTTCCATAGGATGACAAATATTCGAAGAAGAATAAACGCAATCAACTGTATTTTGGAGGGTGATACTTTGGTGGAGGACAAGCAAAGGCTTAAGGATCTCATCATCAGTTTTTTTTTCCAAATTATATATTCAAGAATATGAATGGCTACCTAAGCTGAGTGGGCTTGAATTTAAAAAGATATCCCAATTGCAGATGGAACATTTAGAAAGGAGTTTCTCAGAGGAAGAAGTTGAAGGTGCGATATTTTCTATGGAAAAAGACAGAGCTCCTGGACCTGATGGTTTTCCCATGGCATTTTATCAAAACTATTTGGGGAATCATCAAGGATGATGTGATGGCATTTATTAAGGAATTCCATGAGCGAGGCATCCTTCGCGGAGAAGCAAATACGACATTCGTTACGCTTATTCCTAAAAAGGAGGGTGTTATTGGCATTAAGGACTTTTGACCGATTAGCCCTGTTCACAGCATGTATAAAATAGTGGCGAAGATCATGGGGAGACGTTTTTGAAGGGAGTATTGGGAGATTTAATTTCCTAATTTCAAGGAGCATTTGTTGACGAAAGACAGATCCTGTATGAAATACTGATTGCAAATGAAATACTCGATGCTTCAAAGTGGAACGGACAAAGAGGGCTGATCGTGAAAATTGATATTGAAAAACCATATGACCATGTTGATTGGATGGTGCTGGATTTTATTCAAGAAAAGATTGGATTCGGTTCTAGATGGCAGACATGGATAAGGTCATGTGTATCAACTGTTTCGTTCTCAATAATCTTGAATGGTACGACGAAAGGTTATTTTCAAAGTTCGAGAGGCTTGCGACAGGGGGATCCGTTATCACCGTATTTATTCATCATTATTGTGGAGGCCCTCAGCTTAATGATTTCCAAAGCGGAGCAGAAAAGACGTATAAAAGGATTGAAGCCGTAATTCAGAAACGGCGAGCCACGTTCAATTTGCCGATGACACACTTGTGGTTGTTGAAGAAGATACAACATCTGTGGCGAACTTAAAGAGGATCTTTTGATGGCTTGAGATCACTTCTGGGCTGAAATTCAACTTCTCCAAAAGCGACCCGGTCGTGGAGAGAATTGAGAGGCAGTTAGCAAATTGGAAGAAAAAATATATCTCCTTCGGTGGCAGAATTACCTTAATCAAGGCCGCTCTTGCTAATATGCCGGTATATTTTATGTCTTTATACAAAGTTTCGGCAAAGGTTGCACAAAGAATTGAAAATTACAGAGACTTTCTTCGGGAGGGGGATGGAAAAAACTAAAAAGTTAAACACTTGATGAATTGGAAGACTATCAAAATTGAAAAAGCATGGAGGATTGGGATTGGTAAAATAAAATTGGGCAACATGGCGCTACTTGGCAAATGGCTGTGGCGGTATGGTGCCGAAAAGGACGCTCTTTGGCACAAAGTGATTGGGAATAAATACGGAAGTGACTGGGGAATGGAATTCAAGGAATCCGGTGGTGGGGAAAGGTTCGGGTGCATGGACGTCTATTTGTGCTTCTCGGACAGAATTTGATCCCCTCGTGATTGACGGTGGTAGGAAATCGTCAAGACTACTGCCCCCCACCCCCCACACACACACCCACCCACCCACCCACACAAGGGTGGTGGCCTTTTCGTGGACCGTTGCACATAGAAGCATCAACATGTGCCATCGTCTAAAAAGAAGGAAACTTCATATGGCACGCTGGTGCGTTCTATGTAAGCGGGAGGAGTGATCTCTAAATCATTTACTATTACATTGCCCTTTTTCCAATCAACTTTAGACTAATACCTTAAGATGTTTTGGAGTCGCGTGGGTATTTCCAAAGGGTATCGGTATTGTTTTAATGAATTGGATTGGGGGACCTTTTGGTAACACTGGGTAAGCTCTGTGGAAACTTATTCCATATGTTATCATATGGAACATCTGGAAAGAAAGAAATTGTCGGGTTTTAATGAATTGGATTGGGGGACCTTTTGGAAACACGGGGTAAGCTATGTGGAAACTTATTCTGTATGTTATCATATGGAACATCTGGAAAGAAAGAAATTGTCGGATTTTTGAAGAGAAGGAAAAGAGGCTGAACCAGGTTACATTTAAAATCAAAATCGAGTTAATCTCTTGGATAAGAGACAGGATGGGAATCAATTATGGTGTCAGCGAGATTTTAAGGAATTGGAACGCTGTTATATGGGAAAAGAAAATCAAGGAAAAAATTAACTCCCAAGTGGAAGGCACCGCCTAATGGATGGTCCAAGTTGAACTTTGACGTAGTTCAATTGGCAATCCTGGAAAGGCTAGGATTGGTAAAGTTATCCGTGATGCTAATGAGAAGCTTCTTATGTCCTACGCGGGACTGGTCGGTATCTGTGATGCAAATGAAGCTGAAGTAAGAGCGCTTCTCTACAGTCTTAAATGGTTTTCTATCAACATGGGTGGATCTCTAATTATCGAGGGTGATTCATCAAATGCAATTGCGTGGGCCACTAACAGTTCAAATGGTTCATAGACACTTCAGCATTACACTACTGAGATCCGAGATTTGGTTCGTGAGATATGCCCAATTATTAAACATAGAAGAAGATCGGATAACGAAATGGCAGATAGATTGGCAAAAGACGGTGTGTCATTGGAATCGATGGTCATCTTCATTGCACTTGATGATGTGGGGATTGATCCGATTGGGGATGAATAGTGTAAATGTAGTCTTTTGCTCCGTCTTGATGTAATTTGGGTGGGTGCAGTATCTGATTGCTGTGGGGACAACTTGTCCCCTGTATGTAATCTCTTATGGTAATAATAAGTCATTTTTCAAAAAAAAAAAAGATAAAAGAAAGAGATCAAGAGTGAGAGGAGAGAAGAAGAAGAAATAGGGGAAGAAGAAAAAGGAGAAGAAGAGAAACCGTGAGGAGAGGGAAGAAGAAGGGGGAGAAAGTGAGGTAGAAGAAGTAGAAGGCTAGGAGGAAGAAAGAAGGATAGAGAGAATCTCACCTTCATGAGTGGCGAGGGAATTCCCGTCCTTGTGGAGTTGCACGAATTGTGTTCTTCAAAATTTAGGCTTTCTCTCCCTAACTCTCTTTTATATGTAGTCTACAAAGTGTCTTGGAAAACCTAAGACCGTCATATATCTATTTTTGGAAATATATATATTATTGAATATATGTGTGTAAGTGTGTGTGAGAGAGCACTGAGGGTTTGTCATTTTATGATATCAATTGGTTCGATTTACTCCTCCGTACTATCCCATAGATCCTACAATGGAACTAACAAGGAAAAATTGGAAATTATGTATTTCTTCTTCTTCTTCTTTTTTTTTTGGTTTTTTGGAATGTCTTAAACATTTTTCCAGAATTGTAGAAGGCTTATGGGAGACATATTTATCTCTTCTATATTCTGTTTCAGGGATGAGAAGGGTGTATTTTATGCACTAGACCTTGGTGGTACAAATTTCCGTGTGCTGCGTGTACAGCTGAGTGGGAAGGAAGGCCGTGTTGTCAAACAAGAGTTTGCGGAGGTATCCATTCCCCCCCATTTGATGATCGGAACTTCAGAAGTAAGTGCCTAGACCCTACTTGTCCACACTAATTGTCAATCTTTTTTCAGATTAATGAAGTATGTCTCTAAAATGCGTAAATCCGATCTATGATTTCAGGCACTATTTGATTATATTGCTGCAGAACTAGCAAAATTTGTTGCAACAGAGGGTGCAGATTTTCATCTTCCCTTTGGCAGGCAGAGGGAACTTGGTTTCACATTTTCATTCCCAGTGAGGCAAACCTCAATTTCTTCTGGCTCTCTTATTAAGTGGACAAAAGGCTTCTCCATCGAAGATGTGGTTAGTTTTAATTCCAGGCCACTATTTGGATTCTTTGATAGTGACCGTCTCTTGGGAAGGGATAGTATACCTAGCATGTTGCATGAAGTATTCTGTAGACATCAATGTGCTATCATTTCATTTAGGCACTATTATATTAACCTATGTCACAAATATCTCCAATATTTTCAAAATATAGCGATTTTATCCCAACATTTTGATAAAACGACAAAATCCTGAAATAATCCCTAGAATTAAAAAAAATAGCGATATTTTCATTTACCACGATAATATCGCAATAATATCACGATATTTTTACGGTATTTTTTTTTCTTAATTTTTATATTTTTAAATAAATTTATTTTAATCGTTTTCTCCTGATATAAACCCAAAATAATAATAATAATAATATATCCCGAGATTTCCCTTGCGAGAAATTCCCAAGAACGATATTTGTAACTTAGATATTAACAACACACACTAATGTGGACCAATGCAGCATGTCTAGATGGCTCTATCACTTCCGCTCGCAATTGTGATAGATCCTGGACCTGGACCCTTGAATGTTTCTGATACCTTTGTTGCATTCTGTGAACCTAGGTTGGGCAAGATGTGGTAGCTGAACTGACGAAGGCCATGGAAAGAAAAGGTCTCGATATGCGTGTGTCAGCACTTGTAAGTTTGCTTTTGATACTTCACATCATCTCTACTAGGGACCTTAACTTTTTCTTTTTTTTTAAAGAAAATGTTGATTTTACGTACCGGGAAGAACTACTAGTAATCCTTCCAGTATTTTCCATTTCTTCTTTCAAATATTGACTTGCTTAGAAACTATTGGTTCTTATGCTTTACTTTAGGTCAATGATACAGTTGGAACACTAGCCGGGGGTAGATATGGCAATACAGATGTTGTTGCTGCGGTGATTCTGGGAACTGGAACAAATGCTGCATATGTTGAGCGCGCAGGTGCAATTCCTAAGTGGCACGGCCTCCTGCCTACGACGGACGAGATGGTTAGCGGCCTTCTGGGGGACTATTTTTTTTAAAATTATCATATATGCATCTTTTCAAGTAAAAGGATTTATAAAAATATCATTAGGCTTCGAAATATAAGGCATGCGCACTCATACTTAGCAAAACGCGATACAGCAAAAAAAACACAGGACGGGAAAAATTCGAGTTTAATACGGTAATGGTTAAAAAAACGGAAACACAAAAATGCGTTTAAAATTTTGTCATTTACAAAATATAGTGGGGAGACTGAGTAGGACTAAGATAGAATATATGAAATGCAACTTTAGTAATGTAAGGAGGCGGGACGAGGATGTAGTAAATATGACTGGACAGGAGGTACCTAAGAGGGATATATTTTGCTATCTTGGTTCAATTCTCCATAAGGAATGAGAGATTGAAGAGGATGTTAACCATAGAATAAGAGCAGGTTGGTTGAAGTGGAAGCCTGCCTCAGGAGTTCTGTGCGATCGTAAAATCCCTACCAAGTTGAAGGGAAAGTTTTATAAGATAGTTGTGAGACCAGCCATGCTGTATGGCTCAGAATGTTGGGCCACCAAGAAGCAGCATGTGCATAAGATGAGTGTAGCGGAGATGCGAATGCTTAGATGGATGTGCGGCCACACAAGGCTAGATAGAATTAAAAATGAAGACATTCGTAAAAGGTGGGGGTGCCTCCAATCGATGAGAAGATGAGAGAGCACCGGTTAAGATGGTTTGGACATATCCAACGCAGGCCTTTGGATGCTCCGGTGAGAAGAGGCGACTCGTGCCAAATTGATGGAGTAAAAAGAGGTAAGGGTAAACCGAAAACAACTTGGGTAGAAACAGTGAGGAGAGACTTGATAGCTAGGAACATAACAACGAACATGACCTTGGATAGGATAGAATGGAAGAAAATGATCCACGTAGAAGAACCCAACTAGAACCAAGATTAGAGCCAGGTAAATTCCTTTACCTTCTTCATGAATTTTTTCTAAAGGATTCATTTAGCCGACCCCAACTAGTTTGAGACAAAGGCTTTGTTGAGTTGAGTACAAAATATAGTGGCGGTAAAGTTGGAAAGTCAGCCAAAAAACATGTTTAATATGTTTAAAACGCATTTTGAACGTGTTTAAAACGTTTTCCTCAAAAAACGGAGTTTTTCTCACTGTAAAATATTTAAAGGGAGTATTAAACGGCAACCCAATAAAACGTGTTTTTTTTCATAAAAACGACATTTAAAGCGGAGTTTTGCTAACTATGTGCGCAATTTGAGACAAACTTGAGGATCACTTTTCCTTTCCTGCAAATGAAATATATATCCCTGTCATATTGTAGGTTATAAATATGGAGTGGGGGAACTTCAGGTCATCTCATATTCCAGTGACAGAATATGATCATGCATTAGACATTGAGAGTTTGAATCCTGGGGAACAGGTACTTGTGGTTATCTGTTTTTTTATGTGTGTGTGTGTGTGTTTATATATATATATATATATATATTCATTATTTCCATGATTTTGGCACATTATGATGGATTTTACATTGCAAGTAAACCTTTTTAATGTTGACAGATTTTTGAGAAGATAATATCTGGAATGTATTTGGGGGAAATTGTACGCAGAGTCTTATGCAGGATGGCTGAAGACGCTGCATTTTTTGGTGATACTGTTCCACCAAAACTTAAAATTCCTTTCATATTGAGGTACTGGAATTTGGTTCTATCCCTTATGCTAATAGTCGTCATTTTTCCTTTGTTTCATAAAGTTTTGTAACCAAGTAGAACCTAAAAGGTGATACAGAAGATGAATGTGCATTCTTTCTTCTCAACAACTCAACTCAACAAAGCCTTTGTCCCAAACTAGTTGGGGTCGGCTAAGGCATTCTTTCTTGTGTGACTTTAAAAATTTGTACTAAGGTATCAATTTAGAGCAATGTTTTCAGAAGGAGAGACGTTCCACTCTCTTTTTATGTGAGGAAGTCATTTTTTATTTTTTAGGTTAAAAAATTTATTAAAAATACCAAAAAACTACAAAATTTATATAATATCCTTCATTTCCAATCCTTTATGCACTGACAAAATAAAGTATCAACCCTATCATTCAACTATCATTACGAACATTACAACCAAATAATACAAAATAGAGAGATTAGCAACGAGTTTACGTTACATTCTCAATTGCCACCCCAAAAACACAAATTTGCATAGTCACAACTTATAAAAAGAAGACAAAATGAAAAGGTGTATCAAAAGGACTCAGTTATATCCACCCTGCCATCATCAATTTCATTATAATCATCGATTAGCACATGATGAAATGTAGCTTTACCTGCGTGAATGTATTTACTTGATAAATTTAAAAGTAGAACTAGAGTGTATATTCTTCAGAATAAAAAATTTCCTCCCAAGACTGAGAAAATGATGAGAGGATTGAAGACAATAATGAAAATAAATTTGAAAACTAAAATTGAAGACAATGAACTATGGTAATACAAAATATTAAAACATAATGATTTAGATCTACCCAATTAAAATAATAACATGATTGTATTTTATTAGATTGAATACTATATGGTAGATATATAGGAAGAATAGAAAAATGTAAGGGAAAAGGGATAAGTTTGAAAGCGATAAAGAAGTAGGATTGAGAAATTAAATTTGAAAAGGGAAAATCTATAACAATTGAAGAGATCAGGGAAAGAACTAGTGTAGAATGAAACAAGAGAAATTGGAATAAGTGTTACCAAAGTAATCCACCCATATCTCTATGAATCCAGCTAGACAGTATGCACCATGAATCAACATGACAATAGTTTGGCGCTGCAAAAGCTCTCAAAAATTTATTTCTTCAAATCATACATGTGTTTACAATCCCATGTTACTTTATATAAAATTAGATCACCTTCATTACCAAGTGACGGAGTTGTGACAAAAAGGGTCTGGAAATGGACCTCATTGGGTATTTTCACTTTTAAATATTTTTGTGAACATCTTCAATTTCTCGTTCCATCACTGTTAAACTCTGGTGTTTTGTTTTTTGGCGCTTCAGCAGTAGTGGGGTTCTATTTAGTCACCATTTTCACCGAAATTCATTAATTTAAATAGAAACTACCATGATTACTTATTCAAGAACTATTGTTCATGATTTGCAAATCTTTGATTTTTAATGAGCTATGGTACACCCAAATAAGATTCTCGAATTCCATTTTGTCTTTATAATGAAAGCTGAACATACTGACTAACCTATTTTTGGGTTGTGGAATATGCAGGACCCCTGACATGTCCGCCATTCACCACGACTCATCCTCTGATCTCAGAGTAGTTGGGAACAAATTGAAAGATATCCTGGGGGTACGTTTTCTGTCTCAACAAGCTGAGCCATAAATTCTAACTCCTCTTTACATTCAGAACAGCTTAAAAAAATATCGACAGGCTCTTTTCCATTGTCACCTATACACAACCTTAAAAATATTGACAATCTCTCACATGCATTAGTGAAGAAGTACATGAATCTCACATGTATAACCCAGAACAATATCAGTATTCTCATCTTCTTTTATTGATGAAAGGCTTGCTAGTTAGGGGGAAAAAACAAAAAACAAAAAATATAGTCATTTCCTTAAATGACTGAGCAATTTGTTTGTTCCTTTTATTCATTTTTTTTTTGCGTGCTTTTCTCCTTATTTTAGATTTCAAATACCTCCCTGAAAACACGAAAAGTGGTAGTTGAACTCTGCAATGTTGTTGCGGTACGTGCGGCCCGTTTGTCTGCGGCTGGAATCTTGGGCATCCTGAAGAAATTGGGAAGAGACACCATCAGGGCCGGCAAGGAGGAGGGGAAGACAGTGGTAGCGATGGACGGCGGACTATACGAGCACTACACTGAATTCAGTCAATGTTTGAAGAGTACACTTAAAGAGTTACTTGGGGAAGAGATCTCAAAGACAGTTGAGATTATCCATGCTAATGATGGTTCAGGCGTTGGTGCCGCTCTCCTTGCAGCTTCTCACTCCCAGTACATTGATCTCGAGGAGTCTTGAAAGAGGTGCAAAAAACAAAGTTTCTTCTTTCTCCTTTCTCTCTTTTATCTTTCAGCTTCGAGGCTTTTTTCGCGGACAGTATTGTAGTGTATCCATAAGTTATGCCCATGAGGTTTGTAGTGTTGAATGGTCTGGTGTAGAAGTTTGTAATTGCAGGGCCCTGGAAGTTTTCTCCCTTTTTTGGTCTGCCATTCTTTCTCTTGTTTCCCCCCCCCCCCTTTTCTGCTTCCTCCTGCTAAAGCTGGTGTTTAAATATAGTTATTGGGATTTAACTGATGCTTCATTTCCCTCCCGTGTATCTCTCTTTGCTTGAGAATAAAAGAGCGAAGCATATACATTTTTTATGCACTAGTTGTGTATGGGTTTCTCTCTCTTCTCTCTTAAATGATTATCCATTATTTATTAAGTGTTGAGCTGTTACTATGAAGATAACAGAACAGCTGTAGCCCTTTGCTGGTAACGAAGGCAGTTTCTCGAGATTTGATCGTTTCACCTTATCTTTCATTGTGGGCAAGGCAAGATTCAATCTCAAGTCTGGGTTTTCACAAATTTTACGCAAGGAGTTAAATTTTGGGAAGAAATGAGATTGGGATATGGAAACCTGCAGGTGATTTATGGGTTGTACTCTCCCTGTTCCATGGCCACGTTTGATAGTCATGAATTCTTTTTCCATGGATTATTAGTTTACCCAATGATGAGGGAGGTAGGGATAGGCCAAGGAGGATGCAGGTGAGTAGAGTTTGCAAAAACGCTGAAAAACAAGGGAAAAAAACTCTAATAAAATTGTAATTTATTTTTGGGATTTGCTAGCATCCATCGCAGAAGGCATTTTGCAGATGGGCTGTTGCATGTGAGAGCAGCCACCTTGTCAATGAAGACAAAATCTGCTGAAAACTGAGCCTATGTGGCTGCTCTCACATGCAACAGCCCATCAGCAAAATGCCTTCTGTGATGGATGCTAGCAAATCCCCTTTATGCCTCTCCCACTACTTGTTAAACTAATTTCTATGGAAATAAAATTTCATGGTTGATGTTGCTTATTTGATGGTTAACACTTAACAGCGGTCTAGAAGAGATTTGATAGGCGGACAGGGGGTGGGGGTGGTCAATCTCTCAACCTTGTGTAATCTGTATCTCTGTATATTCTGTTCTTTGTAATCATGTGGTTACCTCTATTGCACTAAAAAAGAAAGGAAAAGGTGTATACTTCTCTATCAAGAAAAAGGAAGAGACTTTCAGAAAATGATTCCAACAGCTGCTGTTTTCCTTAAGAGAGCAAGACCACTCTTTAGCAAGGACCTTGTTGGATATTTTTAAAATATAAAATATGTGAAAAGATGTTCTGAATCAAAAGAAACTTATTTTGTAAAATGTTATTTGATTATTCAAAAGACTTTCACATATTTTCTCTTATGTGAAATGATGTCTTCGTGTCTTTTCATTTTCAATAAAAGTACTCATTTCAAAAAAGAAAACACAAGACATCTAAAGTGAAGGGATCCGGATCCCTTCAGTCTAACTTCGTCTCAAAATAATTATTAGAATTTCAAATAAGGGAGATGATATTTTTCACTCCCCACTTATAACGTGATTTGACATGAAAAGTGGGCAACTTTAACCCTCTTTGAGGTCAAATCATGTTATAAGGGGAACGTGCGCGTAATGCAGGGGGAGTGAAAATATCATCGCAATTGCCTACGATTATTCGAGATGGAATTTGGTAGGGACTTTCATAGAAAGCCATTTCGCGGCTAGCTGTTGCATATGAGTCAGCAGCCACCTCATATGAATTAAATGAATAAGACAAAATTTGCTCAAAAGTGAGCCTGTGTGGCTGGTGTCTCATGCAACAGCTAGCTGCGAAATGCATTTATGGGAAAGCCCCTAGCAAATTCCATTTGAGATATATTCTCAATTCTCTCTCTCTCTCTCTCTCTTCCATTTTAAGTTGGGGTGTACTGGTTCGTCATTAACTATGGGTGCATCCTAAGATCGATAGTTGTGGGCATTGGATCGGACTTTATTTCCCAATAGCTGCCTGAAATAATTTAAGGTAAACACTTTCCATATGGCCGAATCCAATAATATTTTAAGGAAAACACTTCTAAAGCCCAATTCCGTTCACAATCTGAGCCGTCGATTGTGATCTTGATTAATCGATGTGATCGGGTAGTGGATGATCCCGAGCAGCTATGATCTTGATTGTAGGATTGTGCTCGGATGTGCTCCAACAATTAGTACTTGATCGGGTGTGATCTGCATTGCAGGATTGTGTGGTAATGGCTGGTGCTCGATTGAGTGCGATCTGGACTGTTGGATCGTGACTAGTCGTGTACTAACGATCAAAGGTCGATCAGGTGAATTTTGAACCACAGATTGACGATCGATCTAGATCTAACGATTACGAGGAAGGATAAGGGGTTATATCAAACCAACAGTCACTCCATGATCGATCTGGACCGTAGAATTACGATCGGATGCGATCTAACAGTCATATTGCAGTCTGATCTGATAAGGTGCCCTACGAAGGTGTATTCCAAATAAATAAAAAAGACTATAAAATGACTAGAAACTCATAATTTCAAGCACCATTAAAATTTCAAAATGGGAACTTTTGAAGGTAGTGATTCCAAATCAATCTCCAATCTCTTGAAACCTTTCTAAATTTGTTTTTGGCCCTCTTTCATCTCTCTATTATACTCTTATTCTGCAAACAGACACTTGGATCTCGCATACTTCAAAAATCAGAAGGTGATTTGAGAATTTGTTGCTGTTGGTGAAGTATGACAACAAAAATAGGTGGATTTTCACCGGTTTTCATTGTATCTTAGAGGCGAGTTTTAAATTAACAATATGCACACAATTGGTGGGGGGCAAAAATCGTTAGTTTTGAATTTCGAAAATTGATTGAGTCCAATAATGTGACTCAAAATTGCTATTTTGAGTGCAGTCAAGGGATTTGCTAAGGACCATGGTTTTAAATTTCGGTCAGGACCGAAATTTAAAACCGAAACCAAAATTTCCACCAAAACCGAAATTGCCACCGAAATTTCATTTTCTGCTGCGGCCGAAGTCAAAACCAAAAACGAAACCGAAATTTAAAACCATGGTAGGGACCATCGCAGGAAATGCCTTTCTACGATGGTCCCTAGCAAATCTCCAAAATCAATTCTCAAAATCCAAAACGATCAAGGCCTAAGATAAGTCTGATGAATCCTCTTATACAAGGAAAAGAAGAGTATAGCAAAAGCTTAAATGATAACACACTAGATATCAAACCATATCTCGTAGCATTCCTTTAAAAGGAAAACCAGACTTGGTGGTGAAGCATATGGAAGGCTTTCCTTATTTAGCCCTCTGTTGCTTTTTTCACCAGACGTGGTGGCCAACAATGGCGAGGCTCTAGTCCACGGCAAAATGAATTACGAGTTGAAAAATTGCATGGCAAGTTGAACTGCAATGAATGAGGAGAGGAAACTACAGTATAGTCAGTCGTGGTTTTAGCAAGTTTGGAGAAAAAGGCTCGTTCCTCTACCATATTACACATTTAGGGAAATGATATATTAGCCCCCTTTTCTTTCCAGGGCCACTCCTACTGCAACGTGGGGTGGGCTCAACTGGAACCCGACAGGTTCAGCTCGAGTTGGGTTGGCATTTCCTCGGTTTAGTTTGGTCCCTAACCCGATTTATTTCGGGTTGGGTTAGGATTGAGGCCTTGGGCAACCTGATCCCCCCCATCCTCTAATTTTATCGTGAATTTTGTTTTCTATTTTTGCTTTGGGCCAACCAGTACGCAACCCAAGAAAATTTGGGAAAAGCGGGTTAGATGGGTTGAATTAGGGTTGAGAGAATTGAAGGTAGATTGGGTTAGGGTTGAGGGAATGCTACCTCGTGTTGGTCTCAACCCGACCGGACCCGACTTGCACACCTGCTTGTAGTAGTGTAAGAAATAGTCATAAATACACTAGAGGAGGGTGACCCATGCAAGAAAAGGGGACGAATTTCTCACTTCACTACACAGTGTATTGTCACTAGTATTTTATTTTTAAAATATAGAGTGACATTTATCTCTTTCATGTTTTTGTCTTCTTTTATTGGCCCACGGAATATACATGATGAAACCACTATAATACTAAAGCATGCTTCCTGGTACCAAAAGGCCTAATTTTCTTTGGTTAGGTAATCAGGGGTACAATGAAGTGTGCCTGGGCCACGGTATAGTGGGTCCCACCTTTGAGTGATCTGAGCCGTCCATTTGATATTCTTTAGGGTCTCTTATGACCCAAAAAAACACTAAATTATCTAATTCTATTGTTCAATAATGTGTAATTTGTGTCATCCAATGGATAAAAAAACTGACAAATTATCCAAAGCAAGACCTACCAAATGGATGGCTCAGATCAATCAAAGGTAGGCCCCATACATAATTCAAAACGATCTTTAAGGTTTGTTTGGTTGCACAAAAAACCAAAGTAAAATTAAAAGATACACTTTCCTTTTCCCTTACCTTGGCTGTACTTGTTTGTCATTTACCATTCACATTTACTTTTTCACAGGTCACTGTCACTCCCTCCAAATTTTCCAAATCGAAGCTTAGGAAAAGGAAAGTAAAGAAATGGGAATCTAATTTCCTTTCCTTCTACTTCTATGTAAAACATTTGGGAAACAAAAAGTAAAACATTAAAAAAATAAGAAATGGCATTTTCGTAAATACCTTAAAAATCTGAGGTCAAAAAAACTTACCTCTTTCTCTGCGTTCAAAACTCCCTTTAAAATAGTCATGAGAACAGAAAAACAGTGCGTCTCACATTTCAATGGCGGAAGAGGGTTTTTTCCGGCAATGGAGGCGGCGCCACCGCTTCCAAATCTGGTGGCTCCTCCACTATTCTCCTCAGTAGAAACCCTAACCCTACCTCGTATACTATACGGTGTACATATACGGCAGACAGGGTAAAGCCAGGCAGTTCTACATTCATACGTTGTTGTCTCAGATCCCATGACGCAAGACAGTCTTCTATTGGATCATTTCAAGATTTTTCTTTTCATACATTAGATCAATACGCTTCCTAAAGATTGTAATGTACTTCTGAAAAATGTATTTCTTTTTCTTCTATGTTTGTTTATCTTTTTTTTTTTTAATCTTAGATTGTGAGTAATGGAATGAAGAAATATCTCTGAAATCATCTTATATACGAATTTTTATTTTGTCTTCATCTAATCTGATTTTAATTTCTATCTTATTTAATTGAGAGTTTCTTATTTTATTTTATTGAGAGTTCTTGTGCTTGATAAAGTATTTGAATGTTTGGGTTTGTAATGTTGGTGGTCTAATCATACCACATTTTCAGTTTCAGTTTCTTTTTTTTTAATAAGATGTTTCTTTATTTTTCTTTTTATTTTTTTTAATTTTTGGGGATTTATATTCATTTGAATGTTTGTGTTAGGTACCTAACCAATACGCCAAAAGCTCTGAAGCTGATGGGGTTAGGCTAGACCTTTTAAACCTCGCCCATACGAGGCTGAGTCCCACCTAGTCACATACGTAATCAGGGTCCCACTCAGGACCGTAACATTCCACTACGCTTCCGTATTCGCCGTCCTCGGCTGCCCATTTTGTAATGGCGTTCACTCTGGTCTTTTTTCCATGTAGCCCTTTCCACATGTCGCCCCTTCTGTGACTCGGTCACAGGACGTGTTGGCTGCTATGATACCAAATGTTAGATACCTAACAAATACGCCAAAAGCTCCAAAGCTGATGGAACGCGTTAGGCTAGGCCTTTAAATCCATCCCATACCAGGCTCTGGGTCCCACCTAGTCCCATACCTAAGCAGGTCCCCACTCAGGACAATAACAATTTGCACAAGGGTTGGGATTGTAATGTTGGTGGTCTAAGTCTAATCATACTACATTTTTAAGATATTAGCTAAATAATTTGTATTGTCTATTATGTTTATAGAGATGATTAACTTGTTTAATTGAAGTTGAATCGGGTGGTTATCAGTTTTTTTCTTGGTGGGGGTGATGATTCATAAGGCTAATGCAATATTTAATTCTGTATAATGCATTGTCCGTAATCAGGATTTGGGTATGCTTGATAGAGATAATTAGCACATTGATTTACTGCCATACAATTTATCCTTAATGTGTTCACATTATGCCTGTACTTCTGGTGGTTCAAATGATATGGAGGGAACAAGCTATAAAGGGTTTTTTTTATTTTGTGTAAGGTTAACTAGAGACTATTAGTGTCTTGTGGATTGCAATTTTTTTTCGGGATATACACAAAAGTTTGTAACAATTTGCTTTGGACTTGTAACCACAATTATGACTCTTCCCACAAGCTTGGGTGATCATGCTCGAGGACAGATGATTAGTATGTTGTGTTACATTCATATTGGGATCTGCTGGCTTATCGGTATAATATCTAAAGATTTGTAATCTCTGGCTTTGTATTATAGATAATCATAATGCAACAATTTGGATATCATATGGGATTCAGGGTCTTGAGTGACATTATATTTTTCCTTATCCTGTTTTTGAAGTTGACTCACAGCTTTTGCTCTGAGTTGAGTTTCTTTAGAGCTTGGAAGGACAATTTGATATTGTAATGCTTGGTTTACCATTGGTGTATGATGTTTGTTGTGGTGTGGTATAAGCTTTCTACAAGTGCTTTTTTAATCTACATATTAATCATGACACAATGGCAAAGAATAACTACACGAGCTGCAACGGGAGATGTTTCTCAAGAAGAATAAAAACTAAAAAGACAAGAGATGGAGCAAATACTGATTCACTGTAAGGAAGGGCATCACATGAGAACACAAGCAAAAAAGGAACTCTGACTATGGTTCTCTTGTGCTTGAAATCATAAGTTTGAGAACCAAATGAGAAACAGTCTGCTGAAAGAAATTGTCCATTTTCTTTTCCACTTTTGAGTATTTATAAGAAAGGACAGATATAGGCATTAACCACCTGTCCTCACTTAATACAATGAATGCAACTGGATTCTAATGGACAGCTGAGCAATCTACGCTATTCCCCCATGGTTAGAGAGAACTTGACTCCAATGAATGTGAACTAGCCACCTCCTTAAAATTGATCCCCTGGAACATAGCCTCAGAGATTTATGTACATTCTAATTTTTGTCTGCCCTGCCCGTTGGACTGAGCTTTTGGGTGCAAGAACCATTCTAGCATTGAATACCCATTGAATTTTGCCTCGACTGGTCTTGGGCAACAATTTTATCCATTCCACGTTAGACTTGATGACACACTCAACTCTTCATGCTAATCAAATAAATCAGAAACATTGAATTCTAACATTATGAAAATCATTGGGTTAATTCTACCTCTTTTACATCGTCATTGTTGGTGCCAATATACCTATCCCAATGGAAGCCCAAGATAAGTTAACGCCTTCTTTTCTTGGGATCTCTCTCCAGTCTCCACTGAACATTGAGTTCAAGTTCAACGAGATGGAAAATCGTACATGTTTTCTCCTTTTCGAGTGTTACATGGCAGAAACCCTCAATGCCCTTTAGATAAATTAAACACAAGGTGGAAGATGTTAAAAAGCTTCAAAATATTCATGAGAAAGTCTGCAAGAACATTGAGGCAGTGGATGCCAAGTATAAAGATCGATCTGATGTTCATCGTAGGCCTCTTACTTTTGATATTGAGGAATATACGCAGTTAAATTGACAAAAGACAAGCTGCCAAGTGGTACTTACAATAAACTCAAGCCTAAGAAAATTGATTCGTTTGAAGTGATTGAGAAAATCAATGACCATTTTAATACTTTGGACATTTTCAATGTGCAACACCTTTCACCACGTTACAAATTTCATGAGGGTGACGCGTTTGAGAACTCAAGGGCGAGTTCTTTTCAACCATAAGACGCTAATGGCGGACAAGAATGGCATATTGATATTGAAGATATGACTGAGCAATTTATGAAATTTGTGGATCATTCAAATAAAGTCTAAACACGGCCAAAACACAAATCCAAGTTGCCTCTTCATTATCTAAATTAGAAGGAAGTTTATAATAGGAAGAGGCCTATTGTTTGTCTCGATTAGAAAGAAGTCTTGAATAGTTAGAAGTCTAAAATAGAAAGAAGTTATTGTTGGAGGAATCATTTGAGGCGAGCATGGTAAAAAAAAGTGGGCCTTTTTGGGACCAATCGGTTTCAAGGATTCCAATGAGTTGGAGATGATGGTTATTTTACACGATATTAGACTCACATATAATGGAGATTTAGATTGCTTGATTGTGGAATGGGGTTCCTTATTTGTGATTAGATGGATGGATCACATGAATCCCCATCTTTGGAGATTTTCGATTGCCATTGAAGAAATCCAAGATTGCTTGAGAGGCCATGGGATTCCTTTTTAACATGTTAGGAGATCAGCCATTTGCAACGCGGATCAGCTGCCTCGAGCAGGAGTCGAGACAGCCCACTTGGAATTGTTTGATTTTCTTCCTTGAATTCTGTAGGATTTTGATTTTGCTATGTATATGAGGTTCTTTTGGTCTATTTTCTATTATATTGAGTTATTGACCATCTCGGTCCTAGGGGCTTTTCCCCTAATAAAATCTTTTGCCATTAAGAAAAACTCACACTATTATTGCTGCTTTTATTATTATTGCTTTTATTAGATAAGCTGCTAGTAGATAGCATTGTTTTCTTAAGTTGTTGCAAAGAAGCAAACACAGAAGGTTGATTTTCTTCCTTTTGAGTACAAAGGAGATTTAAAAGAAGGTTGTATTTAATTGTCTTTTCTTTGTGTTGAAGAACTTTGTGCTTCTTCCCCTTTGTGCATGGGGTCTGATCATTCTTGGTTTTCTTTTGCTTGCCATTGGTGTGTTCTTTTCCTCCTGCTACACCTGAAATTTGGGGGTGATGCGAATATCATTTCCATTGTATACATTACATACATATTTCTGCACATCTTGAATCTTTTGTGTTTTGGGGTTCTCTCTAGTTTGATCAAATTTATTCTCATTTATTTTCTAGCATTGTCTGTGAAGATCTATTGGATTGTTTTTGTGATTGCTAATTTCTCTAGCAATATTTCTACTTTGCTAGATTCTAGTATTTTACTTGTATCAAATTGCTATCGGAGCAAGTTTGATTCGGGAAATAATTTGTGGATTCATGATGGCATCAAAAGAAGGCTATGAATCCACTAGTGAGGATTTGATTGATTGAAGTGAATTCTCTAAAAGATGTCTTTAGTTGTAGGTTGACTCAAACTGAGAAACACATATTCCTCTGTAAAGGATGGTTAAAAAATAACATCTAGGCCTATGAGGGAAGATTTTAAAATTTATACCCAAGCCTTGTAAAAAGAGGGTTAATGAACAGTTACAGATTTTCCTTTTGAGTGTTGGGTTTTACCCAAGGTTGCCAGGGCGGGAATCGAAGGCTCCGGGGATGGTTGGAAGCAGAGATTCGCCGGGGATTCGTCGGGGATTCGCTAGAGATTCGTCGGGGAATCGCTGGGGATTCGCAGGGAATCGAGGTTCCTATAAAGTGGGAGTCGGGGTTCCGACGAATCCAAACCCTGATTCCCAATTTTCGGGGGTTCGAATCGAATCCCAAATCGGATTCGCGTTCCAGGGAATCGCGAATTCCCACCTCCAGGAACGAATCCTGCTTCCTTGGTTTTACCCTACTTTGAGCTTGTTTTGATCAATATCTTTTGTCATTGTCTCTTTACTTCTCTTAGGCACTATATGTGAAGCTCTATTAGCTTGTTTGTGTGATTGCTAAGTTCTTAAGCAAGTTTTCTAATTTTGGTAAATTTTAAATAGTTTACTTGCATCAATATGTTTAGTCCTCTGTTGAAATATCAAACTGCATGTTATATGAGTAGCTGATTGGTTGTCATAAACTCATAATACATCTTTGTTGGCACCTCAACCTTAAAAGCCATTTGTAGGGATGACAATGCTAACTTTCTCAAACCAAGCACGAGGATATTATTTTAAACCATATATGACTTACTTCAGACAAAAAATCTTGTTTGATTCTCCCTGAGCAACAAACCCAAGTTGTTGCTCCATATGCAACTCTTTTGTAGGTCAGCATTCAAAAAGCATTTTTAAAATCAAGCTGTCATAATGGATGATTCCTATTAACAACAATAGAAATAACCGTAGTAAGTAATTAAATTTGGAAATTTTCTCAAGATAGTCACTGCCAAATGTTTGGGTGTACCCTTTCGCTGCTAGCCTTCCTTTTAGCCTCTCAATTGAACTATAAAGGGAGAAACTTGACTATATAGATCCATCAACAACCAACAACACGTTTTCCAATTGGTAAATCAGCAAGCTCCCACTCATTTTTATCGTATGAGAGTAGTTAACTCCGCATCTACTGTTCTTTCCATCCATCATTAAGAAGGGTTTTCGACAACATAGGCAAAGACATACAAGAAAGAGATAATGCAAAATGTAAAGCGCTTGGGAGGAAGATAAATTGTCAAAGGGAACAAATTAAGCATAGGAAGTTTAGTAAACTCATTTACTCTGCGAATGGAAATTGGAAGATCATTTCAACCGCTAACAAAACTGTTGGAGATGATCCGTGAAGTGGTTGAGAAGAAGATAAGAAGATGCTTCAAGGCGCGTAAACGCTGTCCTTAAGACGATATTCGCCCCCACCAGTAGTGTGCAAAGGGGACCACGAACTCGCCTCCAAGATACAATGAAGCCCGGTTCCAAACCGATTGCTTGACGACGATTCTGCACGGAACGGAATCAAGCCTGAATCACCTTTGAATTTTGCAAGTATTTGAGACACAAGAGTTCTGTTTCTGCAGAAAACAGAATACTTGAAAGGATTTCTAAAAACAGTAAAACAGTAACTTTGTAGGGGATTAGAGAGAGAGAATTGTGCTGGAAATAGTAATTTTGGGTATGCCAAAGTAGAAATCCAAATTCTGTTTAGAATGAAAATTTTCTACTATTTTTATAGAGCTTCTGGTGGCTTTCCCCTTTGAAAAACACCCTTTCTGGACATCCTTTCAGCGGGTTTGAATTCTGACCGTTAGATCGCGTCTAATCGCGACTCTATGGTTCAGATCAATCCTGGAGTGACCGTTGGCTTATGTAAAAACCCTTCCAACTCCGTAACCGCTAGATCTCCCATCCACAGTGCAGATTGCACCCTTTAGGAACTTGACCGTTGTGTAGGAGAGACAATCCAATGGTCATCATCCACTAGCTGCTACACCACAATCCGACGGTTCGGATCGCACCCGCTCACGCAATATCCATTGGAGCCCCTAGGCCCGCTGGGCCAACCGTTGGGCCCGAACTCAGGCCCAACCCGACCGAACCATTCGGTCTACCCACTTGACCTATCCAAGTCGATCTTGATCCAACGGTCCGGATCAAATCGGGAAAAATGAAAGGCTTCAATCGCTCCTCACTACGATGCGGCGTGCGAAGTGCAAAGTGCGCCTAAAAAAGTGCCAATAAAGCGCCACTATGCGCCCTATTGCCCACGCCGCGCGATCGTGCGCGTCTGTGAACGGTGCGTTGCACCGTCCCGCGGTTCAACCCAAGGCTAAGACCATTGAGCACCATAATAAAATAGAGAAAAGAGTAAGGCTTTTTAAGCCTAACTTTTCTTTCTTATGAGTCGGTATGGGACTATCTTTTTCACACTACTTTTGCACTATTCTCTTTCTCTTGCAAAAAGCAAATCTTTCCAAAGAAAAGTTTTTCCTTTTCCAAAACACGCTTAGAAAACATTTTCCAAACACTTTCTTTTGACCAAATAATAAGATTTTGAAAATCAAAATCTAACAAAAACTAGGATATGCGGACTTGAAGTAGATTAATTTGCTTGTTTAGTCATGACACTTGGTGCCTCCTTTACTCTCTGTGTAAACCTATAGAGGCTTTTAGGGGGATACATTAGATGGAGCAGAGGAAACAACTTCACTAGGTAAAGCTGAAGAAGACAAAGGAGAAACAAGAGGAAGAGGATCAATGATAGAAGAAGATAATAGATTTGGGATATCATGGGTTTTCCCTACCAAGCTTATAGACCTATTGGAGGGGTGGTCTTCCGTTCCTTGGAAGAAAAAAGGAAAAATCCTATGGAATGTATCCGTTTTGGCGGCCATTTGGGTCCTTTGGAAAGAAAGGAATGCCAGAGCTCTTAAAGGATATGCAAAGAACTTCTCTTTCCTTTATTTCAAAGTTGTAGCTCTACTAATCTCATGGGTAAAGATTCACCCATGTTTTAGGTTAGTGTCCGCTTTCAACTTATGGAACGGGTGGCAGGAGGTTTGTGTTAGCACAGAGCAAGGACCTAAGATACTGCAGGATTGGGAGCCTCCTGCTCATGGCTAAATTTTGAGTTTCGATGGATCTAGTATGGGAGACCCAGGCCCTACGGGAATTGGAGGTGCTTTGAGAAATGAAACTGGGTTTGTGATTTGTCGTATGCGGGCCCCATAGGGATCACTGATGCTAACAAGACGGAGGTGAGGGCAGTACATCAGGGGATAAAATTATTAACTAATGAACGCCTAGACAAAGTGGTGGTGGAGGGGGACTCTCTCAACGTGATTCGATGGCTCTGAGGTTCACATGGTGTTCCTTTGAGATTTGCACAGTTCTTCGACAAGATTCATGTCCGGGTGAGGGCCTCATCTATTACCTCACTAATGAGGTGGCCGACAGGCTTACTAGGGAAGGGGTATCAGAGGAGGGTCTGGAGTTATATGATTATCTTCCTCCTTGAGTTTTTGCTCAACTTTCTACCTTTCTTAGATAGTGTTTCAGCTTGTTTATCGATTGTGATTTCTCTCTTTTAGTTTTCCTTTTCACATGTATCGACCATCTCGGTCCTCCTCTTTCTCATTTTAATGAAAATTGTTGCCATTAAAAAAATGGATCTATCACTTCTTGAGAATTATGAAGAAAATCAGTTATTAGAGTATATGCTTCCTCTGAAAAATATGGGTTATTTGGAAAGAAGTAACATCAATACAAAGAAACCTCTTTTAAAAACTAGGTCGATAACAATGATAGCCTTTTTTCAGTATGAGAATGTCCTAGAAAACACATTTGATGGCACAAGAGTCTGGCTTGTTAATACATGGATCCAAAGAATGAACAAAACAAACCTAACCAAATACATGAGGTGGTATATTTAAAAGAAAAAGAGAGAGAAGACTTTGCTTTGGAATACACGTACTAAATAATAACATATGAACATGGTTTCAAATTTTCACCGAAATGGACACAAAATGACCGAAATGTTTCTGTTTTTATCCTCATCGAAACCCATATCAAAATCGAAATAAATACTGAAACTAAAATCATAAGTATAATAGTGGCATACTATATTAATATTTAGGTGATTCTCTCATTGTAGAAGAAAAAACTCTTCCGGAAGAATAAATCCAGCACACGGAAAATGTTTATGCAAAGTTCAGCTTATCATTATGTTGCTGAATTCCACTCTCTCGGAAAGCAGTTGATATTTCATCTGATGACATTCTGTGGACAGCATTACACGAGTCATATTAGCAACAAATCAACAATCTGAATCTCGTAATCTTAAAGAAAAAAAAAATCTGTGAATCTCGTGTCATTCAAGCTGTGTATGGAGCTTAACAAATATTGCGAAGGTAGTCTCTCAATTGCTGAACCTCGTTTGCTTAGTTATGTGTACTTCTGCTTCAACATGAGGTCTTATATCTGCTTCAAAGGGATCTGCAAAGCCTCCCACACCACAATAAAATTCCCTGTACTCCTTTGAGACTCTATGCTGTTAGTCCTTTGGATCACAAACGTAACAATGATCGCGAATAGCCATGGTTAATGAAATTACTTCACTCAGCAACAAGGGATTTCCCAAATCAGATACATCAAGGTATTACCAAAATTGCACCCTAACAAACGACCTGGACACATTTTCAGAAAAGAAAACCCAACAACCTAGAAATGGCCAAGTCCAAGCTTCTTAAGGGGAGTTTTCGCTTGGATTTTGCTTGCACCTTCCCTTCTCACATATCAGCAACCTGTCCCTCCTTATCCTCACCAGGCACCACTTATTCATCACACTCACCATGTCAGATTTGTGAGTGCAAAAATCATATCACCATTATCTCGTATCATTGCTTCAATGCCCAGTACCAACGGAACTCTCCAATAGACCCTCACTCATCATATGAGAGATCTTTCACTATTGACACCTTCTAAAGCTTCTTGGGTGTTGAATAGTTCTTTGTTTTGGATCATCTCGAATTATCATGGGGGATGGGTCCTCTTTGCCCATTGCATACGTTGAGTTGACTTTACTTTCATCTTTTTTTTTGAATGGTGACTTAACTTTCATCTTCCTTTGGTTTTTTCATGTTTCTGATGTTCATAACTTCATATTGACCCCAGTATTCATTGCAAAGTCTTATCTGATTCTCGTATCTCTACACAGTTCCATTGATACTTTGTTTTTACTGTTCCAATTTTCTTTGCGAATGATCTCTGTTTGGGGAAACTCTTCAGTAAATGATTTTATTGGGATAATTTCTATCTCTTGTCAGTACCACACATAATGGTACCTTATTCAAGACAAGCATAGAAGTCCTCTCAACATTAGTATCATCTCTATCTTCATCACGTCTCACACAGACCTCTTTGTGAATGATCCCTATTTGGGAAACTCTTCACTGAAGGATTTTATCGGGATAATCTCTATCTCTTGTAAGTACCACACATAATGGTGTACCATATTCAAGACCAGTATAGAAGTCCTCTCAACATTAGCATCATTTCTATCTCCATCAGTTAGCCATCATTGTGTCTCACACAGACCAAGGATCGAGTCCTTTAGTCTTTAATATCTTAGTCTTTCATTTGTCTATGTAATAATTTCCCAAGAAGACATTGTCATGAACAAAGAGTACTTTTGCCTTTTAGTTGGTTCATTATGTCAATTTTCTTATTTAATCAAACAAAGAGTACTTTTGCCTTTGGGTTGGTTCATTATGATGTTTGATGCCCAACTCTTGTCGCTTCTTCACCTGGTTCTCTCTTTTACATTATCTTTTTTTTTTTTTTTTGAAAATGAGTCTTTTACATTATCTATGTTGATGATTTCACTCAATTCACATGATTTTCTTTCTCAAACATATGTTTGAAGAATTCTCTATTTTCACTTCGCCAGACACTTATGAAGCGGAGGTCGAGAATACACTTCCATGACTTTTCAAAAGATTTTTCCTTTTCATAGGATTAGACTACAATTTTCTTGTCATCACACTTGCCTGGAATGGTATTGCAGAAAGGAAACCATGTCATATCACTGAGGGTGGTCTCTTCCCGATGTTTCACTCTGGTGCTCCAAAGCACATTTGGACATAAACCTTTCACACCACTACTCACATCATTGATATGTTGCCCTCACCAGTACTACAGGTGCTGTCACCTTCCAAAAGTTGACGGAAAAGATATTATTTTATTCCTTTCTCAGTTACTAGGGATATTTTTGCTACGTACATGTACGCAACACTAGCAGAAGGAAATTTTTGCCCAAGGCCATTACATGCATATCACACCATGTTACATTTGATGAGCTTCACTTTTATGTTCCTCCTGCTATAGGTCTTGAGATCAAGGGGCAATCACTTCCAAAAACCATGATATTAGTTGATACTTTTTTTGTCTATCTCTTCTTCTTCACATATGGTGTCTAACAACACAAGTATCGTACAGCAATCTTATAAGAAGCACAATACTCGTCAACATAAACACAAGCAAGCCTTGAATGTCATCAACCGAGCCATCTTCATTTGTAGATTCTGTGAATGATGGGAAATGGATTGATGCCTTGCAACAAGAGATAAATTCCTTCGATAAAAATGCCAGATGGAACCAACTATAAGAATGTTGTGTGATGCAGCTGAGTGTATAAGATAAAACCAAAGTTTGATGGAATAGTAAATAGGTGCAATGCTAGATTTGTTCCAAAAGGATATAATTAGCATCTTGATCTCGACAACTCAGTCTTTTAGCCAAGGCAACTACTAGTAGGGCTGCAACTCGGGTCGGGCGGGTCGGGTTTTGAAGAACCCAACCCTACCAGAGAAATATCTCGGGTCGGGTCAGGTCGGGTTTTTTTCCGGAAAACCCACAATTCCCAAACCCGGCCCTACCCATGATAAATCTCGGGTCGCGTCGGGTTTTTTTACGTTGACGCAATTTTTTAAGGAAAACTCTTGTTTGGCAAGGCAACTCAACTCATTGAAGTAGAAAAACTCAAGCATGGCAAACTCTTTAGTGCATTAACTAATAACTAGTCCAAAGAGAATAAATTGATGCATTACCAAATGCAAATGATTATACTCATATGAAAGATAAACAACAAACTATTTAGTACATTAACTATTTAGTTGAAACTTGAAACCCTAGAGCAAAAGGGAGGAAACGAATAAAAGATGGAAAGAGTCCCTGTGATTGCATGCGTGCATGAGTTTTACTTTTAAGTTTTCACTTTTAAAGTAACAAAGTTTTAGGGAAAAAAATACATACTATAACTTAAGTAACTCGGGTCGGGTTGGGTCGGGCCCCTTCAAACCCTGCTCGACCCGAAACCCGAGAAACATGAACCCAACCCAAGCTATTTTCGGGTCGGGTCGGGTCGATGCGGGTCGGGTAAAACCCAACCCAAGTTGCAGCCCTAACTACTAGAAGGTCAATCCTAGGTCTAGATAACATTTTTTGGGTGAAAGCTAAACCAAGTGGATATTAAAAATGCTTTTTTGCATGGATAACTCAAGGAAGAAATCTACATGAAGCAGCAAAAAGGATTTGACAAAATAGAGAGGGCCCATGTGTGTAGACTTAAGAAAGCTTTATGAATGGAAGGGTGAAGCAAGCTCTTAAAGCTTGGTCTGAAAGGTTGAATCAAGCTCTTAGGATTTGAGGAGAAAGGAGAAGTGTATGACACTTCACTGTTTTATAAACACACTATGGTACAATTCTCATGTTGAAAAACTTGAATGTAGTCTTGAGGAAAATTTAAGCATGAAGGATTTTGGGGCAATTCAGTAATTTCTTGGTATTGAAGTTGAGAGGACAAAAGAAGAGATTTTTCTCTTAGCAGGTTTCATATGTCGAATTGCATGCCTATTAGAATTCCTACAGTTTATGATAAGAAGGCTAGCAGACAAGATGAAGAAGGGAGGTAGATCCCCATATACACGAGTATAGTTGGTGCACTTTAGTACATGCCTTCACAAAGCCTGACACCACCTATTCAAGTGACTCAAGTGTGTCAGGTTATGTATGATCTAAGGCAAGAAAATAGTCTGCTGAAAGAATAATGAAGTGTCTCAAAGGAACATTGACTCATGGTCAACAATATGGTTATGATCAGAAGACAAAACTAAAATTGACAGGATTATCATATGTTGACTAGCAGGAGATCCCGGTACAAGGAGATCAATTACATGGCATTGTGCTGTATTGAATGACTGCTTGGTTTCAAGATGAAACATACAGTTTCAAGATTTAGGCCCTGTTCCTTTGAGATTGTGACAACCAATTGTTAGCCCCAAACCTATTATCGGACTCAAATTTAAATGTAATTTTGAGTCCAATAATAGGTTTTGGGCTCACAATTGGTTGTCACAATCTCAAACGAACAGGCCCTTAGTGTGGAAGCAGGATATAGAGCCATGGCTTCTTCTACTACTGCAGAGATAATTTGGTTAATGCACTTTTAGATATGCTTTTAAGAGGACATGCAAACATACATTGTAATAATCAAAGTGCAATTAAATTGTCTCAAAATCCAATGTTTACACATAGCCATTGATTTTCCATTTTGTCAGTTAAAGAGCAGTGAGTGGTGAGATAGCTCAACTCTTCTAAGTAAAGGCCCAGTGGCAGACATTTTTACTAAAGGACTCATCAAAGATCATCACATCCATCTATTTGAAAAGGCTAAACATGTTCATTGATAGTACAAGTTGAGGGATGTGTACAAGAAACAACATACAATTTGATATGGTGCATATATAAGTATGTTATGGTGTATTTTTTTTTTTTTTGAATGGCTGTTATGGTGTATTTCTTAACAAATGGGAATCTTTTAATTACTGCAATGTGTATTGCTATAAGCTAGTGTTTAGGGCTGCAGCTCATTATGAAGTAGCGTTGTACAAACCTCACGAATTGTGTGGGTTTTCTCCTTGTTTTTCCTCTGTGAATTTCATCCTTCCTCTCTTGCACATCAAATTCCCAGAGTTTCTACAGTCCAATGATCAAGTGTGGAGCTTCTAGCTTCCCATCAGAGTTTAGATAAGTATTTGTACCCTTATACTGACAATACAATCAAAATAAAGTTCAAAAATTATGTATTTAGTGTTGATGGAGTTCTTCTGTGCGTCCTTGTTTGCTCATTTCTCTTGGATGTAAGTTGAAATTTCTGGAAAAGGGTTGTGGAATAATCGAACAACAAGAATTTCTTCGTCAAAACAAGCCTTCATCTTGGCCCATGTAGGAATCTCTGTCTTCCCCTTTCTCAATTAGGTAATACTAGGTTCCACTAACACGAAGCATATTCCACAATTTTGGTGGAAACTAACTTGACTTCACCTAGGGAATTCGTTGCACTTGGAGATTTTTTCTATTATACTCAACCAATCGAAGACTTCTTTTGAATGTAGCTTCTCATAGAATTTTGGCATGATAACTATAATCCCATGATATCGATCTCTCTCTAAGGCAGGAACCAACCTTTTGAATGTCCTTGGGAACGAAATGTGTTGACATAAAATTCACTTTAGTCAGATTCTGTGATGCATCTGCCCTCCCAATCTCAATTTTTCTCCTCTTGACACACACTGTTTTCATTAGTTGATTGGGGATTCTTAAGAGTTCTTGCATTCCTTCTCACAGTTGCTTTCCCCACCACTGGCGCCATAGGCACGACAATCACCCGGCATTAGGGTCATAATGATTGCAAATAATATCATTGATGCAAAATAAACCTCTCTGTTACCAGATAATGACAACACAGTGGGAAATAAAATACAAGCAGCTGAAATAGGGAGATTTCGCAAGAAAAAAACGAGAGGATAGAGAGGGAGCATATATTGTCTTGCCATGGAGGAAATCTACCACGCAAGTGCACACGAGAAAACAAGGAAATCCTACAAGGGTTCTCTTGTGATGCAAATCACAACTCTTAAGCCAAAAAAAAAAAAAAAATGGTCCACCAGAAAAGGAAAAGAAGCCCCTATGTGCTTTCCCTTTTGAGTACATATAAGAAAGAAGAGAAAGGATAATCCTTGCCACTATCTACCTAAAAATAACCTCCACGTCCCCACTTACTTCAATACGAGAACAAAATAAAAGAAAGTAGTATCTAATTGATGTTTGGGCTGCAACCTACATCATATTTTTTATTTGGTCAGAATCTTTTCCTCATTTCATTATTTCGCTTTACCTCACGTGGTCATAAACATATTGATCCTATTCCCTATTTGAAGGCTGCATTTTTATTTTAAAATCCAACTGGCTGATGTCCAGCTTTTGGCTTCCTCTGCAGTTTATTCTTGTGTTTCTTAATTACTCGTCCCTTCCTTGTTAGCATTAGGTATATAGTAGGTTTTATTTGATCTATTGCCTTGCATGAAATGATTCTGGTTATGCTTTGCTATATCTTCTGATCAAGAATTAACAAGTGAAATTTGTCCTTCTCTTTGTTTTTTTATTTTTAGAAATTGCATATCATGCATGGCTTTTGGATTTTTGAGATTTCCACGGTTGAGAGGACCAAGTGAAACCTTATAGAAAAGTTTAGTGGGACCAAGTGCATCACCTATGCTCCTTGGTTTGTCATTTTAATTGTTGTCCAACGAGTAGTTATGTTGAGAATTGATATTTCACTTGTTAATTGACCGCTCTTTCATTTCAAAATAAATAAATAAATAAAAATTAAAAATAACCGCTTGGTGGTTTTTATGTGTAATTTGGATATCATTGGGATAATTACAATTTTGTAATTGAGCTTTTTATTCATTATTAAGAGGCTTTCGAGTGGTAATGAGCTTTGGGCTCCTTAAGAGGCTCTTGAGTGGACACCATCTTAGTTATTTGCGTTTAGGGTCTTTTGGTGTATTATTGGTGGAGAGTCCATCGATGTCATTCAATACTATTAGAGGTAAGGCCATTTGGAATAGTTTGAGCATTTTTGTGATTCCTAGGATTTTATTACTCTCAGTTATGATAGATCATATTATCCTACCTGTATGGATATGTCCTTGTTAGCAGATGATACTTTGTTAAATGAGGTGAAGACATTTTGGTACTGTGTATTTGGAAGTCACTCCCACCTTTGTCAAGGATTGGGTGTCACTTGCAAAATGGTTTAGGTGTTTTCGGGAAAGTAATTAGGAATATTGTTAACATACGTGATTAGACATACAATAGAAACGGGGCAATAGAAGAATCTGTAGGCATGAAGATCATTCTCCAAAGTGCCAACACTCAGCTTGCCAATATGAATTAAGTGGGTGTCATCATAATTCTTGCAATATAATTTTTGGATGGGTGTTAACATCCTCATTGTGCACTTTCCTCTTACATTACATACTCAGAAATCAACCCATCTCCACTAGGCACTCCATCTCTAGAGTCTAATCTTAATATCCACATTTGGCTTTGTATTGGTTTTATGCCTTTGAACACTAGTTCATTGCTACATGATTTTTTTCTTATTCATACTGTTATTAGGCCCAGATCCCCTGGGTTTATTGAAGGGTAGATCAACTGTCTATTATGGAATAATGATATCTCTTATCCTGTTCAAAACTTTTCGTGCCCATTATTTTTGAAGTAGTAAAAAGGTACAGTCATCAATCTCCTCACCATTGCATGGCCAAAGAATCAGGACTATCTTTGTAACCTGTAGCTGTTTTAAACTATTGGAATAAAATGAAACCTGTAGTTTGAGCAATAATTTTGTACTAATGGAATAAGGTAAATGAAACCTGTAGTTTGAGCAATAATTTTGTGGCCTCTGATAGATCTAAAATGTAACAAACCTGATGTAAAGTCCATCAGAAGTTCAGAACATCATGCCACTATACCCTGATGTAGTGGCAAACTAGAAGTAATGCCTATTAAGTTGAAAATTTGAAGTACCAACTTCTGTGGCTCATTATTTTTCTTGTGCACCATTGTTAGTTGGATCTGTTTTCTTCAACTTGGATAGTAACGTATACCTTGGAATGTCAGTAATGATTTTATTGACACGTTTTAAACTCTCTCTTAGCGCTCTCCGTATCCTGGTTTAGAGCACGCAATGCACCACCACTGCTATTAGAGAGTGGCTATTCTCCAAGAGGTAATTGTAGACAAATCCAATGGTCGTCTCCTCCCTTTTGACTTCTTATTCGACTACTCTCCGAGCCACCCCTGCGCATCCAAACATACCCAAGCTTATGAATCAGGACCATTCTAATTTCCTCAGACCTCAGTTTTATCCTTATTATTTCTAACTTTCCATAAGTTCTTCAGTGCGGCAATATGCCTGTTACAGGTCACGTATGGAGAATTCTTGACAGTGCATAGCTTTTTGGAGATTACAACCGTTTTGAAACTGTTGCGCTTGGAACCATGGATTGAAATTATATTGGATATAGCAACTTGAGTGCAGGAAATTGAAGAATGTTTTAACTTCTGAGAACTGCTTGGAGAACGTTGTTGCCTACTGGTTCTAACAAGGCATGGGAGAGTTATTAGCCTTCTGTTCATGTAAAAAACTGGTTTTCACCCAAAAAATAAAAAACATGCGAGAGGTTTTCATATCTTGAGCTTTGCATTCTTGTTCATGTTTCTAGCTTATGGAGCCTCCTGAATTTCTTGAGCTTTGCTTTCTTTTGATTGTTGGTCTTTTGCACTATAAAGGTAGTTTTGTTTGATTTTAAATGGGGAGTTGGAGGTCATGATGGAAACAGAAACGAGTTATTTGTCAGGTTTGGAGGCCTTGTTGGAAGCACCAGTAAGCATGAGCTAGACCGTTCATTAAGGTGTGTTTGCTTGGCATTGAAATCCTTGTTTGGTTGCCACATCAACTGATGTTGCACAAAAGCCCGGTGCCACATCAGCAAAAGCTCCTTGTTTCGTTGCCAATATAGCATTGAAATAATCCATGGAGACTCTCAGAGATGCCTCCTAGTTAATCATGGCATGTCTACTGATGTGCCATCATTGCCCCCCTCCCTGTAATATCCAAGCCCAAAACTAGTTAGAATTTTGCTTGGATTTCTTGGGAATGATGTTTTATCTCACTTTCTCTTGCTCTCCTCTCTCTATGTTGGTAATGACGCCCCTACGACTACTCTACGAGGTTGACACCAACATTGCTTACCACTATTCTCCGAGTTCAGTATGTCCTATGGCCCCACCACTTGCAAAAGGGCATTTGACCCCACTGCCCACAAATCGGCTGTCAAAATCTAAAAGGAAGAGGGGCTTAGAGAAGAACTATCCTTACTCTCCACGAGGTGAGTCGGCGGCAACTTTGACTAGTCCACATATGGTGTGAATGGAATCCCATCTTTTTAAGAATTAGAGAAAACATATCCTTACTCTTCCACATGGTGAGTCGGCCAGCAAATTTGACTAATCCGCGAATGGTGGGAATGGAATTCCACTATAACATATAAGATTAGATAAAGGGAATTCAAATTTTTGCCCACCCTGTGGATTATGCGCCCCCCTTGTACCGTGATTGTGGGCAGACTTTAACGTTGAAGTCTGCCACAATCACGTTAAAAGTGGGGTGCATAATCCTACAGAGGGGAGAAAATCATCGCCTAACTGTAGGATCATGCGCATTTAGATAAAACCTATTCTTAGTTTTCACAGGCTGTGTGAAGTAGGCTTTGGATTATCAAATAAGGGTCTCTCTACAGGCGAAAGTGGAGCCCAAAAATTTCAGGACTGAGCATAAAAGTAGCTTTTTCTTTTCACATTTTTCTATTGTCAATAAGTGAAAGTCAACATTCCGATGGTTTCACACCATAAAACATGAAAGTTGAATGATGTTGGCACTTACATGTGTTGTTTTTGGTAATTGCACGAGCTCAGCTTGTCTTTTATTATATAAACAGCTCAACTCAACTCAACAGCGCCTTTCTCCCAAACTAGTTGGAGTCGGCTAAAATGAATCCTTCAGAAAAATTTCATGAAGAAGGTGAAAGGAATCTACCCGGCTCAAATTGACTAAGTCTAATCCTCGCCCTAATTGGGTTCGTCTACGTGGATCATTTTCTTCCATTCTCTCCTATCCAAGGCCATGTTCTCTACTATGTTCCTAGCCATCTAGTCTTTCCTTACTGTTTCTACCTAAGTCATTTTCTGTATGCCCCTACCTCTTTTCAGTCCATCAACTTGGCTTAAGTCACTTCTTCTCACTAGAGCATCCAAAGGCCTACGTTGGATGTGTCCAAACCATCTTAAGCGGTGCTCTCTCATCTTCTCCTCAATTGATCTACTTCTTGGTAGCCCAACATTATGAGCCCATACAACATGGCTAGCCTCACAGCTGTGGTATAAAACTTTCCTTTCAACTTTATTATATAATTAAACAGGTGTCAGAGATTAATACAGTTCCAGAAAAGCTCTCAAAAGCCCATTTCAAATGATGAGACAAGCAGAGTTTGTGCAATTATTAAAACATGGTAATACAAATATTGTGGCCAACATGAAAATAGAGAATGCATTCTGCTGCTGGATCAAATATCAAGGGGCGTGAAGTCCCCTACACTGGATTTCACGCTCGGGCAGCATATAAAATCTTCTATAGTCATAGTATAAAAAGTTTCAACTCTTTGAAATTCAATATTTTAAAAAGGGTTTTGCTAGCGTCCATCACAGAAGGCATTTCGCGGATGGTCTGTTGCATGTGAGAGCAGCCCACCAAGGCTCACTTTTCAGCAGATTTTGTCTTCATTTATGAGGTGGCTGCACTCAAATGCAACAGACCATCCGCGAAATGCCTTCTGCGATGGACACTAGCAAATCCCATTTTAAAATAGGTTACTGATATTAGCACTGCCATGTTTTGATAACTGTACAAGCTCAGCCTGTCTTTTATTATTTGAAGAGCTGTCTACGTGTTATCAGTTCCCAAAAAGCTCTAAGAAGCCAAGTAAAAAAATGACAAACTGATTTTGTGCCATTATTAAATCATAGTAGTGCCAATATCAGTATCCTTAACACAAAGTCAAATCTTAATTATTAATGCCCCCTTCATTATTTTATTGCAAGAACTTAATAAATGCAGATGCAAGTCTTGAAGCTCCTACTATTTTCCCTACCTGCACCATAGTCACTTCTGTGGGTTCGTTCTTGGCCTCTTGGGGTTGTCTTCTTTCCTAGAGGAGAAGGTATGGCAGGCATAGCACATATATTTGTATCCCCTCTTCTTAATTCACTGTTTGGTAATTTGAAGGAATCAGCAATACAAGAAATTCAATCAATATGGGGTGTTGAAGAGGAGCTCGAAATGTTCGAGAGCACGGTGACAGTAATTCAAGACGTGGTTGAAGATGCAGAGGATAAGCAAATTAACTCTAAGGCGGTGCGAAAATGGCTTGGTAAACTCAAAGATGTTGCTTATGATGCAGACGATGTATTGGACGAGGTTGCGACCGAAGCTCTACGATCTACATTGATGTATGGAGTTCAAACAAACAAGAGAAATCAGGTACGTAAATTCGTCTTCTCTTGTTTCAGCTCTAAGAATCCTATTTTATATCGACGCGACATAGCACGTAAGATAAGCAAGATTAGAGGGAGATTAGATGTGATAGCAAAGGAAAGACATGACCTCCATATTGAAAATAGAAATGGAGCGAGACGTCTACAAATCGAGGAGCGACGAGAAACTAGCTCTTTGATAAATGAATATGCTGTTATTGGTAGACAAGTGGAGAAAGAGAAAATAATACAATTGTTGGTATCTGATGAATTTTCTGTTATTCCCATAGTTGGCATGGGGGGACTTGGAAAGACAACTCTTGCTCAATTTGTCTATAATGATCAGAGTGTAAAGGCACATTTTGGGCTGAGAGCGTGGGCTTCTGTATATGATGAATTTAATGTATTGAAAGTAACAAATGCAATTATTGAATCTATAATTGGAAGCAATTGTAATTTGTCATTCCTGGATGCCGCGCAATGTCGTCTCGAAGACATACTGAACAGTAAGAAATTTTTAATTGTTCTAGATGATGTGTGGGATGAAAACCAAAATAATTGGGACATTCTACGAGTGCCCTTTGGAGTTGGAGCAAAGGGAAGTAAAATTATCGTAACGACACGAAATGAAAGGGTTGCAAGGATGATGGGTACGGTTCCTTCCCACTCTTTGGAGGGTTTACCAGTTGATGATTGTTGGGAATTGTTTACTCGGCGTGCAGGAATTTTGGATGTGTGTCCTGAATTGGAGGAAATTGGTAGGCAAATCGTGCAAAAGTGCAAAGGCCTGCCTTTGGCAGTAAAGACATTGGGAGGCATCTTGTCTTCTAAAAGAAATGTAAGTGAGTGGGAAAGTATCTTGACAAGCGAAATATGGAAGGATGATGAAAATGAAATATTACCAGCTTTAAGATTGAGCTATCATCATTTACCACCAAATCAAAAGCAATGTTTTGCATATTGTTCCATATTTCCTAAAAATCATTGGTTTAGGAAGGATAAGTTGGTCCGACAATGGTTGGCTGCAGGCTTCATTCAACCCAAAGGAAACACACTCCTAGAAGACATTGGTGGGGAGTTATTTGATAATTTGTTGCTGAAGTCTTTCTTTCAATGTTCTTATGAAGATTTTGAGGGAGATTCAATCTACAAGATGCATGATCTCATGCACAATCTGGCAGAATCTATCTCGGGTGATGAATGTCTTAGAATGGAACATGATATGTCACGAACCATCCCTAAAATTGCACGCCATTTGCTGTTGATTTGGTACAAAAAAGATTCTAAATGTTTGGAGGCCTTGCACAAATTTAACAACTTACGCACATTTCTACTGTTCAATCGATCTAACTACATTGACAGTCAGATCATCAATTATGTATTTAGGGAGTTGAGATACTTGCGCGTGTTGGATTTGAGCTGTACTGGAATCGAAAATTTGCCAGATTCGATTGGTCATTTGAAACATCTACGTCACCTTGACCTGTCTTCAACTGGGATTGATAGGCTTCCTGAATCAGTAATTAGTCTCTGTAATCTGCAAACGCTAAATTTGAAAAATTGCGATAAACTCCAGGGGTTACCCAAAGGCATCACGAATCTGATTAACCTACGGCATCTTGATTTAAATTGGAATTTATGGTGCTTCATTTCTTTGCCAGGAATTGGAAAATTAACTTTTCTCCAAACATTGCCTGAATTCACGGTGAACAAAGAGAGTGGATGTCAGATAGGAGAGTTAAGGAACATGAGGAACCTTAGAGGAGGAATTCACATTTCACATCTCGAGAATGTGCAAAATATAGAGGAGGCAAAAGAAGCTAATTTGATAGGTAAAAAATACCTTAATCAGTTGGTGTTGAAATGGGATCACAAGTATAATTCCATAGACAAAATATTTGGTGACGAGAGAGTATTAGAAGGCCTCGAACCCCCTGCCAACCTCAAAATTTTACATATAATATCCTATGGTGGTGTCAGCTTTCCACGTTGGATATGGCATCTATCCAATTTAACAAGCATTACCTTTGAGGAGTTTCGAAAATGCGAACACCTCTTGCCTCCTCATGGCCAACTACCTTCTCTTCATGAGCTTACCTTAAAGAAATGCCCCAAGCTGCAGGAGTTTACCCATGCCAACCTCCTTCCTGCCCTTACAAAGTTAGAACTAGAGAGGTGTGGTGAGAAGCTATTGAGCTCGTTTGTGCCTTACCTCACCTCTCTTTCATCATTGACTATAAAGGACTTTCGAAGCCTAAGATCACTACCCCATGGGTTGCTGCAATCCTTAACTGATCTTCGAAGGTTAGAAATAAGTTATTGTGATGAGTTGGAGTGCTGGCCCAAGGAAGTCAGGTTGCAAGATCTACCCTATCTTCAACGTTTGGAAATTTTCCACTGTCGCAAACTAGAGTCATTGGCCGATGGAGAAGGGTGGCTTCCCACCACGCTCGAATCTCTAGAAATCAATGGTTGTCCTAATCTCAAGTCCATGCCCACTCGGCTAGAAAACATGACCTCCCTTGTAAAGTTATCCATTGTTACTCAACTCCCATTTTTCTTGCCAGAGTCAGCACTGCCCATAACTATTGAAGTGCTTAGAGTATTTTCATGTGATAATCTCAAGTTCTTGCCCAAGGGGATGCAAAATCTCACCTCTCTCGAAGTACTAAAAATCGAAGATTGTCCTCAACTCCATTCCTTGTTTCCTGATGATGACAATAGTGACTACGGTCTGCCCACCACGCTCCAATCTCTAACCATCCATAACTGTCCAAATCTCAAGTCCTTACCAAATGGGATGCAAAACCTCACCTCCCTCATGTATCTAGATATTGAAGACTGTCCAAACATAGAGTCATTGCCAGAAGATGGCCTCCCTGCTACACTTTTGTGTTTTTGGATTTCAAGATGTCCTAAATTGAAGGAACGGTGTGAAGAGGAGGGCGGCCAAGATTGGCCCAAGATACAGCACATCTCTGAAATTGACATCAAGTAATAGTCATCCAGGCAAAGGTGCGACCTTACTTCCTATTTAAACATTCGCTACCATTTCATTATTATTATCATTGAAATCTTCGTAATTTTACGAACAATTATAGGAACCATGCCCAAGGACAATCCTTCTGTAAGAAACATGGTGGATGCAGAAACATCAGAGGAGGAATCTGAGAAAAAGGATGAATTTTCTGTGTCAGGATTATAATAAAAGCAAGAGGTGAATCTACGTTCAGTTCCTCTACCTTGTAGTCCACTATCACAACAGGTTATAATAATAAAATAAGTCTTATCTTTCCATTTCCGTTAACCGCAAATTAGAGCATATCTGCTTGTCCTCTATCATTCTTGACGTTTTTTGTGCTATTCCAAAGATTGCTGATTTAACTCTGGAATCATGAAAAACAGTCACCCTTTTTAATTAAGTAGGTTTTAGAAAAATAAGAATTATCATTCTAACCAGTGTTGTAAATTCTCATTGTTTAAGAACTAATATGTTTTTACCTAAAAATATAAATATTCATGATCCTGTAATGAAATATCATGGCTGAAGATGGTTTTGTTTCCTTGCAATTATTGTTGGAAAGATCCAAAGAGTACTTCAAGAAATCGTGAACTGAACTCTCTCTCTCTCTCTCTCTCTCTCTCTCTCTCTCTCTCTCTCTCTCTCTCTCTCTCTCTCTCTCTCTCTCTCAAATGGAAACTAAGGTTATCGAGAATTCCTTCTCCGTTTTTGGACCCATTTTTATTTAATTTTTCTATCGATTGTTGCTTTGAGAAGACCTTGTCATATAATTATCTAGTGATTCCACATTCTTGAGGGACTTATCTTTTGAGACGGGTTATATTGTCCTTCTTCAGTGTCTGATTGAATTGATTGGAACCTTGGGTCTGTCTTCAATCAGCTCACAAAATGGAAAGCATGCATGAAAAAAAAAAAAAAAAGCTTTTCATTTTATTTTTTATTCTGAATGATAAATAAGTTATTCATTACACATTGAATCTCATTGTAAGCTTAAAAATGGATTCACAATCCTTGACTGATCATATTCGGGATATTTTTTTTTAAGATTCGTCTGTATAATGTCCTAAAGTTTGTTTGATATTGCTGAAGATCTTTTTGATGATGGTATGAACCTGCTTTATCCAATCTAGTCCTTAGTATAAGGGTGTACTTTGCCATTCTATTAATGGTTACTGATTTTTATTAGGGAAATGATATTTTCCCCCCTTTAACGGTTTCTGTGAGAACGTACGGTTCACTACTTGAGGATAAATTCAGCCCCTTTAATGTCTTTCTTTGCCTTTAAAACTAAACGAATAACGCTAAAGGGGAGGATTTTATCCATCAGAGGGGGGAAATATCATTCCCTTTTTTATTAACTAACTATGTTTAGAATTGCATTTGATTTATAAGAGACTACAATATGTTCTTTGCCTTTGTCTTGGTAAAGTCAGTATGTTTGAATAGATTAGGTTATTTTTTATTTTCTTTCCTTCTGGGTTAATTTTTTGGTGTTGCCTCTCCCAATTATTCCTACAAAAATCTCTTTTTATTCTCTACCTCTGTCTTCCTGTCTATTTTATGTTTTTTTTCTACTGCGTTTTATCTTCGCCTACTCCATCTTCATTCTTAAACTTGTATGCATCTGTTTTTATGCTCTCTGACCTCCTTATTTCTCATCTCCACAATTTCCATCTGAAAAATCCTTTATTGTCTGTTCATTTCTACCTCAAATCCATTATTTTTACCTCCAAAGCTAAAAATCGCTTTCTCTTAGCTTCTGAAAATAAGATCAGATCTGTATACCGTTGGATTGTGTGTGTGTGATGGATTATTGAATCAACGCTTATCTTTCTCCAATGCTTATAGTAATTCAGTTAAGATTTGTGAAATTTCTACAATTTAACAGCTTCATTACTTCACAGTTTCATCCAATTCCCTCAAATTTACTCTTGTAATTGAAAATTCTCTGTAACACTCCATTGATTTCCTTCTCTTCATTCAAATATTCTAACTTCATCTTACGGCCAGATACGAGTGAAGTCGTTATCTCTCTGTCACAGATCCTCTTGTCCTCTGTGGAATGGGAAGCCACCCTTGCTGGGAACAACCAAGTTTTCAGTGGCCTTGTGCAAGGAAGATGATGGGTCAGTTCCTTTTCCAAAATCTCCTCTTTCTCTTGTGTTCAGTAGCAAAAAGGTCCACCATGGTAGCATCAGAAAAGTTAATTTCTTTTCTATTCTTTTGGGTGAGAAGTTTTTGATGTTCTATATGTTGTGTACTGATTATGCAAAAAAAAAAAAAAAAAAAAAAAGGTGTGGTTTTGCATTTGAAAATGGACTATATTGTATTGAAATTAGTAGTAAAATTATATAAGAATTATGAAAATCATTGATTCACATTAATATCATTAGTCCTTAGAAAAAGTACAAGTGTGATGCAAACTTTTTTTTTCTTATTATGAATATATTTGGTGATGATCGCTCCTAAGAATTTGGATGATTCCATGTTCGTTACCGTCCTACCTAACGATAAGATAGTGATCAAATGTGGGCTCTAACTAAATCACCTGTTTATAGAATCAGGTTAACTGGTCCATCCCTTCATCATAGGATCATGAATATTACTGGATGGTGGGCTATGAACGCCATTCCATGAAAAATTTGATTTCTGCAATTTCTTTGAATACAATCGGCTGGCTACTTGTCAGAGCATGGGTCCTTGGCGGTCAGCTTGTATTACTAATGAAATTGTGGATTTATGTAGGGGAAATCCCATAGAATAAACTCCTGGAAGGTAGAGTAGAAATTAATATGATAAGTAATACGAATAAATGAACACATTTCAATTTAAAAGAATTCTTCCCCGAACTTCTTTTTTTTTTGAAAATGGTAGCCAATATTTTTAAGAAGCAATGAAGACCGAGATGGACAGTACAAAGATGAGCAAAGACAGAGCAAACCAAAAGGCAAATAATAACAATCCCCATCCATTCTTTTTTAAATGGCTTCACTCTCTCTCTTTCTTCTTCTTTTTTTTGTTTTTTTTTTGTTTTACAAGGCGACAATCAAACCTCTCGGTTTTTTCGAACAAAACCTCCATCTGAGTTTGAACTCAAGTTTCTATTTTTCAAGAGAAAAGGCATGTATGTTTTAGTTGAGGAACAATGTCCTGCTAGGAAAACACACCCAACTCAGGAATCTTCCTAACAGCCCTCTACATCACTCAGATACCCAATTATAGGTTAACAACGAGAATGCCCCTTTGTGCATGATAAACTGACATGCCTTTATATTGTTTTCGTAACAATTTTGTATTCTCACTCTTTAACATATTTACAATGAGGAATTCTAGACTGAAGGGAGCCCTTGCAAAAATGATTATTATTATTAAAATCATTTTCCACCCAAACAGCCCATAGCCATGTTTGGATTAAAGAAAATAGGGATAATTACATTTACCCCACACCTCTAGTTTCTGACACATCCACTTCAACCCCTATAGTTTAAAAAGTGACAAAGACATCCCCTCTAGTTTCGTTTTGTTTATGGTTTGCCCCCTCAGCTGAAGGTTCGTCCATAGATTGAAGGGTTAGGATGATCCGATGGAGCTGATTTTTTGGGCACACACTATCTATGTCATGACCCATCAAATGAACGCTTTGGATCATCCAAAGCGTTTGGTAGTGTTTGGATTCGGGTATGGGCCCACATTATTTGGATGATCCAAAGCGTTCATTTGATGGGTCCTGACATAGATAGGGTGTGCTTAAAAAATCAGCTCCATCGGATCATCCTAACCCTTCAATCTATGGACGAACCTTCAGCTGAGGGGGCAAACCTTAAACAAAACGAAACTAGAGGGGATGTCTTTGTCACTTTTTAAACTATAGGGTTGAAGTGGATGTGTCAGAAACTAGAGGGGGTGTATATGTAATTATCTCAAGAAAATATTTCTTGAGGAAAAAGTTTCCCAGATCGGAGGTTTAGGATTCGATTATCCTATCTGTAGAGGGATTACAAATTAATTATAGACAGCCTATATTTACGTAGTGGCCCAACTAATGAACGGTTTGGATAATTCTAAGACGTGAGCCCCACTATATGTTGGGCTTCATACGCAAATAGCATATCAAATCTGTACAGTTTTTATATGCGGTGTGCACGTGAAGTCCGGAATTTTAATCCCAGATAAAATCCCTGTGCATGGTGTAAGCCCCTATGGTCCAATATTTTGTAAAACTACTATACGGCTTACACCATAGGATGATCCAAACCGCTATTTTATGGGCCTGACGTAAATAGGTTGTCCCCAAAAAATTCATTTCCATAGGATGATCCTAGTCCTCCTATCTATAGAGGAACTGCATATTATGGAAACCTCCATAGATTAGAGGGCTAGGACCATGGTTTTAAATTTCAACCGAAATCCGAGATTTCAAACCAAAATTTTGGATTTCGGTCAGGACCGAAACGAAATTGCACCGAAACCGAAATTTCCGAAATATACCAAATTTCGGAAATTTCTGCTGAATAATAGATAAAATACTATTATTTTAATCGTTTATCAAAATTCAACCGAAATTACGGTAATTTCGGCCTAAAGAAACGATATTTCGAGAGGTTTTACCAAATTTCGACCGAAATTTCAGTTTATGGAAGGACCAAAATTTCGTCCGAAACCGAAATTTAAAACCTTGGCTAGGACCTTCTTATGGACATGATTAGGGCACAACCTATCTACATAGTGGCCAATCAAATGAACGGTTTGGATCATCCTACGGTGTAAGCCGTAGAGAATTTTAAAAAAGTACTGGCCAATATGGTATTACACCTTATAAAAACTCTAAAATTCCTTGATACTACAAAGAGCTGATTTTTATAAAACTAGTAAAAAGGCACGTGCAGCGTCTTAATGAACTATTCTGACTGAAAATGAATTTAATAATAATAATCTTTAAGCAAGAAAGGCAAGTTTATGAATGTTGCACATTTTTTTGGAAAGTATGATACAGAAAAACGCCTAAGATGAAAATACTCCAAGCATGAGGGGTCACATAAGTGCAATTACAACCTCAAAATAACATGTATCAAAAGCATGTGTAAATTTGTATTCTAATGGAAACTATTGTTGAAACTACATATGTAATCTGTATTCTAATGGAAACTATTGTTGAAATTACATATGTTGATGAAAATAATGAAGTCACATAGATTTTAACTCACACGAGCTTTGACCTATATATCATGCAGAATCTCTTGTTGAACACTGATTTGAACAATTCCTCACTTTGGATGGAAAATTGGTCTCAAAATCTTATAGAGTGCAAGTACAATTTTGGAAGCTCGTCAAAATCTTTATAATGGTAATTTTACAGAAGGTACATGTTCTACGGATCATCATCAGAATAAATCTTTAAAAAGAATAGCACATCTATAAGTAATCTATAAATGATATCCACTAACTTATCTTTCGAAAACATTATTGTATTGGAAATGAAAGTTTTTGAGAAATATGACATGATAGAAAACATCATTGTACTGCAAAGAGAAAGTTTTGAGAAATAGGACATAATAGAAAACATGTCGTACTTTAGAAAAAGATTAAAAAAAATTGGGACTCAGCTAGAGACTTGGCTGGTAACTCATTATTCATCCATTTGGACTTTTCTATCTTATCATTGTGCAGAGAAGCAAATGATCAAAATCCTTTTGAGCACTTTAAAGAATGAAAATTTCAATCCAAAAACTTTGTTTCTATATTCTTGTGAAACCTTCACTCTTTTTTAATATGAAAAGAATTAAGATTGATTTTTTTAAGCAGGAAACATGATTTTTTAATTAATTATAGTGTAAATTCAGCAATTCGAATTGGATATGCTATATGAAAACTTTCCCTTTTATAACCATTAACTAATTGGGAAAAAACTATGAATCAAAGATTTAAAGTTTTAAAAGTCTCTAAGCAAAAAATGTCAATGTAGGAGTTTCTACCAAGTGTCCATCAAGATAGTGCATTGATGAAAAGTGAGTCATAATTTATTGGAAAATGAGATGATCATATTACTATAATTCTTAAGCTTGTTTAAAAATAATAGATCAAAGAGGGGCTGCTCCATGGCTTAGTCAAACCCAAATTGGTTACCTGAACCCAAAACTGGTTACTCGAACCCAGGTCGGTTACTCGACCCTAGACTGGTGCAACTTGAACTCAAACAAATGATCGCTAATTCAAAATTCATGGCCTAAATAGTGAGAACCCATGCATATTTTTCTGGTTTCCTGTATCATAAAGTATAAACAACCCAAGAAAAGTAATGAATATCTAAAAATGGCATTGAGTTTTAACTTTTATGCTAATTCATCCAAGAATTGAGAGAACAAGAGAGTAGTATCTCCGTTAGAAAATCTCATCAAGTAGTAGCTGTCTTGCTATAGGGACTGTTCATGGTTGTAGGCAACATTTAACTTCCATTGGTATTAGATAGGCCTCTAATGAAAAACCAAAAGAATTTAGCAATTAACAATCAATGAATGGGCTATGTTTGGCATGAATTAGCAGGATCTATGTCCGTGTTACCAATACTTAACACTAATTGAACCAAACAAAGCTTCTAGGCTTCAATGGAACAGATTTCAGATCTGTTTGTGTGGAGATTTTTATCGCAATGCAATCATTCCCAAGAGGGAAATTCACATCCTAATAGGCCGAGATCAAATTCCAAACGAGATGTCCAAGTCATACAAGCATTTTTTTAGGTCACTACAATTTGGTTGAAGATATTAAGTTCAACCAGACCCCCAATTTCTGCATATGTTCCGTCACTTAAAAAACCGAGAAACCGTGCATGAACAATGATAGGTGGTGCACAGTAGAACCTTTCGTTGATTGATTGGCGGGAGGCAAAAGCAAAGAGTGAAGGGCTTTGTTGGGCAACAAAGAAAAGAAAATGCAGGAAAAAATGATTAGTCCACATTTGAAATCCGATTTATACAAACAGACACTTTATTTAAATTCCAGTATTCTTCAAAACATATAATGGCACCCACTTCATAGGATGATCCAAACCGTTTACGCTAATCAACCCGTTAGACTAAATAAACCAAGCCAACTTTGCTTAAACTGAAAACTTATAGAAAAATTTGAAAATCATAAATGACTCCAAAAGCTATTTTTGAATCCCCCCGCCCAACTGGCACATTAGACAAAATAAATCAAGCCAACCTTGCTCAAATTGAGAACTCACTAATCAAGAAATCAAATTGGGGTCGTTCTCCACAGTGATAGAACCAAATAATAATAATAATAATAATTCAACCTTCATAAATTCAATACCCATTACGCCTACAGATCAAATAAATCAGTCCAACATTCCTAAGCTTCAATGCTAATCACCCCATTAGACCAAATAAACCAAGCTAACCTTGCTCAAACTCAAAACACATAGCCCAATCGATCAATTGGGTCTGTTCTCCACAGGTTAGCAGGCATGAATTTATTTTATCCTTCAAAAGGCTTATTCTTCTGTGTTCTTGGATAAAAATATTAGCAGAACAAAATTAGTCAACAGTAGACAAGATAATTTCAGGAAAAATTTGTGCAAGTAGGATATCCAATCAGAAGAACAATTTATCGAAGGATTTACAGAGCAGCCCCAATGAAAGAAGAAACAACACTCGCACCAGCTTCTGACAGCAGAAACTATGGGAAATTATAAATTTATTAAAGCCCACTTTGATTGTAATAGAAAATGGTAAAAATAGAAAGAATGAAGAGATCATCAGGAAAAGAATAAGAAAAAAGGATCTAAGAAGCCCAACCCGCTTTGAGTCAGGAAGAGCTGATGAAAACTCTCACCATCTCCACAAATCCCCAATTATATCAGTGAATCTCTGTTGCCAAAACATAAGTAAAAATGTCAATATCATGAGATAATATGGAAACAACATAATGAAGAGGTGAGACTTACCACAAGACCTTTAATCAATTCAGAAGATGAGACAAAAAGGAATGTATTTGCACTTAAAGAAGAGGAAAAACTATGAAATTGCTTCCTCATTATGTCATTCAGTTTGTAAAACCGACCAAAATAAGCATGAATTCCCAATTTAAGAAGAAGAAAAATTGTCAAACGACCAATTTTAGTGGTGTTGATGAGATTATATCTTTGATTTAAAAACAATATCTTTCATTCCTTGCATTTTCGTTCTGGAAAGAACTCTAAATCTGGGCTTTGTAGGAAATAGAGACGATGTAGATGCTGCTACCTTAAAGAAGATACATAAAACCCTACTAAAATAAATTTTATATTTCTGATTTTTAGGAAAAAGAAAGGTTCTTGCATTGAGCACAGGTCATGGTTTGGATAATCGAGAGCGTTTTACGTGGCAGGGCATGTTTTGACGTATCTCCACAGGTAGAAGCTGATTGACTTTTGGATACCCTTAAAAGGAAGCAATAATTTATTAATGTTTTAACTTTTAAAAGAGGCAATGTTTGGAAATGAAGAAAGTGGTAACACATTTCGCGGATGCCCGGTTGCATTTCAGAGAGATTGACGTGATTGACTAATTGGGTAAAAATGAGGTGGCTGTCTCGCATGCAAAAGCGAGCCGTGAAATGGCCTAGGGATTTGGCAGGCAATTTGGCCAGGAAGATATTTCGCTATGAAAAAGGTGACACTACCCAAAGAGGTTTAAGTTTTTGGCAGTTTTGACTTATTCAGTAACTTTATTTGAGGTGGCTGTTGTCATATGCAAAAGCTGAGATTTTATATGGTGTAAGCCCTTGTAGTCCCATATTTTTTTCAAAAGTATTGTACCGACCATATCATAGGATATTTTTTTTTTATGAGACATCATAGGATATATGATGATCCAAACAGTCCATTTGATAGAACACAACGTAAATAGGTTGTTACCGATAAATCATCTCTATAGGATGAACGCAGCCCTCCGGTCTATAAAGGTTTCATAATATGCAGTTCCTCTATAGATCGGAGGGTTGGGATCATCCTCTAGAAATGGTTTTTTTGTGCACAACCTATTTACCTTGCGTCCCGTCAGGTGGACGGTTTGGAACTTTGGATCATTCTATAGTGTGGTCATACAATAATTTTTGAATAATACGGGACTACAAGCGCTTACACCGTATAAAAGAGGCAATCTTTGGATTGTTTGAGGTGCAAAGAAGGGAAAGAAAAAATTAAAGTTTTGAGGACAGATGTACGTTGGAGTGTGGAGTGTGGAGTGTGGAGTGTGGAGTGAAGATACAACTGTGATAAAAGGTGGCATTATTTTTTGGACGCTTTCACTAGGGTAAATGACAGAATAATTATAGCCCGAATTGCTATTGGAGCTCAAAAAGAACAGAGCATGATTTGGCAGTTTCTAGCGGAGTGATAAAAGAGAAAGACACATGGGGTCGATTTAAGATATTTGGGAGTCGATTTATCAATGCCCAAGGAAAATCTAAAATCTCAACGAAAAAGGTATTGTACAACAAGATAAGTGTGGAATTAATGCTAAAGTGAGGATGAATTTAACCCATGATTCCGGCTTTATATATATACAGTATAAGGATTATTCTCTTTTGGATGGAATAAAGTTGCAAACCCAAAAAGAGAAGGGAAAAAGGACTTTAGCAAGGGAATAAATCAAAGCATGACTTCTTGAAAGCAATCAAATGGCCAAAATGCATACAGCTATACAATTCTTCTCCTCTCCATGACTTCTTGAAAGCAATCAAATGGCCAAAATGTATACAGCTATACAATTCTTCTCCTCTCCATGAAAACCCAAACAGAACACAAGACAAGGAAAAAAAAATGATGAACTGCTTCAGGCCTAAAACCCCTCGATCTCCACCCAAACCCATTTTCCAAGAAACCCATTTTCCATCAAAACAAGAAACCCCAAAAATGAAAACCATTTTCCAAGAAATCCTACTCCAAATCCCAGGGGCAACACTTAACCTCATAGAAAATGAAGAGGTAGAACAACTAGCCCAAGGTGATCTCACCATCATAAGACTAGCCGAGGAAAATGTTGTCCTCGCCACCCTCTTAAAAATAGGCAATGAGATTCAATGGCCTCTCACAAAAGACGAACCCGTAGTTAAACTCGATAACCTTCATTATCTTTTCTCTTTGCCGAGTGGAGAGGGCGATTTTTTGAGCTATGGAGTCTCTTTTTCAAAACCCAATTCTAGTTTGGCTTCTTTGGACTCTTTTCTCATGGAAAATTCTTGTTTTTCTTTGCCTTCATATTTGGATTCTTCTTTGGATTCTGGTGGGATTTATTGGAAGGATTATGCTCCGAGGATTGAGGATTATAATGGGGTTTTGGCAAAAGCGATTGCTGGAGGGACGGGTCAGATTGTGAAGGGGATTTTCCAGTGCAGTAACGTTTACACTAAGCAGGTTAGAGATTTCTCATCCAGTATTAATGTTGTTGTACGTGAGTATATGTACGTATTCCCTTGACATGCCTGTTCACTTTCACTAAACCGGTTATGAGATTTTATACGGTGTAAGCCCGTGTAGTCCGGTATTTTTCAAAAAGAGAACATGACCATGAATAGGGTAGAAAGGAAGAAAATGATCCACCTAGAAGAACCCAACTGAACCAGGATTAGAGCCGGATTGAGTTGAGTTGAGTTGAGTTGAGTTGAGTTGAGTTGTACTGTACGGCTCATACCATAGAATGATCCAAACCATCCATTTGATGGGCCACAACGTAAATAGGCTGTGACCAAAACATCAGTTCTATAGGATGATCCTATCCCTCATATCTATGTTGGAACTGCATATTATGGAAATCTCTATAGATTGGAGTGCTAGGATCATCCTATGGAAATTCCTTTTTTGGGAACAAGCTATTTATGTTGTGGCCTATAAAATGGACGGTTTAGATCATCCTATTGTGTAGACTGCGTAGTACCTTTTGAAAAGTATTGGATTAGTCTTCATATTATAGAAACCTCTATAGATCGGAGAGTTAGGATCATCCTATGGAAGAATTTTTGGGGCACAACTTATTAAAGTTATAGCCCATCAAATGGACGGTTTGGATCATCCCATGGTGTGGCTCATAGAGTACTTTTTGAAAAATATTGGACCATACATGCTTATACAATATAAAAACTCCTGTTATATATATGTTTGAGTTGCATACATTCCATGTTGTACTTAAAATGTAGCCTATACATGGGAACAAGGTGTGTATAAAATAGAGTACTAAGATTCTTTGAGTCAACTCAAAACTCGTCTGAGTTCACTCCACTCTCGGGTGAATGAGTTGTCTGGCCAACAAATGAATTTTTCAGGGGCTGATTAACGTATTCCAGAGAACCCACCTTATTTACATCGTGGCCCAAACAATTGAACGGTTTAGATCAATATACTTTCTGAAAAGTACTGGACTTCATGTGCACTCTTTTTTCTTTTTTTTTGAAAGGTGACTTGTTTTGGGTTTTCATGGAGAGGAAGGAGGGGTTCGAATGTTGGGAGGAAGAGAAGGAGAATTGTATAGCTGTATACATTTTGGCCATTTGATTGCTTTCAAGAAGTCATCCTTTGGTTTATTCCCTTGATAAAGTCCTCACGCACTCACCATATAAATTCTGGATAAATTATATGATGAATGAGTGTACAGTAGCATAATTTTTCCAATGCTGGTGTTGGATCAAATATCAAGGCCTGTACTTCCTTCCTACCACAAATAAGTGTTTGTAAGCCCATTCATCATATAATTTCTCATAAATCCCATATCATGATATGGGTCACTGAGCCTACACCTATAACATGTTGCATGTTCTTTGAATCATATGCTTTACCTTTCAAATTACCTCAAAACATCCATAGAAAACGAATTTTTGGGGGGTCGATTAACTCATTTTTCATGGAAGCAAACCTACTGGACCCTAGAATTTTATTTTCTATGGATAATTTTATATACTTTTCATAATTTTCTTTTCCCTATATCCAAACGCCCCCTTAGAAAGGTCACGGTCCTTCTTGGAGATATTATGGACATTGAAATGTTGCAAGTGATTTATTTTTGCATTTAGATTAGAGAAAAGGACTACAATAAGCCAGCAAGTTAATAAGTTAATTTTTTGGGAAAATGGGGGAAGCGGGTTGAGGGGGGGGGGAAATGCCAGAAGGAAATTCCCTCCCTTGACTCCACACTCAAAATCCATTTTCTTTGCATATTTTGTTAAAATGGATGGGAAATACTTATTTGAATTAGTGATATTTTTTTTCTTAAATTTCCTTATTACATTCATTATAACTGTAAAATAAAAGCCACAAGAACAATAAATCGCAGGTTCAAGTCGGTGGGGAGATGATTCGATCGCGTGACACAGATGACAAGATCAATGGTGATGTAAGGGTGACTAGGAGTAATACAAGCAATGCAGGGAAGAAGAAGGCCAAAGGAGTTAAGAAAGGTATTAAAAGGTAATATCAAGCTGGTTTATTCCCCTTTTTCCTCTTTGTTCTTTTTAAAGAGATGACTTGATACTATATCAACTTAAAAAGCCTCTTGATCTAGGAAACTTATTTGGATATGATCTTAGAAGAATGCTAAGATCATACTTTTGGGGGCGACTTGTGACACGTTTACGTGGTCAGATCTGTTGATCTGACCACGACCACGGGTCTGGCCAAATGCCGTTGATAACACCTTGCAGTTTTGATCGGATGATCCTAGGCATTTGATCCATTAAACTTCGTTTAGGGTTCTACAAAGAAAAGTTAAATTGTTGATTTTTGTAGTCATTTGCCTTACATGGATCAAGACCATGTGGGTCGCCTCAATGATGATCTACAAGATAAATGGTCCTGATGATGCATAAACATCGTGGAACCCAAATTTTGTTTATTTTGCCATTTAGCATTGATCTTAAAGCAAATATCTGTCTAGTCGTTCTAATAATTTTATATGAAAGTGATTTTGAAGTTATATCTGATTTTTGAAAGTACTTGGTTATAATATTTGTCTAACATCTCTTTTGCAGAATAAGAAAAACTTTCTCAGACCCTCACTTGATTTATTTTTTAGTTTTTTCGGTGGTAATCCCCATATGAACAATATTATTATAGATCATTTACACAGAAACTTCTTACAAACGATCTCAATGGATCAAAAGAAAATTATTTTCAATTAAGCCATGTTTATATGAAGGAAATTTTGGAATTTTTTTTTCAAAATTTCTTATTTTTCAATTATTTGATTACGTATGAAAAAAGTAGCTTGAACCAAAGCAGTTCAAGTTTTATTTAGAGGGACCTTCAATTTATAATGATACCCTTCTAAATAAGCCACGACCATTCATCTAAATCGTGGAGGCCAAAAATATTCCTGGGAATTTTTTATTGGGAAATGATTTCAGCACAACTATGTTTTGATACAAGACGCTCATGTATCTTGTCTTTTAGCATTTAATTGTCAATAAGTGCTTTTTGGGGACCGTAAAAACCCTTTTACAGCTCTTTAAATATAAAAGACAAGAAACCTGAGCGTCTTGTATCAAAACATGTTTGTGTTGAAATCATTTCCTTTTTTTATTTTGCAGTAAATGTATTTCTTGCAATCCAAACAGGACCTAGGAAAGTGCTAAAAAGAAAGCCAGTTTTACACTCGTTCCTAAAAGCACTGGATTGAGCCTCCGACCTCAGAGAGTCACAGGACAAAGCCTTAAATAGGGAGAACTAAGGTGCAACCCCTTGTTTGAATGATCTTAGGCCTAGGGTTCCCCCAAAAAAGTTAAATTAACTAATTTTTTGTAACCCTATATCTTATCAATGGGATGGATGCCCATTTGGGATGGGACCAAGATCATGGGGGTTGCCTCATGATATTCTACAAGATCAAAGGTCTTAATCAAATCCATGCCTCCATGTGCCGCTTATGGGACCCAAAAATCACCTTTATCAGGGATCATTAAATTAAAGTAACTTTCTGCCTAGTCATTTTCTTTTAATTATCATGTGCATGTGTGGTTGGGGGTCGGGTGTCAAACATTACAACCATTGTTCTCTAATAGGGTGAGGAGATTATCAAAAATGACGGAAAAGATGAGCCAAACTTTGCTAGATGGCATCATAATGGCGACTGGATCCGTGGTGAGACCCATGGTTCGATCACAAGGTGGCAAGGCATTTCTAGGCACGGTCCCTGGGGAGGTTCTCTTCGCATCATTGGATGCAGTCAGTAAGTAAATTTACCATCTCCTTCCATGATCTTCTTGGGATCTATAAATTTTTTTTTTTTTAAAACCTAATTAATAAGGCACAAAAGTAAGGATAGGAGTGTCATTATTGAAACAGGGGAGTGTGGAAATATACATATTTAAAATTATCAAAAAAACTATGTAGAAAGAGATTCAAGTGAGCTGATTTTGGGGATGGAATTGCAGACAGAGTGATGGATGCTGCAGAGATGGCTGAGAAACAAGCTCTTTATGCCACCTCCAAGGCCGTAACAGGAGTCGTCTCCCGAAGGTACGAAGCCAGTATTACATATCTTTATTTTGATAACCGCATACCCAATAATCTAGAGTATTTAATTAGTGATGTTAAAGCATAAATGATTAAATAACACCAACTCTAACAGCTTAAGCTTTGGAAGTAATTGGTTGTTTCACATGGCATCAGAGCTGATTGCCTCAGGGCAAGTCCTGGGTTCTAAACTCCTTGATATTAAAAATCCACATGTGTGGTCAACCCAAAACTGGAGCCGCATGGGGTGGGGATACCCTATGCCATCAAAAGAAAACATGGGGCCAAATGTGCCATGTGTATGGCTAACCCAGAAAACGAGGGGTCACGTGTGAGGGGGAGTGTTAAAGCATAAATGATTGAATAACACCAACTCTTACAGCTTAAGCTTTTGGGGTGATTGGTTGCTTTAATATTCAAGAACACGAGCTCCTAGTTCCTTCAAATTAATTTCTCGATTATATCATTTTTTTTCTATGGTTCAATTCACAATTAAACTCACATTGCCAACAGGTTTGGAGAAAGTGCGGGGGAGATAACTGAAGATGTATTTGCCACAGCAGGGCACGCCACAGGAACTTGTTGGAACATTTTCAAGATCAGAAAAGCCATTAATCCTGCATCCTCTCTCCCTTCTGCAATAGTAAAGAATGCAGTACTTCAGAAGAAACACTGAACTAATTTTAGCTAAGCTGACGAGGAAAGCAAGCAGGAGAGAACTGAAATTCAAAAGCAGCTTAGCTTAGACATGGCTTCATGCTGAGGACTGGATTTTTATCTAATAAAGGAACAAAATGGCCATGTAATGAGGACACATAACTAAGGAATGTTGGAAGTCTACTGTCTACGCATGCTACTCAAAACCAATCCATATTGATTGCATTTCCAAGATTTAGAACAATTTTCTAAAGATACTTCATATATGCATCTGAAAGAAAATGCAGTGGGAGGTTGTGCGTGCGTGTTGAGGGAGAGGAGGTGTAGCAGGAAAATGGAAAATTGTAGTATGCTATTGATATTGGCAACAGATTCCTTGATCGGGTATCTGTCTCTAGCTCTAAAAATGAAAGGTAGTTGATGCATGCAAGATCTAGGTTTCATTTGACCAATGCATTCAAATGTAGATCTCAATGAACGACCAAAACACCCCTACATTGCTCTTGGCATAATTCTATTTCTTCCATAGTGTCGAGTTGCATGCAGATCTTAATTTTGATAAGGAACCATTGTAAGATCTTCCGTTGGGAGTCACGATCGATGGTTTAGATTGAAGAATGAGATTAAGAGAGAAAATACTGGAGTTATCCATTGACCAAAGTGATCACTAAAGCCTTAAGGGTAATCAATACATCTCATCCTTATCGAGACATGGATGATCCCAGCTTTCCCATAAAAAAAAAGACATGAATGCTTAGTGTAGCCTGATCAACTACATCATGTAGCTTTGGATAATGTAGTTGGTTGAATAGATTAGATTTCTATTGTGGGTAGAACTTAAAGAGATATTTTTCTATATATAAGGGGTTAGTCTTTGGCCGGACCTGGACTGACAGTAGGCTTCCGCAAGGAAGGCTCCGATGATGAACATTCCAGAGTGATCCCAACTCCCGTGTCGAATGGGCTGAGACTCTCTTTGTAGCCACGAGAACGAGAAAAATCAAATATTATTTGGACTACTAATCAATCTCAGAAAGCCTTATACCAATCTCAGAAATCCTCAGACCAATCCCAAAATTACAAGACCAGTCAACCCAAAAAATTTCCTATTTTGGCAAAAAGTAATAAATTTTCTTGGAAAATACTTGGAAAAAGGCCCAAAACCTCTTCTAAGGTTCTAGACTTCTAGCCGTTGGCTTCCAAGAGGGCTAGACCCATTTGAAGCTCATAAGCCCCTTATAAGAGGCCTTAAGGTTAGACCCTATGAGACGGAGCCCTGAGAAGCCTAGAAGACCCCCCTTGAAAAAGCACGGAAAATCCCGTCAAACACGGAAAAATTCTCTTTGAGGTAAAATTTGAATTATCTATAATGAGGTAATTAACTAATAAGACCTAATTAGGGGGAAGTCACGGGGATTAGGGTTAATCTAACGCAAAATCCCAAGGATTTCCCCCACTAAATTAAGCATAATTAGGAAATCAATTAGGTTATTTAGCATGACTCAGCATAATTAAGTGATTAGGATTAAAAAAAGGGGAAATGTTATCAGCACTACTGTATTTTTTGATGATGGCACTCCTCACTATATTAAAAGTACGGTATGGCCCACGCCATAGGATGATCCAAACCGTCCATTAGATGGGCCACACCCTAAATATGTTATGCCCCAAAGTTTATTTCCATAGGTTGATCCTAAGCGTCCGTTCTATAGAGGGTTAGGATCATTTCATATCAATAGGATCATCCTACACGACAGCTTTTGTAAATAAAGCAGAGTAGAGGATTTCTTTTGCAAACACCCCTTCATTTATGAAATAATTCGTACCCACTGTTGAAATAATTCGCACCCCTGTAAAGTAGGGTATGTGGCACGCTTTTTAACACTCCAGTGGTGGTAATTATCTTCGAAGGGGTGCGAATTTATCACTCGTCTTCCTGAAATTCAAATACCGAGATAAATATTCTCCCTCCTATATTTCTTTCCTCTTCCATTTTCATCTCTCCTGCTCCAAACAAAGGAAGGAAAAAAAGAAAGAAAAATGGCGAAGAACGGCAAAGGAATATCAGCCCGGAAGGCGTTGAAAGACATATCAAACAGCAGAAACCTTTCGAGACCATGCAAGAAAAACCTAGAAGACGAAGAAATAGAAAATGGCGATCTAGTTCAAAAAAATAAAACCCTAGAAGACCAAAATGGAGATTTAGTTCAAAAAAATAAAACCCTAGAAAACGAAAATGGCGATCTCGATCGCCTTCTCCTCGCTCATTCAGATCTCTCGAATCTAATCCACCAGGTATGCGAAAGAAAAGAAAATCCATACATTCATCTGAAAAATAAGTAGGTCTTTGATTCTATTCTTCATGTTTTTTTTTTTTTTTTTAATCTGATCATATCTCAATGCATTTTGAAGGTTTTTTTTTTCGATCTTTTGTTGTTTGAAATATCATAAGTCCGGTAGTATTTTGATGGAGGTTATGGGAAATTCTTTGTTTTAGAATGGGGGTTTTATTTTTATTTTTTATGTGAAATTTATTGAAGATTCCATCTTCCTTCGAAAAATGCTGAGTAGCATTCAATTGTGCGTTTTGGTCTACTTCAATTCATCAAATTGAAATTTTAGTGGTGGAAGGTGATATTCTTTTGGATCTGATGTTGCTCTTTGCTTTGATTCTAGAACTTTTTTTGTAGGTTTGATTCTAGAACTTGGTGTTAATTTTAGGGTTTTCTTAAACTGAAATTCCATGACTTGGTGGAAGATTGTCAGTGATATTTATTTAGTATTCAATGTATTGATTTGATGATTCTCTTATATAAAGTGCGACATTTGAGTCAGATTTGTATCTTAAGGATTTGGGTGAATCGTTCTGTATCACTTGATTAAAATAGCAGAAAAACAACCCTAGTTCAGCAGACAGAAGTATTAGGAATTAATACTATTAAGGGCCTGTTTGGATACCCCTCATTTTTGGATTTGGATTTGCATTGCAGATTTAAAAAGCTTTGAATTTGAAATCCAAAATTTATAAATTAACAAATTTGTGAATTTTCTGTTTGGATGATCTTGTGAGTATATGAATTTAGATCCCAACATAAAATCAAAGAAAACAACCAACACATCCAGATCAAAACCAAAACCTAGTTTATTCATTTTTTTAGGGTTTCAAGAAGAAGATAAACCACAAGGCATATAATAAAGAACAAAAAGAATAGAACAGAGAGTTTTGTGCCTCAATCAGATTATTGCTGTAACAAAGAACTGGATAAAAGAAATAGCTGACTGGGAAAGGTATTTTTTAATTGGGCAAAACCCTAATCTTGTAAGAGAAAGCTCTAGAGAGACGTTGACCCTAGAAATGAGAGGAAGATGAAGAGAGGTTGTAGATCTGAGAGAGGTATCTAGGGTTTTTTCGGTGGGAAAGAGGGAGCGAGCTAGGGTTTTGTGATTCGAAGAGAAAACCTTAGAAATGCGACGAAGATGAAGAGAGGTTGCAGATCTGAGAGAGGTATCTAGGGTTTTTTAGGTGGGAAAGAGGGAGCGAGCTAGGGTTTTGTGATTCGAAGAGAAAACCTTAGAAATGCGACGAAGATGAAGAGAGGTTGCAGATCTGAGGGAGGGATATAGGGTTTTTCCGGTGGGGAAGAGGGAGTGAGCTAGGGTTTTGTCTGGTGAGGAGGAAGACGAGAGAGCAAGAGATCGAGTCGTCCCAATGTCTATTAGCTCACATTAGATTTATAAATAACCACTTTTCAAAGGAATTTATAAATCTAAAATATTACACTAAGCCAAGGAATTTGGAATTCTCTGGAATTTCCTAAAATCCAATTCCATAAGTCATAAGTGGTTGCCAAACGCCAGATTTGGATTTGGAAATCTAAATTCACCTCCAAATCCAAATCCAAGGGGTATCCAAATGGGCCCTAAAGGAATTTTTGATGGATTTGAGCGAGTTATCGATATGGCATTTCCAAGGTAACTCAGGCTTTGTATCATGTGGTTATTTTTTTTGGTCCTTTATATCATTGCACTGGTGAAGTTCTATAGATATTGAGAGTTGAAACTGCAAACCATTTCCACATGGGGGTGCCCAGCCATGTGGGAGCAGTTCCTTACTATTTTTTTTATTCTGTTGGCATTGACAGCCTGAATTACTTGTCTTAGAAATAAGTTGTTATTGTTAAAGGCATAGTTTTAAAATTCCCCCGCGTCCTTGTGGACTCCCTCGAGTCGACTCCCTTTTTCTCTTGGTCGTGTTCTACGTTTTGCCCTACAGAGTCAATAAAAACTCCTTTGACTCTCCCGAGTTATGACCGTGTCAAACGAGTACACAGCCGCATCAACTGCGTTCTTGGCCGCGTCCGTGCCGAGTCAATAATGATTTTTCGTGGCCGCATTTTGACCCGCATCCACATTTTTAAACACTGGTTTAAGGTCATGTTTGAAGTCTGATGATAGCTTTGTACCAGGTGGGATGGACATATGTGTAGGCAACTCTAGTCATGCCAGATGCATGCCATTCTTTATCACTTTGGTTTTAAGGCTGGGCATATTGAGAACACATCATTTTCATGCTTCACTCTGATGTCTGTTTCGAAAAACTATACTCATATGGGGCATGAGAGTAACTAATTGAGCACCATGTCTAATGGGGCCGGTGATGATATGGTTAGTGTACAAAAATATTGATCGTACTATGGGAAAATACTGTGGCGCACAGTGCACTAGAGAGCGTATAGGAGGAGCCGAGTCACTATGTGCCCCTTAAATTTTTCAGCAGATGTTGCGGCTAAGTTAGTCAAGCATGAGGAGTGTCATCGTATTCAAACTTATTGGACTACGTCCTGAGTTCAAGCAGAGACGAACCTTATTTTATCTACTCGGCCTCTTCTTTACCTTACCTCAGTGTATGCCGACCCCAACTAGTTTGGGACAAAGGCTTTGTTGAGTTGTTGAGAATGTAACTCTAGTGTTGTTGTCCCTTCCATGATTCCTCAGACCCCTCCAGAGCGTGCTGCCTTTGTCCCTGGTTCTTGCCTTCCTACTGTAGTGGCCGTCATCGAGATACTTGTGGCCATGACGACACTCGCGATGATGGTAGATCCATGGTTTTAAATTTCGGCCGAAATGAAACGAAATGACCGAAATATTTCATTTTCGGCAACGGCTGAAACGAAATTTACATGAAGCTGTTTCTTTACAAGATTTCGGCAAAATTTCAACGAAGTTCTGAAATTTTGACAAAATTTCCACGGAAATTTATGAAATCTCCATCGAAATAGCCGAAATTCACACCAAAATTGTAGACATTTTGGTCAAAATAAAAAAAAGAAAAAACTTAATCATTATCATAATTTTTACATGATTTTGGCGAAATATTTCGATGTCGGTGGTGGCCGAAACCGACACCGAAATCGAAACTTAAAATCTTGGGTAGATAGATGCCCTTGTGATGGCCGTTTGGTCGTGGTCGAGGCCGACCCTCATTGCATTGCACATACTGTGGCAGGCTAGCCGATGACCATGAAGACTGTTACAAGCTTCATGGCTATACTTAGGATACACCTGAACGTCCTTCGGCTCGCTCCTCTGCATCTTCACTCCCATTAGCCTACACTGCAGCTACAAATTCTCTCATCTCTATGACATTAGAGTTGGATTCACTCCATGCTAAGCTTGTATTTCCAAAAACAGTTACAATACCAAGAGTCCTAAAACTCAGAAAATACTGTTCGTCCAATAATTTTCATGAACCTACTTATAACCGAAATTTAAAACCTTAATGCAAAGAGAGCACAACTGTCCCAACTAGCAATTACCACCGAGGAGGCAATGAAAATGTCGATGGAAGATAAGTTCTTGCCATTTTACTACAAAAAAACATTGTATGAGCGGTTCCATAAGCTCACCCATGGATCGAAGACAGTGCGCCAATACATGAAAGAATTTGTAAGCTATTAGTGAGAAATTGGTTGGGAGACACTCCATAGTAGCAATTTGCGAGGTACTTTAGCTGGTTGAGACCATCTCTATTCACAATGAATCACAAATTCACACCTTTGGAACAATATCTGTGGCACAGGTTAAGTCACAAATTGTTGAAGAGATCAATAGGAGAGTGCCAGTTTGATTGTTTCCATATTAGCTCCATAGTAGCACATTGCGAGGTACTTTAGCGGGTTGAGACCTTTATAACCCGGACGGGTGTGGCTCTTTGGCTTAAAGTCATGGGTATGCTCCCCAGTGATGAGAGTTTGAATCCCCCTGTAGTAAACCTGATGTGCATGGTTTACGGGTGATTGCATGCATCCATAGGGACTAGTCCTGCCTTAAAATGGGGTGGGGATACCCTATGTCATAAAAAAAAAAAACCATCTATTCACAATGCATCACACACACACCTTTGGAACAATGTCTGAGGCAAATGTTAAGTCACAAGTTGTTGAAGAGATCAATAGGCGAGTGCCAGTTTGATCGTTTCCATTGGTGGGCAGCACTAGACCAACCCTTTTGATGACTTCAGAGACACACAAAGTAATAAACAAGATAATCTACAACTATCCATGTACCACAAATGGATCAACCCAAATCAGTCCCTAATCGTGCCAACATTAAATGTTTTCAGTGTAGAAAGATGGGGCATTGTTCATTGGGGTGTCCTAAGGTTCGACATCAGCTTCTAGTGCATGAAGACATAGATACAAGCGTAAAGAAGCAAGGATATGAGGAAGAATTTGATCAAGGAATGGGGATAACACATAAGGAAGAGGTTAATATTTATTGTTAGGATACTCATGGTCCTTGTTTTATGTACGCTTAAGGAAGAACCTTGATTGGTACTTGACATATTCTCTAAAACCTGTACCAGGTCATAGGGCTGAGTTTATCATTGACCAGGGGAGTTGTGAAAACTTGATCTCTCAAGAGGCTGTAAAGAAACTCAACTTGAAGATGGAAGCACCATGGTTTTAAATTTCGGCCGAATTTCGGATTTCGGTGAAGACCGAAACCGAAATTGGCGAAATGTACCAAATTTTGGCAATTTCAGTTGAAATTTCTTTAAAATACTAACTTTTAATTTTTTACAAAATTTCGGCCCAAAAATCTGACATTTTGGGAGTTGCTACCGAATTTCGGGATTTCAGCCAAATTTTCGGTTTCGGCGAGGACCGAAATTTATGCCGAAACCGAAATTTAAAACCATGGAAAGCACACACTCAATCACACAAATTAGCATTGTTAAATAATTCTGACAAGGTAACATTTTCTTAATGATGTTTGGTATCATTCTCCGTCAAAAATATGTATAAGGACGGCATGTGGTGTAATTTGGTACCAATGGATTCTTGTCGTAGATTACTTTTCAGACGCTGGTAGTTTGATAGGGGTGCTATGCATGATGGTGGGGTGAATATCGACACATTTCATGTAGACAATGAGAAGTATGCATTAAATCCACCTAAAGGCTAAAGGAGATTCAAGTTCCGACAAGAGGAAGAACATCGTGTTCTTGTTTTAGGTATACGTTCGAGCATAATGGAGAGGAAGAAGCCACCAGATGGGGTGTCAATGACATCTCCAACATTAAGCATCTAACTCCTCAATACAGGACGTTTGCAAGCGAGAGATTGAGGGCAAGTTCTTTTCAAGTGGAGGTGCCATGTAGTTCATCCAATCCAGACTTTTGAAGGAAATGAAGTTTCAAGGATGGAGCTCGTGCATGCAACCAAAGGGGCAAAGGGCTAGAGTTATCAACACAAGGGAAAGAGTGGGATTAGTTTGAGCCTCTCAAAATTGCCCACCCTTTATTTCCCTGAGAATTTTATTTTAAGTTGTCAAGTGATAGGATGCACTTTCATTCATATCATTTAGTTCACGTAAGTGATAGGGTTAATGTCTTTTTATTTTCTTTTAAGTCAAAGCGTCCGTTGAAGATTCTTGTTACTTGATCTCTACACAGCTTTGGAGAACTAACCTACTGTTGTAATTAACCTTAGACGGGTCTCCATTTATCAATTTCCGCGTGTAGATTTATTATTATCTTGGTTTTGTTCAAGAAGTAGAGTTAGTTGCTTAGTTGCTTATGGAAATTATTGGACAAACGATACCTTCAGATTTTTAGGGCTCTGGTTATTTTATTTGGGCTTTTAGGAATACAAACCAGTATTGAAATCACAAAAAAATTGCAATAGTAATTCAGTTCTGATTATAAAAAAATTAGTGTTGTTATTGGTCCTCGATTTTGATGGTTTTGACCAATTGTTCAACATCAATTACTATCAGATTGTTTTACATCATTGGCTCTTTGCAGATTGATGAACTGGTTTCTCAAGCCTTCAAACTTAAGCTGACGTGCAAAATGAGGAGCCATGAAATAGAATCCTTCACGCATGTTTTATCTGATATGCATTCATCTTTAAAGGTACACACTAGCTTTTGTTGTTATTATGTTTGATGAGTATTATTGTATCGTACTTATGGCATCTCTGCTCTTTTAAATGTAGTTGTGGGTTCCGAGATTCCAACAAGCATTCTCTAGTCCATTGACAGAGTCAGAAAGTCACTTGGCATCGCCTTTACCAACCAATACTGTTTCTACTGGAAACGATGAAAGTAAAAATATTACCAACACTTCAGAAGAACTTGAATTGGCGTCACTAATCTCTCCTTCCCCCCTGGTGTCCTGGCGTGCTGGTTGTAGGATTGAGAGTGGAAGACAACTGTTTTTACTCACACCATTGCCAAAGTCAAAAGTATTCTCATCCAAGTGTCGAGGCTCATCTAGGTCAGTATTTGAAAAAATCCCCAACATGGATGCCCCTTCCCATACTTTTTCATTGCCTCCATTCTTGACTGTTCCTGGAAATTCTCATGACACTCTGTTGGAAAGAGTGGAGGTGAAATCACCCAATTTTTTTTCTAAGTTTAATGTTACTGAAGCCCAAAGTACATTGGAATTTGGGTTAGTTTCTCATCCACAGTTTTCAAATCATAAGAACAGAGATCACTCAATGTATCTTATGACTCCACTCTCAAAAATGTCACCGCCAAAGACATGTGCTCTGCTTGAACCAATTTCAGAATCCATTCAGAAGAGCAACTGTAACATCTCTAAGTCGAGCCCATTGGCTGTTAGAATTCAAAATTGTGATCAGACCCCGACTCCCGAAAACCGTAATGACCAAGTTTCGGATGTTTTGACTTCAAAGGATCTAAATCTTTTTGGGTTTTTACCACTGACTCATAAATCAGCAATCAGAAGGGAAAATTTTGAAGCTTCTCCTGATTGGTTCTTGTCACCCCCAAAAACTTGTGTTTTGATGGAGCCCCCCAATGACAAGTTACCTATCAACACAGCAATTAGTGAGTTTCCGAGCTCTGAATGTGTGCTCAGCAAGCAATCAATAGATCAGGTTTCTGCACTAGAAAAGGAAGTTTGGGACCGATGCCAATCTATCAAAAACACTTTTAATTGCGGTATTCTTTTGTATTTGTCAGTTTATCTTTACTGGATTTCTTTTTTGCTACCAATATCTGCCATCAACAGCTTGGATTTATTTTCTGTCCTGTTTTCCTTCTTCCCAGAACTTCTCAGTGCAAGCTTAGCAGCTCCTGAAACCACTCCGATGTGGAAGGGCTCCGAGAGCACACTCCGAACAGGTAAGAGGCCTGGCGAAAACACTCTTAAGCGGGAATTGTGGACTAAATTTGAAGCAGTATCTAAAGATTCATTACATTTTGATGTTTCTGTATTCAATGATGTAAAAGGAAGAGGATTTCTTGACAGACTAGAAGAAGAGGCTTCCTGAGAAGAGACATGTTTGGGGCACAAAATAAGCTTTGTAACATGATGTGGAGTTTCTATATCTGTAAATGATGGTTCACAGTAGAAATTCACAGAGTGTTTTTACCAGTTTCTGCAATGTTGTTAAGCTCAATGGCTTAGTTGAGTTGAGTTGTAGCTCACAAAACATGCATTTTTGCATATTATTATGAAAGAATGTTTACGCTATTAGACACTATTTGTGCATGAATTGAGTGTGACTTAATTATACACTGAGGACATGTTTGGCGACCGTGAAAATTTATTTCATGGAATATTCGTGGGTCCAATTATAAGAGAGGAGCTAAAAAGGAGGGAGGGGATAGACTTGAGAGAGCAGGGGGTGGAGACAGCATGGAGAGCATGAGAAATCCTTAAAAACAGCACTTCAAATTGAGTTTTTTTTCCCCTGTTTTTTATTCAGGGACATTTCATGCTTAGAGGGCATGAGTAATCCTTGAAAACAGTACTTCAATTTTAGTTTTTTTAGGGACATCTCATTCTCCCCACTCCCACCCCTCAAGTCTCTCCCTCTCCACCCATCTCTAACGACTGGCCCCACTAATGTTCCATGGAATCTTTTTTAATGGTTGCCAAACAGGCCTTGAGTCTTCCATGTAAATGTTGTTGCTTGGATCACTTATCATGGCAACTCAACTCAACTAAGCCTTTATCCCAAACTAGTTGGGGTCGATCGCTTATCATGACAATTAAGGAAAAAATGCGGAGTGATTTATATTAGAATTATATGATTTAATGGTTAGGAAAGCTCAAACAGAATGATTTTTGGTCTGTCATCTACAATTCTTGCACTGGGATCATTCGCACATAATTTGGGTGGGCCTTTGTTTGTTCCTCTTCCTCATGTGCTTCTTATATTAGAGAATGGTGTATGTCCTTACAACTATAATACAAAAATGCTAATTAGGGGGGGGGGGGGGGGGGGGGGTTCTAATGAAAATTGAACAATTAACTCCCTAATTAAATCCTAAAATCTCTCTCTCTCTCTCTCTCTCTCTCTCTCTCTCTCTCTCTCTCTCTCTCTCTCTCTCTCTATCTTGCATAATCACCTGTCTTTTGCTAGTTAAATTAAAGCATTGGTCTCACCCAAGAGCTAGAGTTGTTTATGGAGTAGATAAAATTTTGTTTTGAAAATTGACTTTGAAATACAAGTATTTTTGTTAAGATTGCAACTTGGGTTGAGTTTTACTCAACTCGATTCTGCCCGTTCCATAAATAACCTGGTCAGGTTACTATTACAATCCACCCCCTTAAAGGGCCCAACATCCTCGTTGGCACATCGTAGTAGAGGAGGTACGGCTCTGATACTATATTTGTAACGCCCCGACGCAACCGTGTAGATATTGTCTGGTTCTAAGCCACAGCCATCCCCGGTTTTGTTTTTCCCGAAGAAAACGTGTCTACACAGGGAATGGGGGTCTACAACTTATAGCCCAGGAACTTTCGCTCTCCGCTTTCGATGTGGGACTATTACAATCCACCCCCCTTAAAGGGTCCAACATCCTCGTTGACACATCGTACTAGAGAAGGTACGGCTCTAATACCATATTTGTAACGCCCCGACGTGACCATGTAGATATTGTCCGGTTCTAGGCCGCAACCCTCCCCGGTTTTGTTTTTCCCAAAGAACTTTCGCTCTCCGCTTCCGATGTGGGACTATTACAATTAGATTTGGTAGAGTTGTTGAAAAACATGACCCCATCTCGTGTTGGGTCGGGTTTATAGAAAAAACATAACTCAAAATCTGAAATCCTCCTTCACTCATATATGTTTACTATGATTTTCTTAAATATCTATTGATTTGAAAAAGTAATTTCCCTCTCAAATTGATGCACTGGATTACTTAGATTTTGGCACCTAAAAACAGCCGGTGATCTACTTGCCTTGGAAGGTTACCGGCTGTTCCACACGTGATAACTTATCAGGTAGCTATTCTCAGTTAAAAAAGGGGGGCGAATAGGAGAATGGCCTGAGGCTAATTTATCAGCTCCCCTCTAGCACAAATTAGTGGTGCAACTCGGGTCAGGTTCAACCCGAAAATAGGTCGAGCCAGGTTGGGTTGAGTTCGGGTTGAGTTCGGGACAGGTTCGGGTTGAGGGTTTGGAGACGAGCGAAACCCGACATTTTTTATTTAAGTAAGCTTAAAAAGTCGGATTGGGTCTGGTTCGGGTTGGGAAAATGGGTTCATCGGGTTGGAACTCAGGTGGGTTTAGGGTTGTAAAAAAGGGTTCATCGGGTCAGGTTTGTTTCTTAAAAAGTTTATAAAGCAAGAGAGGGTATATCCGTCATTTTATCTTTGACTGAAACCGTCCCTCTTACGGAAAACCTTCACCGCTTATTTTTTTCTCCCTCCATAATTTGTTCCTTCCATAAAACCTCTCTTTTAAATACCCGCTTTTTCGCGGTATCTTATTTTACATTGGCTTGAAAATCCAAAACCCTCGCTTGCAAAAAAACCCTAGTTTTTCCTACTCTGAAATGGCGAACCCTAGCTCTTGGATTCCGCATGTTGAATCTTTCGTAGATTCTTCTCGCCCTTCGAATCAGCAGGTAAACTCTCTGCATCGAATTCCACTTTACCAAATCTCTAAATTTTGCTTTATTCCAAGAAAAAAATCTCGTTACAAGCCGAACTTATTTTGCAAAAGACTAGAATAATCGATCCTGTTTTCTTTCTTTCTACTCGATCAAATCTGGAATTAGGTTTCATTCGACTGTTCTTACTCTCCTTTTCAGTATATTTTTCTATGTAGTTTACTGTAAATATGGAATTAGGTTTTAATTGTATTCTCTTTGTTTCTGTTTGTGAAATAAACAATTACTCCAAAAGCTTCCTTTGTTAGAGTTGATGCTATTTAATCCTTTATGGGTTTTGCTTGCGGCACTCGTTAAAGTGCATTGTGAGCTTAATTTTCCACATGTTTTCAGACATTTTTTTATTATCAAAACATGTGTGAAATGATTGTAAATTTATTCAATACACCCCTTATGTGCGGCCCTCTTTCTTTGGGTTGGCTGTACATGTGGCACATGTGACCCCTCTTTTGCATTGGCAGCACACGTGGATTTTTAATATCAAGGAGTTGTTTGGTTTAGAACCTAGGACCTGCCGTGAGACAATAGCTCTGATACCATGTGAAACAACCAATTACTCCAAAAGTTTAACTGTTAGAGTTGGTGCTATTTAATACTTTATACTTCAATACTGTTATATTTTAAGTTGTCCTGCTGATTCAGTTCACTTTGTTACAGGATGCAAGTCTGGATGCAGTTGCCGCACTACTAAAGAATGACCTCTTAACTATAGAAACCTTGGTGACTGCACACTATGTTCTTTCATGTACTACTAATTTCAATTTATTGTAATAGGTTGCTTACCCACTTTAATTCGGTTAGGTTAGAGAAATGGAAATGTATTTAACCACTACAGACAATGTCATTCGATCGAGAGGTATTTTTCTTCTTCCAGTGTATCTGGGTTGATGTAATTTGTTGTTCAATTTCACTTCTATAATGAATCCACTTTTCTCGTGATTTGATAGTGGTTGCTCTGGTTATATGTAGTATTTTTTCTTGATAACCATTAGGGGCTGTGATTTTGAGGTGCAAATCTATCTCCCTATACTGATTGCATTTTGTGTTTTTGAAATAAGGTGGTTTTTTCAACATGATTCGGGTGTCTTACCAATGACCATTTCATTTTCTGCAAGATAAACAACGCCATTATTGTCTGCAACACCTATAAACAAATCATACAATTTAGAAGTTGACCTCTAATCCTTGTTACAAACTTGAGCTTGGAACAGTATACTCTGGAAATCTATGATTTAGAATGTGGGTATACATATGTACCCATATCCTAAATTTTCCTTTAGAAGCCAATGAGATTCCAAAAGCTGTGGGCTTGTTGCCAAAGTTATAGAATCGTGTGCTGATATAAAATCATGGTGGTGTTATCTGAATCTTATCTACAAATACAAAATCACTAAATCAGCTTATTCGTTAGGAATTAGAGCCCATATTCCTAAGGAATTAGAGTCTCTTACGAGTAATATGAGTGTTATGCCAGATGAGTTACCTGATGGGTTACCATGTATATAGTACACCCAACACCACATAGACCTCGTGTTGGGGTTAAGATTGCCTAAATTGCCATGCTAGGATTAGTACAAAAGAGCACGCCAAGTAGAGGAATTGATAAATAATGGATTTATTAGGGATTCAATGAGCGCATCCACTGTCTTAATATTGTTGACACTAAAGTAAGATGGGACGTGGCACACTTATGGATAGTCAAGTAATTAATATGATAACTCTCGATTAAGGCTCTTCTACTTCAAGATTGGATGCCATTCTAGATATGCCATATGGTGCCAAAGTTTTCTCTAAAATCAATTTGAAGGGTGGTTGTCATCAAATTTGGGTACGTTAAAGTGATGAATATTGAGCCGCATTCAAAATGGAACTGAGGCTTCATGAATAGTTCATTCTGCCATTGGATTTTTTAATACACCAAGTACTTTTATGCATTTGTTGAAAGAGATGCTCTATCCAATTATTGGAAGATTTGTAAAAGCATATCTTGCTAGTGTATAGTGCTGACAAAAAGGCTCATTCCCTCTACATGAAGTATTAGCAACTTCACGAAGACATGAGTTTTATGCTAATCTAAAGGAGTCTAATTTTCTGACAGACTAATTGATATTTTTGGGACAACTTCACTAAGCCTTTGACTAAAGCCAAACTAAATGACATTTGTAACAAGCTTGGAATGTATAATATCTACATTCCAGCTCGAGGAGGAGTATTAGATGTATGAGTGCGTGTTATGTACATGCCTAAGGGCATAGTGGTCATTTGTATGTTCTCTCTTTTATATAAATACATAAGTGAGGGGGAGCACACCCTAACTCACTAACTCTTCTTTCATTCTCTTTTCTCCTTCTCTCCAACACCATAAAACCACCCCTTATTCATTCCTCAACATACCTCCAATACCAGATGACCTCGGATTGCCTATGCCGGATCCATCGAAATTCAATTTTAGACTCCCTTGTGTAGGAGGCAACCATACGTGGCTTACTTTTGGTTCATTGGATTGGTAACCTCGCGACATATTTCTTTCCATCCATGCCACAACTCGTATGCCGATATGAAACTAAAGCAAGGTAAGGTTTTTACCCAAGAAATAGTTAAGGCAATCACTTTATTGAAAATGAACTTAGCTCCTGTAGAATATCCTTTGAAAATCCTAGCATTTCTTTCCTTCCATAATATCCAAATAGTAGCAAGGCATGAGACTTGCTACAAAATCTTTCCTTTTTTCTTCCATGGAGCAATTGGGCAACTTTCCCAATGTTCCATGAGTTTTGCCAGGAGTGGTTAGTCAGTTCATGAGTTCTCCTCGTGTCTCTCATTGGGTAGCATTGATTTAGATCATTAAGTATTTGAAGTGTGCACTAAGAAAAGGCTTGTGTTTCAAGAAATATGGTTATGAGAAAATAGAGGGGCTTACTGATGGAGATTGGGCATGGTATCCAGCAGACAGTAGGTCAACTGCTGGATAATGTACATTTGTCGGAGGTAATTTGGTGTCTTGGGGAAGTAAGAAGCAAGATATTGTAGCCAAATCTAGCGTAGAAGCAGAATACCGAGTTATGTCTTATACAAGTGGAGAACTAATTTGATTACGCTCCTTATCAAAGATTGGTATTTCACCTTCATGTCCAGTACAATTATATTGCGATAACAAAGATGGAATCCATATCGCTACAAATCCAGTCTTCCATGAGTGAATCAAGCATATTGAAGTTGACTGCCACTTCATTCGTCAGAGAATTCTAAAAGCTGAAATATGCACAGTGTTCACTCGAATTTTATTTGTTCACCAAACTGTTGGGGCCTGCTAAGTTGAAAGATGTTTGTGACAAGCTAGTAATGTATGATCTATGATTTGGCCGACACTTTGCATTTATTGCCGACTCACGTGTCCAGCAGTGTCCGACACGACACGCGTGTCCACACGTGTCGACACTCCTTTAGACACTTTTACTTGTATTGCTGGAAGTGGTAGACTTAATGTGGGTGTGTGGACATGTTTTTGTAGCGTGTCAAGTGTGACATTCTGTTTTTTTATTGAATATTGTGTTTACCTCATTTAGACAACTCGTATCCATGGCGAAACTGGACACACGAATCCATATCCACAAATCATGATTACATATACTTTCTATTTTAGTCGTGTCCCCGTTTCTAAAGTTTGGGGGTTTGCCGTAACCGACACTCCGTGTCCGTGTCGACACACGACACTCGTGTCCGTGTCCACAAATCATAGTGTATGATATATACATTCCATCTTGATGGGGAGTGTTAGACATATTTTACTTATTAGGGGTATATTTATCATTATATATAATCACACCCACACACGCGCGCACGCGTGCGCGTACACACACACACACACACACACACACATATATATATATATATATATATATATATATATATATAGAGAGAGAGAGAGAGAGAGAGAGAGAGAGAGAGAGCTACACACTCGTGTAGCTAACTTAGCTACAGCCCCGACTTAAAATACAGTGGGGGCCCACATTGTTTGGGTGATGCAAACCATTCATTTGATGGGCCCTCACATAGATAGGGTGTGCCCAAAAAATCAGCTCCATAGGATCATCCCAACCCTACGATTTGTGGAGGCAAAAATGGACGTGTAAAAACCTTCACAAATCTGTCCATTTTTGCCTCCACAGTTTGAAGGGTTGGGATGATCCTATGGAGCTGATTTTTTGGGCACACCCTATCAATGTGAGGGCCTATCAAATGAATGGTTTGGATCACCCAAACAATGTGGGCCCACTGTATTTTAAGCCGGCGGTGTAGCTAAGTGGCTAAGTTAGCTACACGAGTGTGTAGAGATTTGTGAAGGTTTTTACACGTCAATTTTTGCCTCCACAAATCGTAGGGTTGGGATGATCCTATGCCTCAAATGAAAGGTTTGCATCACCCAAACAATGTGGGGCCCACTGTATTTTAAGCCGTCGGTGTAGCTAAGTTAGTTACACGAGTGTGTAGCTACACTTCTCTCTCTCTCTCTCTATATATATATATATTCTGTGTGGGAGAGAGACTAACTATCACACAGCCATTTCTCTCTTCTCTCTCATTTCTTCTCTTCTCCTCCCCTCACCACTCAATGTAGAAGATAACAATTTCACCTATCAAAAAAGAAAGGGAGAAAAACAAAGAAAAAACCAAAAGCATAGACTGATGATAGGCTTTGATTATTACATATCCAAATCCATGCAATGCAAATTGGAACATATAGGGCACACAACTAAAAATAATGAGAGATTCAAAGAATTGTAAAACTAAGGTGCTCATTATACTTCTACATTTTATTTTGAATGGGTAGGGATAAAATCATTTGCGTGTAACCGGTATCTCATTTTAATCCTATTTTTTTTCTGCTATGTGTTTTATATTCTTTGAGCCCTTAATCACCTTTTATGCTGTACCTGATGAATATAACTAAGGTGCACCGCTTAAGATGGTTTTGGCATATCCAACGTGGGCCTTCGGATTATCCAGTGAGAAGAAGTGTGAGAAGAAGTGACTCGTGCCAAGTTGATGGAGTAAAAAGAGGTAGGGGCAGACCTTGGAGAGGATAGAATGGAAGAAAATGATCCATGTAGACGAACCCAACTAGTGTTAGGAGTAGACTTAGTCAATTTTGAGCAGGGTAGATCCTTTCACCTTCTTCATGAAAATTTTCTAAAGGATTCGTTAGCCAACCCAACTAGTTTGGGACAAAGGCTTAGTTGAGTTGAGTTGAGTTGTGTTATTTTCTGCCCTGTGTTTAATATTCTGTAAGCCATTTATTCACTTTTTTTTATGCATACCTGATGAATATATTTCTTGTCATGTCACAATTTTGCACATTATACTTGTACGATTTATATTGAATGTGTCGGGATGAAGTCATTTACTGCTATCTCATTCTAATCCTTTTTTTGTTTGTTTTTTTCTGCTGTGTGTTTTATATTCTTTGAGCCCTTAATCACCTTTTTGTGCTGTACCCGATGAATATGTTTCTGTCATGTCACAATTGTCTACATTAATTCAATTTCAGGTGTCCTTCTTCTAGCAGAAGTACTTAAACGCATTATATCAAAGCCTCTAGACAGTGCTACTATACACAGTTTAATGGGATTCTTCACATCAAGACTGGTAAGGTGGATTTTTCTTTGGGAATCCGTTAATCCTGTTTGAAGATAAAATAAATGGTTTGACTTCTTCGTTGTGTACTGCGTCATTGTTTTTAATGTTTATGGTCTCTAAATTTATTCCCTTTTTTTTTTTCTTTTTTTGAATTAGTATTCCCGTTTATTATGTGTTGTAATCCTTGTTTCTACATATCTTTTGCCCAATTCCTTATTTCCTCGAAGTGGATGATATGGGACCTCTTAACTTGTATCAGCAGTTGCTTTGATTATACGACAATCGACACGAATCCGTGTCTACAAATCACAGATTTTCTTTTCCCTGTAATTGTCTTCATGGCTATGTTCCTGGTGCTCAGTTTTATTTCCTTTCTGCATGTTTTTTTCCTCTCTTCATTAAACTTTTTGTCTTGCTTAGTCAATTTGAGCCGGGTAGATCCTTTCACCTTCTTCATGAAAATTTTCTAATGGATTCATGAGCCGACCCCAACGAGTTTGGAACAAAGACTTAGTTGAGTTGTATTAAACTTTTTGTCTTCCTTTTATAGTCGAGATTTAGTCAAATTTAGTCATATTCGGTAAAAGGAATTTGGACACCACCCTTTATATTGATTAATCCCCAGGAAAGTTCATAAGTTTAATTTATGTCAAGACAGAATTTTACGAGTATTAGAATATTAGATTTGATCAGAAGATACTGAGTTTGACTGCTTTCTTATAAACATCCAATAGCAGGAAGTCCATGTCCGCAAGTACTGGAAATGAAGCATAAATTTCGAGCTACCTTTTGAGAGCGAGCCATTGTGGGGGCAACATTCATAATGGGTCAACATTGTAGGGCTTGTATAGCTTTACCTTATACCATTGTTCAGTGGATCAGGAAGCATTTTAAAGCAACTATCTCTGGCCTACTTTGACTGCCGATAGAAATTTTCTGAAAGTATCCACATCTAGCTCATTTTATGTCAGTTCTTAAAAAAAATACTTCTGCTGGATCTCCTGGACCAGCAGTTCATTTAATGCTAACCAGTTTGTTCTGTGGTGACATGTTCTCTTAGGCCCCATTCGTTTAAGATTATGACAACTGATTGTGAGAGTTGTTAGAGTGGAAATGAGAGAATGAGAAGAGTTAGAGACTAGCTCCCCCTCTCTATCATATTTATATATTAGAATTATGTACACTGACTAAACTGCCTCAGGCTTATTACATATGTCTAACACTCCCCCTCAAGCTGGAATGTAGATATTATACATTCCTGGCTTGTTACAAAATGTCATGGAGTTTAGCTTTGCTTAAGGGCTTGGTAAACACATCTGCTAGCAGATCTATAGATCGAGTGAAGACAATCTACCTCAATATGCTTAGTCATCTCATGAAATACAGGATTAGTAGCAATGTAAATGGCATCTTTATTATCATAATAAAGCTGTGCTGGAAATGACAATGAAAAACCAATCTCAGATAGGAGAGATCGTAGCCAGAGAAGCTCTCCACTCGTGTGTACATAGCTCGATACTCTGCTTCTGCACTAGACTTGAAACTATATCCTGCTTTTTACTTCGCCATGATACAAGGTTCCCCCCAACAAAGGTACAATATCCTGTGGTGGATCTCCTGTCTGCTGGAGAACCTGCCCAATCTGCATCACAAAAGCCTTCTACACGGTTATGTCCATGTTTCTTAAATAAAAGACCTTTCCCTGGTGCCCCCTTCAGTGGTGCCCCTTTAGATAGCGAAGGATCTGAACTACCGCTGCCTAGTGAGAAGTGCTTTGTGCACTCATAAACTGACTAACCACTCCAACTGCATACGAAATGTCTGGGTGAGAAACAGTAAGGTAGATAAGCTTCCCAACTAGTCGGCGATATCTACCAGGATCATCCATCAAGTCTTCTTCTATTTTAAGTTTAGTATTAGGGTCCATAGGCACAATAGCTGGTTTCATCCCTGTGGAACCAGTCTCCTACAAATCTAGCACATATTTTCTCTACGAGAGAGATAGACTAGTACCAGAGTATGCAACCTCAATCCCCATGAAATATCGAATTTGTCCAAGATCCTTTGCAGCAAATTCTTTTTTGTAGGAACACCTTCAACCTCTGTATGCCAGTAGTATCAGTCCTTGTAATGATGATATCGTCTACATAAACAATGAGTAGGACATGCCCTGCTTCTGAACTGCAGCGGAACACAGAGTGATCTACAACACACTGTCGCATACCAAATCTCGTAATCGCATAACTAAAGCATCCAAACCATGCTCTTGGGGATTGTTTTAGTCCATACAAGGACTTATGAAGTCTGCAAACTGAGGAGTACATCTCCCCTTGAGAACATACCTTGGAGGTTGCTCCATATACATCTCCTCAGTCAAATGTCCATGAAAAGAAGGCATTCTTGACATCTAGCTGATATAGGGGCCAACCTGATTGACAACGAGGGAGATAAAATTGACTCTGGCAGACGGAATGTTGGCCACTGGGGAGAATGTCTCTGTGTAGTCAAGTCCATATGTCCATGTGTAGCCCTTAGCGACAAGGCGCCCCTTAAGTCGCTCAATGGTTCCATCTGGCAAGTGTTTGATGGCAAATACCCAGCGATAGCCAACATCCTGAGCCTCCGAATGAAGCAGAACCACATCCAAGGTATGATTAGTCTGAAGTGTAGCCATTTCAGCATCCATAGCAGCACGCCGGCCAGGGTGAGCTAGTGCCTCTTGGACATTCCTTGGCAAAGAGATAGAAGGCAAAGAGGGGACAAAACTGCGAAAGCAAGTGGTGAGATGCTCATAAGAAACAACGGAAGAAATATGATGAGCAGTCTGGCGAGATCTTGTACGAAATGCAATAGGAGAATCAACTGAAGTAGTAGGGCTAGAAACAATAGGTACCTGAGGGGCAGCAACTAGGATCTCTGTCTAAGAGGAAATCTGTTGGGGCACAACATCATATGTCGTTTGTTTCACTCGACGATGACAGACCTTAGTAACAGGTGGTGGACACGGTGTATCTGTAGGATGACAAGGATGATCAACAGGGTCTGGAAGGACTGGTATAGGAAGAGGAATTAGCTGCGTGGAAATGACAGAAGTATCTCCTGTAGAAGGAGGAAAGAACGGCTTCGACTAAAAGAAAGTGACATCAGCTACAAACATACGTCTTAATCGTGAACTATAGCAACGATAGCCTTTCTAGGTACGAGAGTATCCCAGGAATACACTTTCCTGCCTTGGGATCCAATTTATCAGGACCTGGAGAGAGATTATGGACAAAACAGACACATCCGATCACTCGTAGACTCACAGAAAACTGCTCACCAGTCGGATGAAGGATGGAAAAGGGGGTAGATCCATCTAGAACGGAGAATGGAAGGCGGTTAGCCAAGAAGTAGGCATTGAGTACAACATCACTCCAATAAGGCTTAGGAACTCGCATCTGGAATAGCATAGAGCGTTTGATGTTAAGAAGGTATCGTAGTTTGCGCTCAACCGTACCATGTTGTTGGGAGGTATGAGCGCAGGAAGATTAGTGCACAATACCACGGCTGGATAACTTTGTATAGAAGTATTTCCTAGTATTGTCAGTGCGCAAACATTTAATATGACACTTGTATTGATTAGTGATTTCAGCATAAAATGTGAGAAAAACATGAAAAACTTGAGAGTGATCTTTAAGCAAATACAGCCAAGTAACACGAGAATAGTCATCCACAAACACAATAAAGTATCTGTAACCAGAATTTGACATAATCCGTGAAGGATCCCATACATCTGAATGAATTAAATCAAAAGGACTCATAACACGACTAACAACTCTAGAGGGAAAAGAAACACGACAGTGCTTCCTGAGTTCACAAGATTCGCAATCAAAAGGAATAGTAGACGGAACAATGAACGACTGACGAAGCTTCTGCATAGAGGGGTGGCCCAAGCGACAATGCCACAAGTAGGAATCAACAGAACTGTGCAAATACGACGAGGCGGGCTATTGTCTAACCGGTAGAATCCGTCATGCTCACGGCCTTAGCCAATCGTCCTCCCAGTTGAGAGATCCTTAAAGACACAATAAGATGGAAAGAATGAGATAGAGCAGTTTAAATGTTTTGTAATTTGACTAACAGAAATAAGATTAAAAGGAGATTTATGAACACAAAACATAAGACAAAGTAAGCCCATAATAGGGTGAAAGAGTACCGATACCCGAGATTGGGGTGGACGTCCCATCGGCTAGAGTTACTGAGTGATAATCAGGTGGAAAAGGACAAAATAACTAAGAGAAGAGGAATTACTAGTGAGATGTTTCGAAGCCCCAGAATCAATGATCCAGGAGCTGGAAGTTCTAAGAAGACATGCCTGAGAACTACTTGGCTGGGCAAAACTCGCAGTAGCTGGGCGGCTGTTCAACTGAAGATGCTGAAACTATCATAATTAGCCCGTGAAATGATAAGAGAATCTGTAGCAGGGCAGGCGTCGAGTTAGCTGGGACAGAAGTATTAGGCAGACTGACAGCAGTAATGTGAGCTGAACGAGAAGGTCGAAGCTCGAGATGTAGCTGAAAACAAATATCAATATGGTGGCCCTCTCACTGACAATGAGTGCAAAAAGAGCGGCTACGACCGCCACCAAGGCGACCACCGCCACGTCCTCCACGACCTCGTCCACTACTAAAGGAGGCACCACCACGGCTCGAACGACTAATGCTATCGTATGCTGCAAGAGCTGAGCCATCAACATAAACAATTACCGAGGAGTCACTTGAAGAGCACTGCTGAACGCGAGAATAGACCTCCAGAAGTGAAAGAATAGATCCAGATCCAATAATCTGCTGACGAAGATGTGTGTACTCGGGACCCAAACTCTCAAGGTAATGAACGACACGCATCTGGTCCGTCTGGCGAGCGGCAACAGTAAGATCAGATGTGAGAGGCATAAATACATCAAGTTGTTGGCAGAGGGCTACGAACTGACTGTAGTAGGTAGCAATAGACATATCTCCACGGTGAAATCGTATCCACTTAGAGTACGTGGAGCAGATATGGCTGATGTTGGCCACACCAGAATAAAGAAGGGTCGTCTGATCCCAGACCTGCTTCGATGTAGGAAGGCGAAGCAGGAAGAAGCATCAAGGGACCAACAATATGAGAGGCCATACTCTGGCAAAGTAGTGTACGGACTAGGGCATCCTATTGTTCCCACCTATCATAGGTAGGATCAATAGTAGGAGGAGGATCATGACGAATGATGTGGGCCTTTCCACGAGCAACGAGATAAGTCTCGATTGCAACCTTCCAAGTCACATAGTTTGTCCCATCTAATTTGACAGTGTTCATCTGTAGGAATGAACCATCCATAGAGACGAAAGAAGAAGAAGACGAAGGAGAGGGTGTCGTACGGACCCCATGGGTCACGCCAGTAGATGGATTCTCAATAATAGGATCCATAACGACAAACACGAAGTGATAAATGACAACCCTGACTATGTGGCTCAGAAAACAAATATAAATGAAAAGAGGGACAAACTAAATGAGGAAGAACACACTAAATGTGGCTCCAACGAGAACAAACACATGAAGTAAATCACAATAAGGCATCCATAGGAAACATATACAAAGCCGCGAACGAGAGAAAAGGAAAAAGGCATGATAGAATGGTAATCTAGTGCATCAGGGCACTAAGAAAACTAGAAAAAGCTGCTAAGGAATAGAAAATAGGCGATTTAAATGATGGTTAGGGGTAGGGTTTAAGAACAAGGAAGTAGAATAAGGTGGGAGCAGCGTTTTAGAACATGTGTTGGGGTAGGATAGAGGGTACGATATTGATTTGGGTAAGGGAGAGGGGATGCGGCACTGATTTGGGGTTGGAGGGGGCGGCACTATTCAAGGTATTGTTCACAGGCACTATTCACAGTACTGTTCACGACACTATTCACGAGTACTGTTCACGGCACTATTCACGATACTGTTCACGGGTTAGGGTTTGGAAAGGATAGATTGATGGATTTGGGTTAGGTTAGGGCTAGGATTAGAGTTAGGGTTATGGTTTTGGAGTGGAATCGTCGATCTTCAATCTGGAGCTTCGCTTGGGTTTGTGGTAGTTACGGATGGGTTTTTCCGAGAGAGAGAGAGAGGGAGGAGAGGGATCAGAAGTAGAGGGGAGGCGGACGTGGTCCCTAGGGCATCGTAACCCTAGAGCTCTGATACCATGTTAGAGTGGAAATGAGAGAATGAGAAGAGTTAGAGACTAGCTCCCCCTTTCTATCATATTTATATATTAGAATTATGTACAACGACTAAACTGCCCTCAGGCTTATTACATATGTCTAACAAGAGTTAACCCGATTATTGGACTCAAATTTAGCTTCAGTAGTATTGATATTGCATGAACATAGATGGGGGTGGTAGTTAAGAATAATAATCTCCTTGTTACCTGATTATACAGTTTCTAGAGCTATATTGCATTCAGTAAAACTATCAACATTGTCACTATTATTTAAGATATATATATATATATATATATATATATATATATATATATATATATATATATATATATATATATATGAGGAAAGTGTTTCTGCGCAGCTGCTTAGATAGCTTATCTGAGCAGCGGCTTCAAAAACTCATGTGGCCCCACATTTTTGGGGTGATCCAAAGCATTCATTTGGAAGGCCCTTCCATGGATAGGGTGTGTACAAAAAACGAGCCCTTTAGGATCATCCTAACCCTGCCATTTGTGGAGGGAAAAAATGGTCAGAAACAGTGTCTGTCCATTTTCCCCTCCACCTTTGATTGGGTTAGGATGATCCTATAGCGCTGATTTTTGGTACACACCCTATCCATGGAAGGGCCTTTCAAATGAATGCTTTGGATCACCCCAAAAATGTGGGCCACATGAGTTTTTGAAGCAGCTGCTCAGATAAGCTATTGGAGCAGCTGCGCAGGAACACTATTCTCTCTCTCTCTCTCTCTCTATATATATATATATATATAGATATATATATAGATAGAGAGAGAGAGAGGAGAAGGTACTCCCTGGAGTAGATAACTTATCTACTCCCTACCTTAAAATAACAGTTGGGGCCACATTGTTTGGGTGATCCAAAGCATTCATTTGATGGGCCCTCACATAGATAGGGTGTGCCCAAAAAATCAGCTCGATAGGATCATCCTAACCCTATGAACTGTGGAGGCAAAAATGGACGTGTATAAACCTGCACAAATCTGTCCATTTTTTGCCTCCACAGTTCATAGGGTTAGGATGATCCTATCGAGCTAATTTTTGGGCACACCCTATCTATGTGAGGGCCCATCAAATGAATGCTTTGGATCACCCAAACAATGTGGCCCCAACTGTTATTTTAAGGTAGGGAGTAGATAAGTTATCTACTCCAGGGAGTACCTTCTCTTTTCTCATATATATATATATATATATGGGGAAAGTGACTATGAGTGGCCCCTCATATAAGCTTATATGAGGTGACGGCTAGAAACACGGTGGGCCCACATTTTTGGGGTGATCCAAAATTCCAAACCATTCATTTGATAGGCCCTGCTATAGATAGGGTGTGCCCAAAAAATCAGCTCCATAGGATCATCCCAACCCTTCGAACTGTGGAGGTGAAAATGCGTGGGTATAAATTTGTCCATTTTTCACCTCCACAGCTTGAAGGGTTTGGATGATCCTATGGAGCTGATTTTTTGGGCACACCCTATCTATGTCAGGGCCTATCAATTAAATGGTTTGGATCACCAAAAAAATGTGGGCCCTCCGTGTTTCTAGCTGTCACCTCATATAAGCTTATATGAGGGGCCACTCATAGTCACTTCTCCTTATATATATATATATATATATATATATATATATATATATATATATATATATATATATATATATATGAGGAAAGTGTTTCTGCGCACAAGTGGCATAAAGAGCCACCGATTGGTTCGTATGGTGGGTCCACCTCTGCGGTGTCCACAAAAAGCGACCAATTGGTGGCTTTTTAAGCCACTTGTGCGCATGGAGCTCTCTGCGCACGTGTGCAGAAACACTTTTCACACACACACACACACACATATACTTCTGCTATAATTTTCACTCGTCTTCACCATTTGTACGCAATTTTCATTTTTGAACCAGGCAGATTGGCAAGCTTTACGTGGGGCACTTCTTGGTTGCTTGGCACTTCTGACTAGAAAGACGAATGTTGGTAGGGTCTTAGACAGTGATTCAACAATTCTCGCCAATTCATTTTTACAGACCCTACAAGTGCAGTCTTTAGCATTTCATGACCGTAAGGTAAGACCTCTTGAGTTGTTTGTTTCAAAGTTTGAACGGTTGCTGGTGTAAGAAGGGTTGTGTTCTATATTTTACTGGATTTTTCATTTTGTAAAGTCTTAACAACTTGACATCTCTCTTCTGTAATGTTCCTGCAGCTATGCTTTGAAGTTCTTGCATGCCTTTTAGATCATTACCCCGATGCCTTTGTAGCACTGGTACTATTTTCAATCTTGCTTTTTCCCTACTTGGGCATTGCATAGAGTGAGCCTTTTTCATTGCACATAGATGCATATCAGCACGGGAATATCTCACCTATATGTGCTATATACATACATCAAGGTTTCAAACATCGGTTTTCAGTTTGAACTTCTGTCTCCACCGAAATATAAGTACTTCATAAAGTCCATGAAAGTTGTGTAAATCTTGTCAAAATCATAGAAGTCCATGCAGAGGATGGAAATTTAAGTTGAAACTTCAAGTAATGCGAAGCGCAAATAAACACTTAGAATCCATCACATAAGGAAGACAACAATCCACAATGGAATAACAAGATCGAACGCCTAGTGACATGTCCGGCAATGAAAAATAGTAAGTTTTATTCTAAATATGAAATGTTATACAACCACATAAATATATATTTTAAATAAACACATAATATATGGAAAAAAGCCACTCGTTCATGTCTTTCCTTAAGGTAAAGGTCTTATGCCTATGCATACAATAGGGATACAAGTATACAATGGGTACAATGTAGTGACCGCACATCCCTAAGGACCCTAATTCCATGTCAATACCACAGAAAGTTATGGGATAAATACAAGTATACATTGAGTCACCAACATAAATGAGTACAATATAGTGACCACTCATCCCCAAGGACCCTTATCCTATGTTAATACCCCAAAATTACGGGATAACTCAAATCCTTTATCCATATCTCGGTGGTTACAATGCATTTGTTGATGAATCTAGTTCTCAATTTACAAATAGTAATCCTGCCACCGCATGCTAGGCAAGTAACACTGCTTGTACTGTTGGGCATATTGATTAAGGATATAATACTCAACGTGCGTGAGCATTCCAAATCTGAGTACATGACATGAGCTTTAGGATGCGGCCCATATGTCATACCCATATGACCTTCTAGTCCTGCTCTATGACTGTGTCACTGTGGCATCTGTACATATACTCATATGAAGCAGTTGAACCCCATTGTGGAGACCCATGTTGGGAGCTCCCTTTTACTATCGGATGAAGAAAGGGGTCGCTTTAGAGAGCTCTTCGGGAATGCGAACGGTCCGTTGAATGAACGGTTCACATATCTTTGGAATATAGAGTCACCACCTAGGAAGTTTAGGGGTTTTAGGGCCCTGGATCGACTCTGATCATGAATGATCTGCGTAATCCAAAGAATAGGTGTGACGAGGTCGAAAGGTGTTAGGTACCAACCCGTCGTCCAATCGTGTGATTGGTCTCTACTAAAACATTCTCCATTACTTTTAGAAAGCATTATTCATTAAGGAATTTCACCGATCATGTTTATATCATGCAAGCATGGTTTTAAATTTCGGCCAAAATACCGAAATTTCGGATTTCGGCTGGGACCGAAATTTAAAAATTTCGGCCCAAATTCTAAGATTTCCACCGAAATTTCATTTTCAGCTGAGGCCGAAACCAAAACTGAAATTTCAATCCTTGCATGCAAGTATCGCTAGCTATATAGAAGCAGATTTCATTAAAAAAATTTCATCAAACACGTGATAGGTAGACAAGTGTGGCTAGCATATATAGCAACAGATTTCATCGAGGAATTTCATCAAACTTATGATATGCAGACATGGTAAGGTGGCTAACATATATAGCGGCAGATTTCATTAAGGAATTTCATCAAACATGTGATAGACAAACAAATGTGGTTAGCATATATAGAAGTAGAGCAGAAAGATAGAGATTATTGTAAAGTGAAAGAGGAAAGGAAAAAATACAGGACCTGCTACATTCTTCCCTTCCTCTGAATCTGATTTAGTTCCAATATTAAGTGAGGGGTTCAGAGTAGGAGAAGCTGACTGATCATCTGTGAGAAATTCTTCCTTCCTCATTTGCTACAACAAGGAGCAACTGAAATGCTGGGAGGATATGATTATCTGCCCAAAACATCAAAGGTTTAAGGAGGGATGAACCTCCCAAGCAGAAAACAAAGCTCGACGAGACTTCTACATGCCTACTTTGTTCAAACCAGTGAGTGTAGAAATCTCATCGGGAGAAAATCAAGCGAAAGGAAATAAAGTTACAACAAAATTCCATTCCAGGAAGCCAAAGTGAAAAACAAAGATTGTACCTAGATAATTAAGACTATAGAAAATGAAGATTTAAAAGAGATAAAGTTCTACTAAAGAAAGATAATTGGAGTAAAACGGAGATTAAACTAGATTAAACTACTAAAGAAAGATTAAAATGCTGGAAGAAAGGAGGGTAAACTTCAAAAGGAGATTCAACTAGGAAATGGAGATTTAAAAGAGAAAGATATACTAAAGAAGGATAAAAATGCAGGAAGGAGTTTAAACTATTTTTATTGAATCTAAAGCAGAAATCTAAGCACCAATACACACTTAGAAATCATCATATAAGCAAGACAACCATCCATAGTGGTTTAAGGTGTTACCTGAACTTGGTGGAGTCAACTCAGTTTTTGCCCTCTTTTGTTTGACTTGAAACTTGGTTGTGTCAACTCAGTTTTTACCGAGTCGATTTAAAACTTGAAATGCTAAGCACAGTAAGTTAAAAACATATTCAGGTTGGCCAAGACAGAGCTCATTTACGCCTTTGAATTATTTCTGTTTTAGGTCCTCGTTCTTAGTAATTGCATTGCACACTTGTTAGACAATCATGTAGTTTATGATATTCATCAAACTGCTCCTTTTATTGTAGGGAGATCACCTTGTTTATGGGATATGTGAATCAATTGATGAAGAAAAGGATCCCCGATGCTTAATGATTACGTTTCATATTGTTGAAAGTCTTGTGAAGGTATTTCCAGATCCATTTGGTCCAGTGGCGAGTTTTGCAGGGGATCTTTTCGAAATTCTGGGCCGTTATTTTCCCATCTATTTCACCCATGTAAGATTTGTGAAGAGAAGTCAACATTCACATTATGAGCCATTTGTTATTATTTTTTAGTTTTTTTTATTTCATATGATTATAGCTAGCATGTATTACATAGTTATCCTTCAGCTTTTATCCATATTTATTTGAAAAACATTACTACTATCGTTCTTCTTGGTTGATATTTTCTTGGAAACGGATTGAGACACATAAAATGAGTTTTTAGAGTAGGAGTATGCCTGACTCTTTGTTAGATTATGTGTGCTATCTTTGCTTTATTCATGCATTGTCTATCTTCTAGTTGTCTCATAGCTGGACTGTGCTACCTCGCGTTGGAATTAGGTCATACTCTTTCTCATCGTATAATTTCTCTCTCTCTCTCTCTCTCTCTCTCTCTCACACACACACACACACACACACACACACACACGCGCGCGCGCGCACACGCACACACACACACACACACACACACATATATATATATATATATATATATATATATATATATATATATATATATATATACACACAGAGAGAGAGAGAGAGAGAGAGAGAGAGAGAGAGAGAGAGAGAGAGAGAGAGAGAGAGTAATATTAAACTCAAGGGCGCCCTTGCAAAAATCAGCTGAAAGGGCGCCCCCATTGGCTGGACATCACCAAAAATGCATTTAATAATGGCTAAGTCAAAAGAGTATTAAATGCTCTCTGGTGACGTGAGCCAATGGGGGCATCCTTTCAGCTGATTTTTGCAAGGGTACCTCTGAGTTAAGCATTCCTATTCACATTTACATACTTTTATATGAATGCTACAACAATTCACGGGCCATAGGCCCTGTGAAAAACGCTAGACGAATGGCACTCCCCACCAATTAGATGCCACTTCAAGCAGGCACATACTTGATCTTCTGTTAGATGCAGCCCATGTTTAAAAATGTGGATGCAGGTCAGAACACGGCCATAGAAAATCCTAGTTGACTTGACACAATGTGATTGAGTGCGTAGTTGACGCGGATTAGTACTCGGTTGATGCGGTCGTAAGTCGGGAGAGTCAAAGGAGTTTTAATTCACTTTGTACGGCAAAACACAACTTGAACAAGAACATGGCCAAGGTAAAAGGGAGTCGACTTGGGGAGTCCACGATGATGCGGTGGAGTTTTGAAACTATGGTTGGAGGTTCTCTTTGGGTTTCCAATTGGCTTCTGACTCTAGTAGGCCTTTCCACTTCACGAGGTATTCAGTTGTTGCCTTTTGGGAACTTTCTCGTGGCACTCTGCTCTCAACAATGATATTTTCAACCTTACACACAAGTGATGTTGCATGTTGTAAGCCCAATGGTTCCCACCCTTGGCATTTCCTTATTGTTTTGATGATTCCAAACACAAGTGATTTTAGTTCACTAATGTTTTTGAGTGTCTTTAGTTGTAGATCTCATTAGTGTGCAATCGAGAAGCTTGGATCAAGCCCAAGGAGCTTAATTAGACCATATTTGGAGTGCCAAAGTCATTGGAGATCCAAGGAGCATGGTGGACTTGAAAAAGAAAATTCAAGAGAAGATCAAGTGTGTTTGAGTCCATTTTAGAATGTATAAGATCCATCCTTAGATTAGGTTTATTGAGGCATTTATAAGTCACTAATAAGGTCTCAAATAGTACAAAAAGAGTAAGGTAAAATGAATAGACCAAAAGCCCAACGGGTAAGCAAAAAACAAGGATCAAATTGGAACATTCTAATTGACCATTAATCTTAATCCTAGGAAATTTAGTCTAAAACATTTTTAAATATTTTTGGAAATACTTTTAACAGATGGATCTCGTTCTTCGAATGTCCGTAGAGTACAAGAACGTTGAAATCTGATAAGAAACGAGAGAGATATGAATTTTAGAAGTTAACTTGGAAATTCCGTAAAATTGTCCTTCGGGCGTCCGAACTTGTTTTGACCCGAGGAATAGAAAGTCTCAGACGCGTCTGAAGCTCCGTTCGGGCATCCGAAGCAGGAAAAACATTTTTTTTTTTTAATACGCAATGGTCATTTGGTCGGGCATCCGAACAGACTTCCGAGATGACCATTGGAGACTAAAAACTACTAGTTTTGGGTTCCGTTGCTTATATAAAGGCTTCTAACCCTTGTATCTCCAAACCCAACACTCCTAAGCTATCTTAGAACATATTAAGAGTGACTTAAACTTGTTTATGCCTCTCTAATCTCTAGATTAAGGATTGGATCATAGGATTTACTTTGCATATCTTCTTCAATCATTGTAACCCTTGTGGGGGATTTTGTTTTTCTTTCTTTCTACATTCAAGATTGTATTTGGGCGAGTGTGAAGAGACGCGTAGCCATCTCAAGAGCAAGTGTTGGAGACGTGTAGCTTTCTCCGGAGTTTGTAATTGGGTTGATTCCCTTCCGTTAAGGGAATCCGTTTTAGTGAAGCCATCAAAAGTCTTGGTGGAGTAGAGTAGGTCCTAGGCTTGGACCTAACCACTTAAAAATCCCAGTGCACACTTTCTATCTCTCTTCTCTACTCATTTTGTGTGCATTTGATTTTTTACTTTCATTTGTGCTTAAGGGTTAGTTTTCCCATTTGTTTTTAATTCCGCATTTTTTGGGAAAAGTTTTTGAAACCCAATTCACCCCCCTTCTTGGGTTGCCACCATACCCTGGATTTCACATGTGGTTCATCACAGGCTGATGTGTTCCTAATAACTTCGTCCTTGTCGGTGTGATAGGGCTTCAAACATCTTGTGTGGAGGACGGAATGGATCTTTAGTCAAGTGGGGAGTTAGACTCGGAAGGAGACTTTTTGAACACGTTCAAGTAAGGAGGTGGGCCTTCATACTTGCGAACCAAGCCTTTGTGCACTATCCTTGTGAATCCGAGTTGGTTCATATTGAGTTTCACTAGCCTAGGTCACCAACCTTGAAGTTCTTTGGTCTTCTGTTTTGGTTTGCTCACTTCTTCATTCTTCTAGAAGCCTTCTCCAAGTAGGCTTTCGCAATGTCTGCATTCATGTGCCATTCTTTGGATAGATGATATGTAGGGGGACTGTTTCCAATATATCCAGCGGCGATGAAATGAGCCGTGGAAGGTCGCTGACAGGTTGCTAGCTCGAAAGAGCTCCAATTGGATGCTGAGCTCCTTTGTAAGTAGTAACAAAATTGGTTCACATCGAGCAAGTGAACCCAATTTCTTTGGGTGTCACTAACAAAGTGCCTAAAATACTCAAGGAGGGCATTGACCTTCTCTGTTTGTCCGCCAGCTTGTGTGTGTAGGCTAGTGGAGAAGTTCATCCTTGTTCCAGACAACTTAAATACTTTGGTCCACAAGTAGCCAATAAATCTTGAGTCCCTATCACTTGCAATGTTTTGGTACTGCCCAATACTTCACGACATGACAGAAGAATAACTTTAGCTGCCTCTTCCGCATTCTAAAATACCCAAGAAGACTGTCTCACCTTGGTTCCCGCCATCATGTAGACCGGGTCTGGCCAAAGTATAACAGGGCATATTGTAGTAAGGATAGTGTGGTGTGCATAATTGTAATAAGCCTAAGTGGCGTTAGTTGTAATTTCCATGTTTTTGTAGGTGTAATTGTAATTGTGTATACATGTGATTAGTGAGTGTTTGAAGGCCCTTGTTGTGAGATTTGAATGTAAGGGAGGGAATCACCTATAAATTGGGGAGAGTCTCTCTCATTTAGTGACTTTGATGATTTTGACAACTTTTGAAAGGATTGGGGGAGTTTCCCTTGTAAACCCTAGCTTGGAGGGAGAAATTCCAGCTAGTAAGAAGAACTTTGGAGGAAGTTAGAGAGGAATTTTTGCACATTGAAGGCCTTCCATCTCTTCTTTTTCTAGGCATGAGTTCGTCGCCAAGCTAAGTAACTTTATTATTGTTTTCTATCCAAATTTCAATAAAAAATCAGTTTTCCTTACATTATCTCTTGTTCTTACTCATCTTACTTGCTGTTTTCAGCAATTGCAAATCAATCACAACACTTTATTGCTTATATTCCATTCTTGAACAGAAATTTACTGTTTTGGACTGATTTTTGTTAACATTGTTCATTCATTTGCTGTTCTTGATCGAGTCTTGATCAACTTTGAAAGCTCTCAGCAGAGCTACCTTAGAAGTCTACATCAAATTTGGTATCAGAGCTAGATCTGCTGAGAGCTTTCAAAGTTGATCAAGACTCGATTAAGAACAACAAATGAATGAAGAAATTTAACAAAAATCAGTCCATGTAGCTACGACCAACTTCATGCAAGCTAGTGGATGTAACGACCCAATTTCCGCATTGAATCGCTACTAGAAAAGAGACATAAAACACAAGATTTTTTTTAAAAAAATACCACATACAAAAGACTAATTCTAAGATAATATTAAAGATGAGCCATCTTATTCCAAAACGTAAAAATCCTATTACATACTTTAATATTCCAATTAAAATTTATAACTACAAAAATCCCTAACTACTGACTATCTGCGGAAGCTCAACAAAATAACTAAAAACGAAACTCTGACTCTTTGGGAAAACATCATTCTCAAACTCCGATTGCTCAATCCCCATCCTATGTTGTTTAAATTTGGTCGTTTGCGAAAGCTCCCTCTTCAATCTCCTCAAAACCTGTGGGTGGAAAAATAGGTAAAGCAAGTTGTATAACTGGAGAAGACTTTATGTAATAAAAGTGCTCTAATGAAAATTGCATTACAAAATTGTTCCGTATACATCAGTTCCAGAAGATAACGAAATATTGATAGACTAAGGAGAACAACAGCAAAGCATACGATGGGTAGGTAAGATCACTAATAAGAACGAATCTTGGTGAATCAACAGAATATGCCACCCAGGAAAATAAAACATGCCAATACAACAAAGAGATAAATGTAAGTAACTAAAGTAAATACAACACCATAGGTCCAATAATTCTATCCTCAATCCATTTTACTAAAAACATCTTATGTATATACCACATGTCATCATCACCTGGCCGAAGCGGGTGGAAGCATAGGTCTTTATATATATTTATATATATATATGCCACTCATATATACATAGTTCAATAACTTTACCATACAGCTACAAAGAATATATGCATAAGATCATATTTTTTTTTTCCAAATCAAATCCTTTCAAAATTATCTTTTCTTTGAAATTCCAACGTACAGAAATATGACGTATTTGAAACATGATAATGAAGAACTAAATTCATAATACAAGCAATTACTAGAACCGTTATTACATAAGTCAACTACAACTTGCCTTGATTATCGAGGTAAGACGATGCCAACAAGTCTGTAAGAATCAATCAAGAGGGTGCCCTGTACCAATTACATACCAATGGTATCAAAATTTCTCTTTCAACTAACATGTCAGTCATCTTAATTTAATTGGTTAAAGTTTGCCTGGTGTTGGAGATTTTCGGTTTTTATAGGGTTTTATGCGTTTTAGCGATCAAAGAAAATGATATTTACCATAATCATATATATATATATATATGTATATATATTTTTGATAATTACAATGACTAATCTTGTCCTTTAATATTTAAGGGGCCATAAAAAGCTATTACCTTGACCAAAACAACTTTCATAACCCCTACAAAATTTGAGCAGTGCACTATTATAAACATGATGGTGATGATATCAATTTCCGTCATGCCATCTTTCTCCTAGTGAAATCATCACAACCATATTTTGATACTTGCACTAACTCATTTTGTCTATTACTAGAGACTTTTAAATAAATCCGCCCCTTTTCTATCCGAACCACTACTTTAATTAAGTAAAAATAGTACAAAAAAAAAGGGGTGGTCCAAGAGGAAAAGAGGGCATATCCTTCTTCCTTTCTTTTTATTTTTTTCTTTTTCTTCTCTTCCATAACTTTTATCATCTACTGAATTTTTGCAGGTCACAGATTCTAGATAATAAAAATCCGGATTGAATTAAGATGTTTTGGAGTTGAGAGTAAAAGTGGCTATGGATGTGGGGCTAGAGATAAGGGTTTGGGCATGGAATTTATGTGGCTGAGGGTCTTTGTATAATTTTATTATGTTTGAAGGTCTGTATATTTTTCAAGAATGGTTGCACGGCTCACACCAATGATGATCCAATCGTCCAATTGATGGGCCAATTTATCCACAATTAGACACAAGTTGGGGAACCCACTTGGAGTTAAATATCCATATACATATAGGGTTGTATATACTCACAGTACTCTAACCCATTAAAAAGAGAAAGGATAAAGTGGAATGTGTAACATTTAAAACATGGCAGTGTCAATATTAAAAGTAGGAATAATATATTCACCCCCTATTTCTGCCCGAACCAGCCCCTTGTATAGATAATACAATAAGGGGAGGTGGTCTAAGGAAGAAAAATGGGTTGATGTCACTATCCTTTATACCTATATATATATATATATATATATATATATATATATATATATATATTCCTTACCTTATAACTGTTTCTTTCTAATTCCCTATTTTGCAGGTTTGGAGAAAATGGGTTTCAAAGCCATTGTATGGATTTTTAAGCATGGAGTCTACTGTGACAAGTTGAGAGCATCGGCCATGGATTTGTGGCCACGAAATCACAGATGAAATTTTGGGTTTCAAAGATCCTTTGTGATGTATAAATTTTTGGAATGGGTTTTGCCATATTTATAATCAAGTTGGAAATTTCACAGAAGGTGTGTAGAACTAGGAAGCTGTTCATGTCCAGGTCGAGAGATATGGTCATAATAATTTACATGGGGAATGAGAGGATTTGAAGATTTGAAGCCGATGTAAATTTCAGCCCACCCACTCAACTGATATGCTCTTTCTCTACTTCATTTTATTTTTTTGAAAACAAGAACTGTGTAGATGGAATTTTCATGAACCTTATGAAATTTGTAGAATTGAAGAAGGGTATAATATGTATGAGTTTTATGGTCTGTGGCATTGGGTTCTTTATTTAGGGCTGTAAATAGGGTTTCAATCTTAAATCAAAATAAAGAAAAACTGAATTTACAAGGTACTTACTTGAAACAAAGATTGAAAGGTCAGACCTAGATCTTCTTCTCTTCTTGATCTCCTTCTACTTCGTTATCTCTCGATCACTCGAACCCTCTCTCTTGGTTTCGCTCTTTCTTTCTCTAACTCTCTTGCTTACGGCAACAATGGGAAGAGGCCCACGATTGTTTCTAATAGTGCATTGCTCAAATTTGGTAGGGGTTATGAAAGTTGTTTTGGTCAAGGTAATAGCTTTTTACGGCCCCTTAAATATTAAAGGACAAGATTAGTCATTGTAATTATAAAAAATATATATACAAACGCATAAAACCCTATAAAATTGAAAATCTCCGACACCAGGCAAACTTTAACCAATTAAATTAAGATGACTGGCATGTTAGTTGAAAGAGAAATTTTGATACCATTAGTATGTAATTGGTACAGGGCACCCTCTTGATTGATTCGTACAAACTTGTTGGCATCGTCTTACCTCGATAATCAAGGCAAGTTGTAGTTGACTTATGTAATAACGGTTCTGGTAATGACTTGTATTATGAATTTAGTTCTTTATTATCATGTTTCAAATACGTCATATTTCTGTATGTTGGAATTTCAAAGAAAAGAGAATTTTGAAAGGATTTGATTTGCAAAAAAAAAAAATGATCTTATGCATATATTCCTTGTCGCTGTATGGTAACGTTATTGAACTATGGCATATACATATGAGAAAAGTGTTTCTAGTCCGGCCGACTAGAGATCATTCTCTAGTCCGCCACCCAAAAACACATGGGTCCCACATATTTGGGTGATCTAAAGCATTCATTTGATAGGCCTCATCATAGATAGGATGTCCACAAAAATTCAGCTTCATAGGATCTTCTTAACCCTTCGATTTGTGGAGTTAAAAAATGGACAGATTTGTGGCGGTTTATAGCCGTCCATTTTAAGCTCCACAAATCATAGGGTTGGGATGATCCTATGAAGCTAATTTCTTGTGGACACCGTCTCTATGTCAGGGCCCATCAAATGAATGCTTTGCATCACCCAAATATGTGGGACCCATGTGTTTTTGGGTGGCGGACTAGAGAATGATCTCTAGTCGGCCGGACTAGAAACACTTTCCTCTCTCTCTCTCTCTCTATATATATATATATATATATATATATATATAAGGACATATGCTTCCACCCGCTTCGGCCAGGTGATGATGACATGAGATATATATATATATATATATATATATATATATATATATATAAGATGTTTTTAGTAAAATGGATTGAGGATAGAATTATTGGACCTATGGTGTTGTATTTACTTTAGTTACTTACATTTATCTCTTTGTTGTATTGGCATGTTTTATTTTCCTGCGTGCCATATTCTGTTGATTCACCAAGATTCGTTCTTATTAGTGATCTTACCTACCCATCATATACTTTGTTGTTGTTCTCCTTAGTCTGTTAATATTTCGTTATCTTCTGGAACTGATGTATATGGAACAATTTTGTAATGCAATTTTCATTAGAGCACTTTTATTACATAAAGTCTTCTCCAGTTGTACAACTTGCTTGACCTATTTTTCCACCCACAGGTTTTGAGGAGATTGACGAGGGAGCTTTCGCAAACGAGCAAATTTTAACAACATAGGATGGGTATTAAGCAATCGGAGTTTGGGAACGATGTTTTCCCAAAGAGTCAGAGTTTCGTTTTTAGTTATTTTGTTGAGCTTCCGTAGATAGTTAGTAGTTAGGGATTTTGGTAGTTACAAATTTTAATTGGAATATTAAAGTATGTAATAGATTTTTACGTTTTCGAATAAGATTGCTCATCTTTAATATTATCTTAGAATTAGTCTTTTGTATGTGGTTTTAAAAAAAAAAAATTCTTGTGTTTTATGTTTCTTTTCTAATAGCGATTCTATGCGGAAATTGAGTCGTTACAGTGGATTTAATGGTTGATTAGCATTTCAACTTGCAATAACTTAGTGTTTGATTGGCATACGACCAACTTCCTGCAAGCTAGTGGATTTAATGGTTGATCAGCATTTTAAGATGCAGTAACTTAGTATCATTCAAAGAAAAAAAACATGCAATAACTCAGTGTTTGATTGGCATACTGTTATGTTATTTTTGTTTATATGCTTGAATTGAACTTTCGCTCATTAGTTAGTATTGTAAAACAACCAGTTACTCCAAAAGCTTAAGCTGTTGGAGAAGGCGTTATTTATTCTTTTATACTTTAACACTCCCCCTCACGTGTGGCCCCTCTTTCTTTGGGTTGGCCTACACGTGGCACATGTGGCCCCACTTTTGGGTCGACCATTGCATGTGGATTTTTGACATCAAGGAGGTTTGAACTCAGGACCTTTGCTCTGATACCATGTAAAACAACCAGTTACTCCAAAAGCTTAAGCTGTTGGAGAAGGCGTTATTTATTCTATTATACTTTAACAAGTATGAGGGGTGATTTGTAATGTCTTAGATGCTTCAGTTTCATCTGCAGCAATTTACTTTTTCAGCTGCTTATTTTGGTTGCTGCTTGATGTTTATGTGATTTTCTTGTAACTTTCTTACTGCTTTTTTTTTTCATCAATAGAAATATTGTTCATCTACTAAAAGCATTTTTTTTTTTGAAAGATACTAAAAGCATTTTTTTTAATGTCCAAATGTTACACAATGTCTCTGTGATGCTTATTTATTTTTTCACTGCATGCAGCCAAATAAGGATGATTTTGATGTTACAAGGGATGACCTCTCAAGGGCACTAATGGTATGCAAATTATTATTTTAAATTTTAGTGAGAACTGAGAACCTTTAATTGATGTTAGGATTATTTTCTGTTTTTAATAAATTTAAGGTTTCTGGAGTAGTTGTTAGTCGGTCAAGTATTTTGAGTGATTAAATTTAATGTTCGATTTATTTGAATAAGTCCTCGAATGCATCCTTTTTTTGTTGCATCCCTGAGTACTCCATGGGTGAATTCTCATGGAAACTACGAGCCCATCCAGGCAAAGGATTTAAATTTTAGTTTCTGTTTTGGACATAGCCGAAACCAAATTTTCGGCCGAAATACCGAAATTTTGGCCAAAATTCGGTAAAGAAAAGCAAATTTCATTAATGTACCGAAATTTCGGCAGAAATCTTGTAAACAGACTTAAAAAAATCACATTTTCCCCAAATCTTGATCGAAATTACTGAAATTTCCGAAATTTTGGTGGTTTCTGTTTCGGTCCCAACCTAAATTTTGGTTTTTTGGCGGAAATTTAAAACCATGGTCCAGACTGAGCAGGAACATCCGTAGGAGTCGACAATCATGAAGCTACCCACAATTTAACTGAGTTTAATCCATAAGAAAAGGTGAGAAGAATCCAAGATCATGTACGTGGCTTTGATATCATGCCAATGTTGTATGTCCACCGTCATAGATGCAGAGAAGAAAGTAAGAGAAGGAAGAAGTAGAGAAGAGAAGAACAGGGAGAAAGAATCAGTGTTGTGAGTTTGCTCCCACCTCCACAAGCTGAAAGCTTTCATAATGCTTACTTAAACAGGATTGCAATAATGCACTTAGGGGCATCCAAAGATGGCCCTATCATTTATACATATCATCAGTGGCTTAAGTGTTTGGCCTTATGTAACGCTCTTTGACCTCTCATGGTTGTAACTTCATATGGTGGCCCTATATTCAACAAGAGCTAATTGTAAATCAAAGCATCTCAATTATAGGTTACTTTGTTGGAGTATCATACCTATGTCGATGAATTGGGAGCTAAAGCAATATAACAAATACTGTAGATGTATGATTCTCTTGGTTGAACCATGACATAAAATTTGACGTGGATACAACTAAAAAGAACAAAAAACTGAAAGACGCTGCATTTTTATTTTTTATTTTCCAATGTAAGCTGGGACTACAAAGCACCTTGTAAATTATAGCCATTTTTTGCCACATCTGTTTCTTTTCTTGTCATGTTCTGTTTTTTTCTGAACTGATATTCATTTTCTTTGTTGAATAAGATAGATTATATTCAGCATACTTAATTAGTCACTTCCTATTTGAATGTTCATTTAACTCCACAGCCAAACTTCACCGCAAATTGAACGTCATCAGTCCAGCAATCAATTCCGTTGTTAGCTTTATTTGATAGAGTTTCTGTTGAGTTTGATATTTAATAGTCTTTCTCCCTTGCCTAAAGTCTAACCTAATTGTAAAATATGTTCGCAGTACGCCTTCTCTTCAACCCCTTTTTTCGAGCCATTTGCTATCCCATTGCTGCTTGATAAACTTTCTTCTTCATTACCACAAGCAAAGGTTAGTGACATTAAAATATAGTCCATATACTGTGAATTTTTAAGTGACGTATCCTGTGTCGCTGTGTTTATGTTTAATACTTTTTTTTTTATGACATAGGGTATCCCCACCCAAAATTTAGGGTGGGACTATTTCCTATTTTTGATGAAATTAATGCTTTATGCCAATTTATCGTAATGACTGCTTGAATGCTCACAGCTTGATTCCTTGAAGTATCTCAGCAATTGCACATTGCATTATGGGATGGAGCGAATTGGAAAGCATGCTAAATCTATTTGGTCTTCTTTGAAAGATTCAATCTGTTCTTTTGACCCTAAACAACCTTTATTCTCATTAAATTCAAATTTGCCAGAGGATACGGCATCCAAGGAGAATGAAATTACAAAAGAAGCTCTCAAGTGTTTGCAAAGTGTTATGTGCCAATTAGACAGATCCAATGATGTTTCTTTTGTAAGTTTAATTGTTGAAGATGAGGAGCTAGAGATGATATTTAAGTCAACCACTAGGGATAGGAGTTATAAAGATATTCCTATCGAAAGCAAGACGAAATTACATGCACTTGGAAGTATTCTATCTGTTTCCGCAAAGGTCTCCAACACTTGCTGTAATAGAGTGTTTCAAAGTTTTTTCCCTCGCTTGATGGACATCTTGGGAATTTCTTTGGGAAGCCCATCCTTGGATTGCAATTCAAATGACAATTACGGATTTATAGAAAAACTTAAATTTGGAGCGCTTTACGTCTGTGTTGAACTCCTGGATGCATGCAGAGATTTGGCTGTGGGCACTGAGGAATCCCTATTTCAATCTATTATAGTGCAAGATTCCTGGTTTTCATTCCTTCAAAACTTTTCGGGTCCTCTAGCTCGTGCTTTTGTGTCTACTTTGATAACAACTGGAAATCTTGAAAGTGGAGAGGCTGATATTTATTGTGGAGGTAAAGACTATTTTGCTTATATTATTTGCTGCCATTTTCTTGATATGTTCATTTTCTAGTGGGTAATATTTCGTAATTAATCATTATTATGTTTTTTCTCTTTTTAGTTATGTTTGACGTGCTGAAAGTTAGTTGTCTTTATTTGTGGCTTATGTTATAGACAGTGAATGCCGTACCATTTGTGTTTATTTTTCACTGGAAACTTTGAATTGTTGTGAGATCCTGATGGTATTGTTTTTGTATAATCCACACCATTTAATTATTCACGAGGATAGTCCGGTTTTCTTTGTACTCCTGGTGCAAATTAATTGCACTTTAACATCATTGTAGACTTTTATTGATGGTTTTGCATAGTCATTGTTTAGCTGCATTTCAACATCATACCGACATTCAGTTCTCATGTTTTTATTAAGATGGTGGTTTCTCTTTTCTATAAGAATTGTGCATTATGGGGAAAACATTTGATACAAAATGTGTAATTTCAGTCACGTGATCCCTTTTTGTAGAAAATATTTATCAATTTGTTCCTGACAAGCCAGATTTACAGAGCTTTCGGAATTTCTGGCCAAAGTTCTTTATTATTTTTTTTTAATGTTTGTCAGAGTGCTTGTGAGTGACATGAACTGAGGTTAACAGTCATATACATCTGACCTTTTTAGGAGAGACAACTTATGTTGTGAACTGTGCCTAATGCTTATGCTTGTTATCAAATTTAACATCATTTGAGCATTTTTGATCAAGGTTTTTAATTTCGGTTTCGGTTTCGGTCATCACGGAAACGGAGAAACAGAAATGTTTCGGAAATTTCGATGGAAATCCTGGAAAATCACAGAAATATATGGAAACATATGAAAATTATAGAATTTAAATGTGAAACATAAGGAAATGCTAGAATAAGCACGAATGTGCACTTAGAAACATCACATAAGCAATAAAACCATTCAAAATGGTTTAAAAACATCGAACATGCACTGTTGTTCATGTCTGATAATGTATTACATATCAATTTCACATGTAATTCATATAAATATTTATACATAATACTTGCACCAAATTTCGTATGCAATTCATGTAACTATAATGATGTAATATATACCAATATAGTATACCACTATTACACTTATGATTTTGGTTTATGCATTTCGGTTGTTTTGGCTTCGGAGGGGATGGAAATGGAAATGTTTCGTGTCGTAAAATCATGTTTGTGAGTTCAGTTTTTAAACTTTGACCCTCTATGATCGAGAGAATGTGATTTTTAATCTTGCTAGTAACGAATGAAATACAGATAAAAGTATAAATTCCAGTATTTGACATGGCTACTTTCCTTGACATTATTTGCAGTGAAGGGCTTGCAGATTCTGGCAACATTTCCTGGACTTCTCATGCCTACATCAAACACATCATATGAAAGCATTTTGAAGATATTAGTGTCTGTCATCACTACATGTTGTGATAAAAGATTCTTGTGGAAACTGGCTTTGAAGGCCTTGGTGGAAATTGGTACATTTATTGAGAAATTTCATGAGTCTGGGAAGAGAATAAGCTATATCAACATTGTTGTTGAAGAGATACTTATGTTGCTTTCCTTTGACAATTATGACATGCCTCTCCCACTGAGAATGGAGGCTATTTCTAGCATTGGAGCTGCTGGGCCGAGTTTCATGCTGAGAGTGGTTCAAGGGTTGGAAGAAGCTATATCTGCCAATTTCTTGGAGGCTACTGTATGTCCTGTGTATAAATTTCTTTTTTCAGTATATTGTTCTTCACTTTTCTTTCCACATGGTTCTTGTCTTTCTCTGAGTTATGGGCATAGTTACAAAAAAATTAATTGATAATTTGCAACAAGATCTCTATCAATTGATTTAGACTAAAAAAGTTAATTGGAAATTTGCAACATTATCTCTATAAATTGATTTATTGACTATATATTTTTACTTTATAGGTAGTCTGTGTGCAGTCAATATTTAAAAGGAAACCGATGTATTAACATTATAACTTCTACAATAATAAACTTTAGTGAAACTAGCAATAATTTTTTAGTAAAAGTGTAAAGCATCTTAAAAACTTCTGTATATCGGGATATATAAGTGATATGATAAATAAGCTTATAAAATGACATTTTTATGGGTGTATATTGCATATATGTCACGCTGTATCAGCAATATACCAGCAACCATGTGCATATGTTTATTGGGTGAAGTTATGATATCTTTTTCTTTTGATATAATACTAAAAGAACTCATTCTTATTTCTTCTATAGGTTAAAGGAAATCTGAAGTCTGTTGAGATTTTAATCTGTCTGCAAGAATGTTACTCCAGTCACGTCCTCCCATGGTACTTATTATACTATGGCTACACTTTATTTTAGGTTTATTATGATGGTTTCATGATTCCAAATTGCTGTATGTTGGGATACAGTCATTTTTAAATGCATGTTTCCCACATTTAATCAGTTCAACAAGTATTTAGACCTTAATAATTCTATGGTCTGTGACTATAATCCATTGCATGTTCTCAAATGGAATTTTTTGGTCTAGGACTGTATTTCTCAACAGGACTTCTATGGTCTATGATTATAATGCATTGCTTATTTTCAATAGTATTTGGCAATATCCTTATCATTCTACCAAAATAAATGACGAGCATCTATGTATGCAACTTTAAATTGTTATCTTACGAAACTTGTTTACTTCCATTAGAATGCATATTTGTGAATTTTTTTGGCCTTAAAAGTTGGTAGAGGAGCTGTTTCTTCTTTTTCCATTAAAAAAAGGATGTAGTTAATAAATAGTTCATTGTTTGAATAGAAAGGAAAACTTGTTTTCTTTTCCTTAAAAATAAAAACTAAAACTACATCATTTTTATAATAACCAGAAAATAATCCCCTATCTTCAAATGAAATTGACTAGCAAGACGATCTTGTCTTGATCCATAAAAATGACAATGACTCGGTGCACACATGGTATGTGGGCTTGGTGCTAGAGACCATTGATCTGATGGACCATCATAGGGTGATCCAGTGGGTTTATATCAAATAGAGATCTCATAACAGACCTTTGATCAAGCATGATGAGAAAAACCATCCGTTAAGATGTCTTTAATCTGGCAGTGATTCGCCCCAGCGGATTAATGTGTAAGACACACACACTGGTCGAGATGATGATTTTGTCGCATCAATATATAGGCCACATATCGGGGTTACAAAGTGTAACATTTTTTTGTGTGTGTTTCTTGGTTGAGTGGAAATAAATAGTGTTGTTTCCGAATTGAAATAGTGAAACTCTCCTCCTGTGGACGTAGGCACACTCTCGAACCACTTAAATCATGTGTTCTTGCTTTGTGTGTTTGGTACTTCTTACATCTCATCTTGTCGTAGGTTGCACATCATGTTTGATCCTATGTTGAGAGGTTAGAGATCTCATGGTTTTCAACAGATGCAAATCCAATGCTATCCGATTATGAATAACTAGAACTTGGGCAAAAAAATACCAAAGGAGGGGGAGGTGACATGGATTGAGAGAACCACAATTTTAAAGTTGAATCAACTTTTAACTTACCGAAAGTTGAATGGAAAGTAGGTTGGCTGTTCACTCTATATTCCTTCAAAGTACAAGCTCCAAACGTACAATACAAAATTTCATCTAAATCAAATGTGCCTTTTATGAAACAACCCCCTTATCTTATATAGGCAAGCATTAAAGACTTATAAGGAATCATAGGGAAAGATAAAAATTAAAGGTATGTAGAAAACATCGGAAAATGTTTTCACCAAACATTTGGTCAAATTATATTGATCATCATTATCTTCGTTACGAAAATACCCTCCCTCATGTTAATTTCCTTTATTGTACCTTTTTAGCTTTGTAAGTAGGGGTGCAACTCGTGTCAGGTTGGGTCGGGTTGAGGCCAACCCTAACCCAACCCAAGCCTCGGGTTGAGGATTGTAAACCCTAACCCAACCTGCCTCCAAATCGGGTTGGGTTGAGTCGGGTTGGGTTCGGGTTAAGTCGGGTTGGGATCGGGTCATCTACGACCAAAACCGAAAAATCCAAGAAAGAAAAACACAGTCTTGAAAAAATCATGATAAAATTAGACGAAGGAGGTCGGGTTCGGGTCGGGTTGCCAAGGCCTCAACCCTAACTCAACCCGAATTTAAACCGGGTTGGCTTTTCCCAACCCGAGAAAATGCCAACCCAAAAATCGGGTTGAACCCGTCGGGTTCGCATTGAGCCCGACCCAAGTTGCACCCCTATTTGTAAGTGGAGAAAATGCCCCTTCCCTCTAGGAGGTGCATCTTCCTTATTGACTTCTTTTCTTTGGACTACATCATTTTCTCCGAATTGGAGGGGAAGTTTACC